>NC_051846.1:139073119-139163043 GCF_002237135.1 Teleopsis dalmanni | reverse complement strand
AAGTATGTGCGAAAATTGGTCACATTTTCAAATTCAAGATTAAAATATATGTTTCTGTGTAGCTCTGCAGCAAAATGGTATAGGTAATTATAGTAACCACCAGTCCAACTCTTTGCTGACGGAAAATTATAATAATTATGTTGAAACTCGAATTGAGGACGGTAAACTGTTGTATGAAAGGAGATGGTTTCATCGTGGACAGCAAGTATATGTTGAAGGCAAGGAAATGCCAAAATTTGCGGCAACAATAAACGCTATTGGAAATGAAGTTGTAGGTTTATTTTTTGTAATCAATATATCCAAAGATGTTTCTTATCATAAATCTTTTTACATAGGTTTGGGTAAAAAAAATAAATGACAGTAAAGTGAAAATAAATATGTCCCATTTAGCAAAGGGCAGAATATCTATAAAACGTCGTGCGAATTAGTATAATAGTTTATAATAGTATATCAAATATCATATGTATGAAAATAATTTGAACTCGTATATATTTTTTGAACATTATTAATAGAAGATATTTTGAATGTGAAGTCTATATACTTGAATTAACTCAAAATTAAGAAATGTAAAGTATAGTTGCTTTTGAGAAAGCCACATATTACAGGTTAAGCCCATTTGCCACATATGGTGTTATAGAATTTTTAACAAACTTTAAATATGCTTAACTTGATTCAAATTCATTTCTCAAAAGACAGTTCTTTAAAATATAAATATGAAGTATATATTTCAAAATTAATTTGAAAATTAAAACAAATCTGTTAACAAAACTTAATTAGTTAAGTTTTGATACATAAAAATGTTTAAAGTGAATCCTTGAATATGCTGCGTTATAAATTCATTAAATATAGATATACAATTCCCAAAAAATGTCAACGCTCAATATCCAGAACTTTTAAATTTCAATTCTCGTCCTTCCATTAAAATATAAACAATTATAATCATTAGTATAAAATTTTGAATATTCCTTTACTATTTAAGAAGAATCTTGTTCTTGAAGAATATGAATTATAAATTGCTAAATTTTTTTTTAGGTAGAATGCTAGATTATATAGTCGACCCACAGTATGATTATAAACCTAAAACGTACAAGAAATCAAACACAAATTCTGATCTTAACGTATGAAATATAATGCTGACCATATAATAAACATATCTAGTTAAGGTACCACTAAAGTTTTTTGTTATAAATAAACAAATTTTACATAGACATATTTTAATAGCTTTTTATATATGAATTTTACTATTGAAACGTATTACATTATTTAATATCAGAAAGCTAATGAATTTTATAATAAGTTTAATGATTGATACGTTCTTAAATAGGCACTTACTCTCATTCCAGTGAATCAAATAATTGTAATAGTTGTAATCTTCTAATCAACAGAGGGTATTATGAGATGGAAACGATTAAAAATGTTAAATTCAAACGGAGTAAGCTATAAATAATGATTAAAGTTGTATATGAGTTAACTACATTCAATTATATTTTGTATTTAGTTTAATATCAAATAACAATGCAAGAGTTCAATACAGAAATACTCAAAATATGATGAAAACGCATTCGTTTCATTAAGTTACGTATGTGCAGAAAACAGTAAATAATAAATTCATTGTAATTAATATTGATAATAAAACATGTAAATAAATAATTTGTAATAATAACTGGAACTAGCTGACCTATAGTTCCCATTTTAAGAAAATGGCATTTTAAATAAAAAATCGATTATAAAACGTTTTAATAAACACAAATTTTTATGTTAATTTATAAGATATTAAATATTTTTTTACGGAAATAACTTAATCATTTATTTAAGAAACACGAAGCTTCTGTTGCAGCCCTACTGAGAACTCTGAAAGCGGATCTGTTTCTTGAGGACATATGGTGATCTGAAAAAACAAGTAGCTCTGCTTTCGAGAAATATGATGAAGATTTTTTTGATGAAGTCCGATATACAGGATATTTCTAAATTGAAATAGTAATATATATATATATATTTATGTAGATATGTATTGTTATTCACATATTAACATAATATAATATTTAAATACCTTTTGTTTAAAAACATGCTGCAAATGTCAGTCGTAAAGTTTCTAAATAAATAAATTATAAATTTGGCGAAAAAAGAACCTCAGGAAGGAATAAAAAGTCTGGCAAATAATAGAGATAAAATTATAAGCGTGATATAGGAAAATATGACGGATGCGACGGAAGGAACGAAGGATTAAGAAATGTTGTTGGAAAAAAAAATATGAACTACAACTTTTCAAAATGTGTCAAAAAGAAAAAAAGATTGAAAATCAAAGTCGATTGACATCGAAGTTTTATGGATAAATACAAAAATAACGCTATACGACAGAATTGTAACTAAAACTTAAAGTGAGAAGCAGTAAAATGTAAATCATATAAATACTTTACTCAAACGATTTATTATCAAATAAAATATACACACATAAGATATATTTCATCGGTTAGTAAGTATAACTAGAATTCTGAAAAGTATTAAAAAATTAAGAATTTAGAGATTAGTAAGTAGTAAGTAAGTAATTCAAATAAGTTTGGTAAATCGGAAGGCCCAATGATATATAAGAAAAATAAAATGTTATCACATGTGAACGTGAATATTATAAAAAACCAGATAAGTTGCAGCAGAACTTTTTAACTTAATAAATAAATATAACATATATTATATATCTTGTAACATATTCTACTTAACTGATTTTCACATATAGTATCATGCGTTTTTCTTTAGATTATCACAATGTATCTGTAACAAACATCGGTTCAAACTAATATGTATTTTCGACGGGAAAGGTTTTAACACAACTACTGGTATACAACTCTGTGTTGTTTTTGGTTCCCTTAATTCTCACCATGCAACAATAACCATGTTGACCTCCATGAAAATTTGCTCTTTGTTGGTTTAGGATGCTATGTTGTCGTTGCTGCTAAGAAACGTAAGTTGTTATATAGTTCTTGAAATATATAGTATGATTTGAAAAACGAAATAGAATTGTGTTCTGTTTTCAGAGATAAGGAGAAAAAAGAGAGGAAAATAGAACACCTCTGTTTGATAACAGTGCAAAATTAAATGAAAAGTATTCTTAAAATCACGATTAATGATCACACTAAAATAATTTAAATCATATATACTACTGTGGGGAAGTTGCCACTTTTAATCAAACTTAGGATTTTCGAGTATTCGGATATGTTGAGTTACTTTACGAGTTAAATACTAAATATTAATATCAATAGGTATTAATAAATAAATGAACCATTTTTAAAATTGTTAACAACAAAAACTACTAATAATATTTTTAATAAATAAGTTAAGTAGATTTTCACAAAACATTTCTTTTTTAAAAATGTGGGCTTCTCCAACTTCCTGACTGATAGCACTGTCCTCATCTTTGCAGTGTTTTCTTCTTCATTCATTTTCATTCTTCATTTGCTTTGTCTTTAGTCTTCGCAGATTAAACTTAAATTTAACTTTTGTAAATTTATTAATTTATTTATTATGGTTTTTTATTAAAAAAAAATTAAGCCTTACTAGATTGCCTTTTGGTGAAACAATAGCCGTCTTTCGTCAGTCATCTGTCGAATTCACTAATTAAAGGTAGATGATTATTTATAAACACAATATTTAACATGGATTGATATACTCATAACAATATTAGGGATAAATAATTTATTAGACTGGATAGATAAATTAAAGTGCTAGGAAATCAGTATTACTGTGTCCTAAGAAGGACTAATCTCCCTACTTGAAACTTTCCAGAAACATATGAAATTATTTTCAGTATGACTTTAATTAATTGTTTTATTTAATATTTTTTCCAAATTGGTTTCTATTTTTCAGAAGTAATAGTTTTTCATAGACATTCTGTTTATTAAACGAAATCACATGTAATAAAATCATAATTTTAGAAGATCTACAAAGGGAATAACATAAATCAATAGGTCAACATTAAGAAACAAACGAATTAGAGTTTTTTAAATTAATAATTTACAAGAAGTGATTGAAACTATATATTTTAATATACCTATATACACGTACCACGACACCTATTCACGATTACTGTATGTATTCAAACCAAATTGAATATGAAATTATATTAAACATATAATTAGTGTTAAAGTTTGCCCAGCTTTCTGTTCTGCTTAAATGGTGTTTAGCAATATTTCTTACAATGAAATCTGTTCAACATGTGAATGAATTTCTGAGTAAATTACTACTGTGCCTATTAGTTTTTATTGTGATACATAAGTCTCTTAGTCATTGACCTGAAAAAATATATATATATGTCCAAAATTATATACCACGTTGTCTTCATTGTTAAGTAAAATTGCGAATATATGGTAATTTCGAATATAATTTTGTAAGATTTTAGTGCAAATATAGTTTTCTTTTTAGATTTATATATAATTTTATACAAACTATTGTTTACATTAAAAATGTTTTCGTCTCATGTAATGTTTGGCTCAAATTGTCGCTATCTCTGAGTTTTTATCCTCTTATCTTCCATCTTTTTAAACACTGGCACTTTTGTTGCGAGCGGTGGCTAAAATTGTGAATTTGCTTACATTAATCGCTATAATACGTTCAACAGATGCCATTATTTAAGGGAAAAGGCTGAAAAATTCTTCCCCAGGCTATATGCAGTTATTGCTTCGTTTTCTTTAAGAAGTTTATATATAGTCAATCTCTGGGCCTCCGTTTCCACATGTTGAGTGTGATGGTAGGTGTACCTTAAATATTTTACCAAAGTGATGGTAAATAGTCTCCATCGCATTGAGATATTTTCTGTGCTCCAAATGTTTTTAATATTGTTCCAAGACCATTGTCAACACAAGCCTTGCTCATGAAGAGTTTTAATCGGAGCGCACTAAGCTAAGCGCAGCCGTAGATTGAATATGTCCTCATAGCACCAGTTATTAAAAGACACGCAAGTCTGTAAAGCCTCGTACAAACAGTAATAGATATAGCCTGAGTTATCTTTTGCCACCAGACTAGGCAACCATATGTCACATGATAGGATGTACTATATTCAAAATATCATCTTCGAATTGAGACTCCAAGTTTTACCTATATAGAACCACGTTGTCCGTAAAGTCCTTAGTGCTTTGCTGTATACCACTTGAGTTTACCATCAAGGACGACTCCTAGGTACTCAACTCAACTAGAAAGAGGAATATTACTAATGTTAATTTTGCCGAGAGAGACGTATATTTATGACGAAAAGAAACTAAAAGTTAGACGGATTCGAAAAGTAAAGAAAAGACAACGACAAAAATTTAGTTTTAATTTATTAAAATTTGGTTGACCATACAACGCTGTTTCGAGTATTGCCAAGTACTCATCATCAGTGGTCTTAGGAAATAATCGAATTTATTAATTAGTTTATAGTCCGTATATAATTTGTTTGGACTGCAAGTGCCAGGCTTGAAAGTAGTGCCTGTCAAATTAGAAGCGATGACTAATCGTGTTTATCCACAAGTAGTCAAGGCTGCATAAACTTTCAATGCTCAAGTTCCAGGTTTTTTGTCACTTTGTATTTAGTTAGTGACACTAATCACAGCACTTGTTGTGCTTTTGAAATTAGAAGAGGTTATAAACTACAGCTTTATTTGAAAACACAAGTTCAACGAATTGAAAGTTAATTTTTGAAGTTGCCTATTTTTATTTCAAAGCTATTTAAAGAGGAATATAACTTTCATAAACGTACAGGGCCTATGTCTAATATACGTTTAAGTGTAAAAGGAACAACAATAGTTTTTCCGGATTTATGGAGGGATCCTCACCTTCGCACCACTTCAAAATGCGTCGATGGTGTCCTACCAAGATCTCAGATAGACTGCTGCCATGTTTTCTAGACATTATGACCAGGTCGTCTACATACCCGATGGCGCTACAGCAAATATTCTCCAGAAATATTAAGAGCTCATCAACAACTACCGACCAGAGCAAAGGAGACAACAGTCCACTCTGTGGACAACTTCTTGTAACGTAAACAGCTACAGACGTCTTGCCTGATGTGATTTTATTGATTTGAAGCATGGCCTCAATCCAAGAAATGAAATCGGGATCAATATTCCTGTTACTTAAGCCATTCGTAATCGAGCCATAATATGTGTTGTCGAAAGCTGTCTCTATGTGTAGAAATGCGCAAAGCGCCATTTTTGTGTTTTTGTGAGATTTCTCTATATTGCAGGTTACGTTATGCGTTTTAATTGCGTTTTATGAAGAGATTGACTTTTAGACAATTCTGTACGAATATAGAGATCTATGAGTGTTTTCATAGTTTTCAAGAGTAAGATGAGAGCCTAATCGGTCTATACAATTTAGAATCATCACTTGGTCTGTTATAATTTTAAATATGGTTGCTTCTGAAATAAATATCACGTTAACTCCTCTTCAAGATTTAGGAATATAGTTCCAGCACAGGCTTGCTCTAAAAAGTACCTTTATTGGATTGATAAGAATGTCAGTCTAAGGGATTGAAAGAATTTACTACCCATCTTATTTTATCAGTGTGAAATATGACACTAGATAGGGACCACATTCATCTGTCTGGTGATTCATAGTTTAACGTACGCCTATCCATGGATGCATCACAAGATCGATTCAGAAAAGTGCACACGTAATAGATTTTGCAAATTTTCCTCACCATTCGCTGTGTAGAGACCATTACTCCTTTTCAAGAGACCATTGTTTTGTAAAAGACTTTCTTAACACTTTGTGAAGGCGTGCTATTTGCGGAGTGTTCTCAACACTGTCACAGAAAGTTTTCCATAACCTCCGCTTAGATTTCCTAAACTCATTGTTGCATGCAGTCAAGGACGTTTTGTAGTCTATCCACACCCCTGATCGTTTAGTTGAATTAAAAAGCTTCATAACCTCTCTGCTATTTCACAAAGCTTGTTGTTCCACCATGGCACATCCACGTACATCTAGACGTACGTGGTCCAACCTTACATGCATCTTCATGCGCTTGAGATAAAAGAGTTTATTCTGTTTGCTGCTTGTTCAAGTTCATTAATATAACTGATTGAATTCTGCAATTGATTCTCCTTACTAGCAAAAGATAGTCAGAAGACATCCCAGCTGACATGCTTACGAGAAGCAGATGAATTTTTAAGTAAAATCTGATCCGACAGCTCAAAAAGAATGTGCTGATGGTAAGATAAAGAAGTCTTTGAGATCCTCCAATTAACAAAATAATTAGAGATAAATTGGGTAGAAAGAGTAAGGTAAAAACCTTCTCTTCTAATGGCATTAATGAAAGTGTGTTCAGAACCATTGTTCAATTTGCTGATGTTATTACTACTTCAGTATTCTAAAAGCATTTGCTCTCTACAATTTATGTTAAGACTACCCCATAAAGTGTAGTGCGCAACAACGTTTTTCACAGAATGAACGTCTTTGCAGATGTGCTCAACAACGTCATCTACATTTAGATCCTTGTCTTGTAACACAACAGGCGACTGTATGTTATTTACTAACTGCACGACAGCAGTAGTATTTGATGCCATCTCCTTTTATTAAAAGTTTAGATTTATCCATAAGATATCCCTCGCGTGTAAGGGAATTATATAGTTACCGTTGGCAGAGTCCATTTACCGACTTAAGGCTAATTAAAAGTGGTGGTGGCCTGATATCCGTAGTTCGCTATTAATATCGTCACTAGCCCCGCGATCAAGTTTCTACAGGCATAGCTGTTCGACTGTAGATTAGGGTGTAAAGTTATACGTTCAAATAAAAGACGAGCTGGATTCGAATGTCTAAACAAGACTGATTTTTATTTATTTAAATTTTTTGAATCTAATATAGTTTCTTAATTCTAATATCCAATAGAATCTTATGTACTGATTCTAGTGGTTAATACTTAAATTACTTGCGTTAACTCAAATTAGACTTATAATATCTTAAAAGAAATATCTTATCAATAAATGGTGTAATAGCTAACAACGCAAGTGTTCTACATATGGTTTCACTTGACTTAGTTTTGACTTACCTTCTGCTCAAAAAGTATCCGGATTTGGTTGTTAACTACTCTTTAAGTAATAGATCTTTTTCAAACAATTTTTTTTTATGTTGGTACACCTTTTCTTGACATATTGCACAAATTTGAGCGCCATCTGTCAATTAATTTGTTTACAGCAGCTGTTAATGTGAGACTACCTCAAGTGCATTTAGCGATTTTTACTATGGATAATTCTTGTTGTACGCGATGTTTTGACCAAAGATGGCACTGTCATCGCTCAGGCACCATAATTGTCAGATCTGGATCCGTGCGACTTTTTCCTGTTCCCGACAGGATCCGAGTGGATTGAAACCAATCGACTTTTCGGTGAAGGAACTAAAGCCATACCTTCACGGGCCTACGAAGTGTTCCATACACCTACGAGTGTATGGAATTTTGAGTTAAGCGTTGGCATATGTGTATTGCTTCAGAAGAAGCATATTTTGAAGGAGATAAAATAAATTTGGAATAAAATTTAAATTTGTTTTATTTACAAAATCCGAGTACTTTTTGAGCAGAAGGTCTGTATATTGCACATATAGTGCAATGTGCGGCTCAGCTAATTGTCATCAAAGTAATGACAAAATAAAGGCTCATATTACTCGGAAATAAAAATTATCTGGAGCACTTATATTTTGTGTGATAGGCATGTGTGGTCTCATACCCATATCACATTACAAGGAGGTTGTGTGGGTCTCATTCATACGCGCTCACCTACCGCACCATACATCCTTATTTAAGAATTAAACTAGAATAAAAATAAGACGAAAATCCAGAGTGTTTTCCTTCACCCCGTTGTCGGCGACCTCAAAGTAGCAGATACCTATCCTAACTATTTTGAGACCATCGATCTTACGAACAACTTCCATTAAAGGCTCAACGATTGACTGACGAACTTAGTGTACAGCACCAAAATGCAAAAACCCACTTACTGCCCGAGACGTTTAGGAGTTAAAATAGCCATTCAAACCACGCCAGTCAGCCCATATAAATAACACAAAATGCATAAACACAAAACTACACAAAGTAAGCCTCTACATAAAAAATCGGAAACAATACTACGCAAAAACATAGACTACATGGACAACAAAAAATTACCTTAAATCTAAAAGTAGATCTTGGTTGTACACCTCGTTAAATTTACTTGCTGTGTTTAAATTAGAACGAAATCGTAAACCAGGTGTAGAATAATTGAATAAATTAATTATATAAAGAGGTTTTCGAACAGAAGTGAAACAACAACAAAAATTTATTTTTTAAATTATTTTAATTAATTGAATTTTTGGAGTAACATTAGCATGACTTTCTCAGCATTACGTTCCTAGATTAGGTTCTATACATAAGAAAGAACAAATCATGCAACAAATAATGCCTCTACGAATAGAATAGTTTTGAAATTTAACAATTAAAAATAAAAAATATAATAAATTAATTAATTCAATTATTCTACAGCTGGTTTATGATTTCGTTCTAATATATAAATACAGCAAGTAAAATTGTTAATAACAAAAACTCCAGCAAAAATATGCGAACAAAAAAGTCAGTTGGTTAAGGTGCGCTGATTCTGAGCTTCACATTTGGCAGGACCCGAGTTCGATTCCTGGTACTTGCAGTCTCTAAAAAATTATTTACGAATAATTAAATACAAGAATTATTTCCAAGACCACTGATGATGGATATTTGGCAATACTCGAAACAGTTGTATGCTCAGCCAAAAATTCAATTAATTAAAATAATTTAAAAAATAAATTTTTGTTGTTGTTTCACTTCTGTTCGAAAACCTCTTTATGTAAATATAACAAGTTTCTATTAAAACTATAATAGTCACTTTCGTCTGGAAAATTTGACGTTAAATTACAACTTATTCACATAAATTAATTATATTATATTTTTTTTTGTTAAATATAAATACTATTCTATTTGTAGGGGCATTATTTGTTGCATGATTTGTTCTTTCTTATGTATAGAACCTAATCTAGGAACGTAATGCTAAGAAAGTGATGCTAATGTTACTCCACTAGTCGCAAGGACGAGACCAATATTTCGTGAATATAGGTTGTAATTTAATGTCAAACTTTTCAGACGGAAGTGAATATTAATTGTGTAAATATTCAATAAGCCATAATCTCAGTACACGTCATTTCATCTAAATACTGTTTTTTCGTTTCGTTTTATTAATTAATTATTAAAAAACATTAGTAGCAAGTGTTATGTTCTTTTTGCTGCATCAGTCCATCAGCTCAAGAATATTTGTGTTCGCCTCGAATGGAGGACGCGGGCGCATCACAAATGAATATTTTATTTGTACTGTTTGCTTTTAATTAAAAATTTAATTGATCCTTTCTCCGCAATATTGTTTGCATTTCATCCGCAATAAATATAAAAACAATTTCTGTATTAATATTTATATTGGTACATTGCGGCAAGTACGGGTACGAGTACGCGCATCAATCACTTTCAATCAAAATTATCAAATCAAATGGAAAATTAAAAATTCTTTCAATAAACAAATATTATCAAAATTTTGATATTGACATAATTAAAAGCGTTTTTTCTCTTATTGTTTCGTTTATTTTTTGTCTCATTCACCACTCACCACTCGCGACATGCCACATTCACACAAATCCAACGGAAGTCGGCCTAATTTCCATTTCCGCTGTGATTGCGTTCTAAGAAACTCGCTGTCCTATTATAATATGTAATTATCAGTAGGCTTTTATTTCAGCAAATAATTCACAAAATATATACCGAAAATTCTTCAATTTTAAAACTACAGAAATGCAATTTCATTTATAATAAAATATTAAATATTTTGTTAATCTATTATTTACATTTAAATTAACCAGCGATTAAAATGAATTGCGGTGCTTTTTAATTGACATTTTTGTTTGGTAGAATGTTTCAAATAGTCTCCCTTCGTATCAATTATTAGTGGTGTGATGAAGTGATTAAAAAATAAATGAGTTGGATTGCAAATTGTATTGGTATACGAGTATTAGATATAAAAAATAGAGGAAAGTAAAGTACTCTCGAGTACTTTTGATACGCTCGAGCTGTAGCTTACTGTTTACTGTTACCTATAATGTTATCATCTGATAAGTCTGCCAGCGATTCAGTGTCACTTATGACATTTTTATTTGCAAAATTGTTAAATAAATCATATAATTCATTATAAATTTTTTATTTTTAATTTTTTATGACATCCTCAGGGACCTCAAGATTAATCCCATCAAAAAATACATAAAGGATAGAGCCCTGAAATTATTTGCGAAATCTGACAGACTTACTAACACCGCGTTATCGAATCTTAGAATGGTTACAGGCTCCTCGGGGAGATATGCAGATCTGGGGTCAATTATTGCTTAGTCTGATGAAGTGATAAACAATAATCCAGTCAAGGCACAAAGAGGGGTTTTGAAGAAACCTCGCAGTTAATAGAGAGTAAAAGTGCTCAGATGCACTGATTCAACTAGCCGCAACATAATATTCTATACGGTACAACTTCTCATTATCAGACTCGATTTATTGTGTTATGCAAGAGTGAATATGCAACACAAAATTGATCTAAGCAAGTTGATCTATATGTCACTATATCACAAACCCGTATACCCACTCCTCTAACGTCACGTTCTCTACATTTTTGTGATTATATTGGCAGTTGAGCTTGTTTTTTTTTTCAATTAGCGGATAGGGGCTGATTTATTATTCTAAATTCGGTTATGAAAATTCAAGTTTAAAAATTAACGTCCAATGTTGACAAAAAAATTTATTTTATTAAATCTATTTTATGCTTGTGATGTTTACTAAGCTCCTTAGTTCGTAGACTTTCGTTGTGGAATGTCTTGAAGACAGTAGTTGCGTAAGTTGTGTCTTTAGTTCTGGTCTCCCCTGCAGATCCTATATATCTGGTTGAAAGGGTTACACAATTTTTCAGCACGGACAGTGGCTTTTTAGTATCGCAATGAATTTCGCCACTTTGATATTTACTCTAGCCAGACGAATTTTCGTTCTCAATAAATTGTAGTTTAGTAGTGTTAGATTAGATTTTTCGTAGTCCATCGCAGTTTTTCGTTAATTTTCATTGTACTGTGGCTTTTAAAAGATAATTACGAATATGTTTATGAGCAATATTTTATCATTGTATTCCTTATTCCTTTGTACTCTGATTTAATAATATTGTATACTGGTTACTCCCAGACAATTAAATTTTTGAATTTTGTACTGTTTTATCAGCTTCTCTGAAAAACAGCACTTTTATTGTAGAGCAACTGTGCTATCGGAAAAATAACAGGCTATTGATTTCGTGCATATTTTTCGGAAATGAGTTGACGTGAATCCTTAATATAAAAGTTTTCGACTTGAAAAACATAGACAAGTCGCAAAATAAAGGTATTTCACTACATCCTTTTGAGCTAAATATTTTTTGTGATAGCACAAAGGAAGTATATTTATTTGCAGAGTATATATATTAAACAATACAAGTAATACCTGCCCCAATTTTGTAGAAATAAAGTGAACTTTGGCATAAACTTAAAAATAATTAAAATTCGAAATAAAATCACTATCATTCTAAAATGCTACTAATAAAAAAAAAATTATATCAATAATATAATTTTAATAGTATTAAATTATTAAAAAGAAATAGGGTTTTTTCTTTCATAAAACTTGTACAATTAATTATCGGCACAGCACGGTGTATAACATATAAGGTTTACATTTTTTTGATGAACCAATTAGCAGTTCACATACCATAAAGAAGTATATGGAAAATATACTATAATAACTCTGCAATAAAGTAAATGTAGATTTCTATTACTTAGGAGAGAAAGAAGAAATAGAAATGTGAATTTTTATTTTTGATAGTCTTAGTACGTGTGTTTGAAGTAACATGTCTTCTGGCTAGTTACCTTGCTGAATTACTCCTGAGAATGACTGCTGAAGCAATGTAGATTCTTAGATATGTAGATTGCAACATAATAGATTTTGCACTAGAATTGTGGATTTCTAACGCACATGAAAATGGGTCTGTTGAAGAAATGTAAATTTCTTCCTTGAATTAGGCAGCATTAGTAATGCGATATGATCGTAAGCTCGCTGTGGAGCTGACTGTGTTTTAAGAAATGTGAATATCTTTCCCGAACTAAAAAGTCCCGATGGGAGTGTAAATTTCTATCCATTTCTAAATTTTAGTAGAAGTAGAGATGTACATTTTCGCTTCTATCGCAATTCGGACTTAATGGGACTATATAGATACGAGCTCGTTACTTTGCTGACTGCCTCGATTGAATTTTTTCTCGTCTTTTATGCCGGAGAAGTGTACACCAAACGGTGTCTATTTACAATTTTTGCTTACATCAATTTTGTCATTATTTTGATGTGGCTTAAAATTTTGGTAGTAAAATTTTATATTATAATATATATATGTAAGTAAAATATATGTTTTTGCTGCAAAACTTGCGATGCATTTTGTTATAAATATCGTTCAAATACAAAATAAAGGAAGAATATTCTACGCGTATGTGTTCCGCAATAAAAAAGGTTGGTATTAAATTAAACAACAAAAACGAAAATTTTGCCAAATAAATCTAATTAGCAACATTAAGTAAATAGTAATATGAAGCTTTTCTGAATGCTTAGAAGCTTAGGAGCGAATCCATGATTTGGCACTCAATTTCTTGCATCCAATTCCTGTTTATGTTGCCAAATTGTAATACTTGTGGCTTCCTGGATAATTTCATTGCATTAAACTAAATCTGATGTTAGTGGATAATTTTTTATATAGCATCTTTCGCCAAATATTTAAAATTGGCACAATTTTGATTATATTGGGTACGTATATCTCTGTACGAGGGTAAATGTAAGCAAATATGCGCTTCGAAGGCAAAATTTAATATTGGCTCTCAATCTGTTTATTTTGTATTTTGTATCGAAGTGTCATTTCAATACTTAAATGAATGAAATAATTGGTTTGGCTTGGCTTATATGCAATTATAAGAATAATGGATTCAATGTGGAAGTAATAGGCTTCAATAATCCTTCTTTATTGAGAAATTAACTGAAAAACTCCTTAGCGTCAGTAAAAAAAAAATATTTATTTCATATATAGGAAACATCATACTGCATTAGAATTAACTCAGCCCCACCAAGTAAATCCCTTTACATCACTCTTGCAAAAATGCTTTATAGTAGAGGTGGAGAACTATCGATAGTCGGCACCATCATGACACAGTACTGTTGCTGTTGTTGTTGTTGCATTAACATGCCTAACACAAAGTACACAAATAATGGAACAAAAATAATAAGATAATGAGAGATAAGCAATTGTTTTGCAAATTTGCTAGACCATCCGGACGCAATATAAAATACTGCCTTGAAGACAATATACGAGTATTCGAAGACGACTTTTCCAACTGTTCACTAATCATCAAGATAAATAATTTTGCCAGTGATAGATCAATTTTAGAGGTTAGCAATCGAAATTCAAACACATATTTTATATGTGTTTGTTTCCGCAAGATTAAGTAAGACAGTTTTCCAAAGAAAATCTAGGTATTCCCGGTCACAGCTTTTACGAAACGTTAATGAAATTGCGTTAATTTTATGATCGCAAGATCAGCGCTGGGGTCGATATTAATGAACGCTCAAATAAAAAACATTTTAAAATATGTCTCCTTATAGGCAGTCGAGGATTGAAAATTAAACAGGAAATAGAACTCGTAGAACTCGCATCATGCGGTAGTGCAATTATTGTACTGTTCTCATAAGAATCTACTAAATAGCATTGGAAAAGATGGTTTTAAAGTCAGTAGCACACATTGAGTAAATTTTATTTTTATTTGATTTAAAATGATCACATTAACTTGTAATTACTCGAACCTTAATATTATTAATTAAAAATATGATAATAATTTAATAGAATATTTTTTGTATTTGTGTTAATTTTTAGTGTAAAAACGAGAATAATGATTTATACACTGAGCATTAGCAGCACTTTAATAAGTTTTTTAGTGTTATTTGAAATTATTTTTAGTGCTTCTAACTAGAATAAAACTATTTAATCATATCTGAAACTATATGAACCCTTGGAATAGTGTATGTACATGAAGATATTTTCCTGTTGCATTGCAAAAGCTGAAATTTAGACTTGAACAGCAAAACTAAGTCTGCAGAAATATGATTTCAAGTACAAAAATCTCTCGAAAATATACAAAACCTATGTAATGTCTATAGGTTACGTTGTCTGTACGTTCAGGAAATAGTTTGAAACTCGACGGGAGTATTTCTTATTAATACTAAAGTTTTTAAAATGTAATTGAATTTCACTTAAGTATTTTATTTGACTTAGTAGTTTGTAGTTTGCATTGTCTGTCGACAGGTGCTGGTATATATTAAATAAATTCCTGTAAATTCGTGCAAGCACTCCAAACTGCTCAGTTTTCTCAAAGTGAAGGAGTGAATATTAATCTTCTGGATTGCTGTAAATTTGCTGAACATTCTGCCATACGAGCTGGAAAAATGTTAACTGAATTTTTTTAATGTTAATTTTTAATTTTATCAATAAAGTTAAATCAAAAGTATTTCCAAACATGTTCAACATAGAGTGTTTTTCTTAAAATTATTAAAATAGGTACATAAATGTGTAATGTATAATTGAATTATAATAATAAAAGTTTGTTACGGCAGAAGATTTGGTGTTTCCAAATCGTCCGGTTTTATCAAATGATAACATAAAAATTCTAAACATTTAATTTACTGAAGTTATTAAGTCAGATATTTATCACGAAGTTATCTTGCTTCTAAATATTTTTATGTTTCAAAGAAATACATTTTAGAAAACGACTACTCAGTAACAAAGCGGCACAGAAAAGTAATCAAATACAAATCCTTCACAATTGCACCCGAAAAAAAAATATTAGAAAAAATGACATCTGTATAAACTTTTTCAAAGGCGCGCAATTAATTAAAAGTTTCGGTAGTTAAACTATTTTGGCACCTTTTA
The DNA here is from genome assembly GCF_002237135.1 of Teleopsis dalmanni. Classification (NCBI taxonomy): domain Eukaryota; kingdom Metazoa; phylum Arthropoda; class Insecta; order Diptera; family Diopsidae; genus Teleopsis; species Teleopsis dalmanni. Next base: position 139,147,021 of record NC_051846.1, on the reverse strand, counting down.
TAGAACAGTATATGATGAGCTGAATGTTAGAATGAGCGACAGAAACGTTTATTTGAACAATTTTTATAAAAAATAAACTCCAAATATCACAATTTCAGAAATAATCCTGGCACAAAAACAATTTATCAATTTAAGGGCCATATATTGGGAGAGAAATAGCTGAACCTCTTCAACTACTTGGTATAACTGGAAAACAGTACACTATAGAAGTGAACACTGTCTGTGCACAGAATGTATCTATTTGCATGGATTATAGATCCTACAATAATTGGATCTGTTCATAAAAATTAGTTGAGAAGAAACGATATCATAGATACGAGAACACAAAAGTCATTTCAAAGTGGTGAATCTAAAGCCTGAGAGTTCAAAGTCAGATATGGAAACTTGTGCACATACTGAAAATCTAGTATGTTACAACATCTGGTATGTTATATGAAAGACCGTCAAATCTAATTCAGATAATGATTCAATTTAATCTACCAACAAAACTATTCCAGCTTGTAAAAAAAATAAGAAACACTAGAACTCTATATAGATTTTAAAACGAAATTTCGATCATTCTGGTAATTGATTGAAGCCTAAATCAAGACGATAGCATAGCTCCTATTCATATATGAGTTTAAATTTACAGTATAACATGCGAATGTCCGATTGTTAATTACTGGATAAGTATTTAACACAAATGCTGTGAGTTCTATTCTTATAGTACGAATAATTTTCTGTAGAATAGAAAATCATGATAGACATTTGGCCATAAATGAATGAAAACAAAATAAATTTGATAATTATTATGTTGAGGGTAGTTGAGTCGGTGCACCTGAACACTTTTACTCTCTGTTAACTGCGAGGTTTCTTCAAAACCCCTCTTTGCGCCTTGAATGGATTATTGTTTATCACTTCATTAGAGCAATAAGCAATAATTGACCTCAGATCTGCATACCTCCCCGAGGAGCCTGTAACCGTTCTGAGATTTGATAACGTGGTGTTGTTAAGTCTGTCAGATTTCGCAAATAATTTCAGTGCTCTATTCTTTATGTATTTTTTGATGGGATCAATCCTGATATCCCTGAGGATGTCATTCGTCCTAATGTTTAGTACAAAAAATTACAATATATTAGACTTAAGAACAGATAAGTACAATTTTAGGATAGGACCATAATATCTAAATAAACAGGCGATAATATGCTTACGTATGTATTATGTGGTCAATATCTACGTATGGCTGCTGTGAAAGCTACACTTTTATAAGAAGTGTAGATGAGATGAAAACCAAGTTTAAGGTTGCAGTGAACTAAAGAAGAATAATAATATTAACAAAAATAACAAGAATTAACGTTATTAATTATATAGAACACAGAATCAAACAATTAATTTATAATAATTAAAAATAATTACAATTAGAAAAAATTCTAATCATTATTAAATAAAAAAACTATCTTATAGTTTGAAATCAAAACAAAACAAAATTACTTTACTGTAGTTCACGCACGAAGTTCTTCCTTCAAGTCTCTTCAAAGATCCTAAAGAGACTTGAAGTTATTGTCGAACCAATTCCGAAAGTTATTCTTATTATACAGAAATGAGATTTCTGCAAAAATTTTATAAAAATATTTATGGAAACTTGAAAATTGTTGGGTTTAGACAACAACTTAGATGATTGTCTATATAATACTATAAATAATTAAAATAATAATAATTATAATAATTTTGAAATAATTTTCAAAAATTTAAACTTAACACTCCAATTGATATAACAGAAACTTAAACAAGATTTCGTTGTAAACAAGTACTGTGTGCGAAAATAATATGAGCAGAGCTCACCGGTCAATATGACAACAACTTATAATTACCCACACTGACTCAGGTAAAGTAATCACCGCAACAAAGTCAGTTAATTAGACAACGTAATCAAAATTAATGACTAAGAAGGCGCTGTTTCAAGCGTAGGAAGGCGGAATCAAGTGTCGGGGTTGTGGGTTAAGGATAATTTGACATTCAGTCCCAAACGGAGTCGTACAGGAGACAACTACAAAGGGAAAGCATAATCATAATTGGGTGTTTCAGACTATTTTGTGTTAAGATGGGTAACACTTTAACGAATTTATTCGATGTCAACTCTGTGGTCAAATTAAAGTTTCTCTGTTTTAATGAGAGAAACCTCAGAAGTGCCACTTCGTCCAATAGGAAAAATGTATCAATTTACGTTGAAAATGTACAAAATGGAGGAGTGCGGGTATGTATTAAATTCAAATTAATAATAAATTTAAAAGAATTAGAAAAATATTTGTTTAAGACATAATTGTATAAAGATAATGTAGTATAATACGGTATATTTATGTCACAACAAAAAAACCACGTTAAAATAATTTTTTTTTAATTCATGATATTAAATAGGTTTAAATAAATTGTTTCTGGTAGTGAATTTTTGAGCAGAAGTGTAAATTTTTACACTACAAGCTGTATATAAGCATAAAAATTTATATAGACAGTTTAATATATAAATCAGAAGATCTGGCATAAACAGTGAAGCCAAAAATTCAACGTACACATAGTGATTTCAACCTTCACAAACTCTGAACAAAATCGATGATATTTACCTCAGAAACTCTCAATAATTTCTTATTAACAAAAACAATGATGGAATTGATGATATTAATGAAAACAAATATTTATGAAAAACGTATATTGAAAAGGTTCTTTTAGACAACACTAGATCAAATCACGATCATCAGTTTGAACGTACTTAAACTAGCGTATACAAAGACCCCAAATCGGGACCATTATATGGAAGTCTGCATTCATCCACAAAATTTTTCTTAAATTTTGCATAACTTAATAAATTTGAATCAAATTGATTTTTGTCTTCTAATTTATTTTAACCAAAGAAACAACAATGAAGTTCAAACATAAAAAATTAACAATTATTCTTTAAAAAAAATTAAACACAATTATATGCAAAGGCCGAAGCAGAAAAAATCTGCGTCCACCTCGTATTGAAAATCTTTAACACTAGCATCAAATCAATCTTTTTGACAAAAACTGCAAGTATTTGTCAAAAAATGTTTCCGTCGTATTTTTAAAATTTTCTGGCCACAGTTAGTCTCAAACACCGAACCTCTCATCATATATAAAAATGTGCCAATAGAACTTGAAGTTAAAAGCCGGATTGAACATGCAATAATAATTATAACAACCTCGGGTATTTCCAATAGTAATATCTAGGACCCCTTTAAGTGAGTTAGTTACAAATATTGGTGGATTATCTTCATTGATTATTTCTAATTTCTTACTAGTTATAAATTTTAATAGGTACTCACCTCTTGTGTTGCTGTCTGTACTTCCCCATACTTCGTTCTGTGCGTTGTAGTCGCAACGAAGTATATGTGACATTTTCATTTTCTCACAGTAGTCCATCAGTTTATCGTAGCCACAGGCTATCTACCAGTACCACATTCCGTATTACTCCGTTGTGTTGGCCAGAATTTGTATTACAACAAGGTCCCTGGAGAGAAATTCTGAAAGACAGATAAAGTTTTTATTAATATTTAATAAATTGCAGGTTCATGGTTTATCATATCTTCCATGTCAAATTGTCTGCATGTTCTATGGATTCAAGGCGCAGATTCGACATCTGTGGATTTAGGGTTCTTGGACCAGCACTATGCTCAGATTTGATTTGAGCGTTGCTCTTGCAGTATCTTCCGATGCAGCTTTTGCATGTTGAAGGTTTATTTGGTCTATTTTACTGCTGGCTATTATGGGATTATACACTTCTTTATTTTGCTAGATCATTGTCGATGTCTGATAAAGACATTCTGTCGGAGACATCCGCAGGCATCAAGTTTAGCCTTCTTTTCTACTTATTCTGCAACGACTGCAGGGAGCGTTCCCTCAGCTGGTGTGGTTTCCTCAGCCGAGGTAATTCCCTCTTTGTTCACCCGCCCCTTATGTAGGTGGACTGGCAAGGACTTGCACCTGTAGAAGACCCTACAGCAGTTGGTTCATTAAATTCATTAAGCCTCATGCGACCTGATGTCAATCCCGATCGTCAGAAGTTTTCCATTTTGCATGTCTTTGCTACTAAATACTCTTCACAGTTGATTATGCACCCTCATTTTGGCGTGATGAGTACTTTTAGCGCTCCTCTGTATCGCCATCTTTGGCTCTCGGGAGATAAAACGTAAATAAAAACGGGAAATTATGTGTATACTCGGTATATTGTCCCCGGTAAACGTGGTGAGTTCAACGTTTGCCCATTCGTCCAGCTTAGGTGCCACCTACGGTTTTTGCTCGCTTATCAATTTTTTGTTTTATCAAAATCTTTCTGCAGTTAACTTGTTGCAACGGATAAATGCTTGTTAGCATAGAGCAGAATGGAGTTACTTCCAAAAATGCCTATCATAGTTTTAAGTTCGATCAGTTGAGTGCTACAGTTAACAAGCAGTTAAATGATTTATTTTCACGACTGCATGAGGAATATTATCATAGATCTTACATAGAGTTTGATCGATCGAACCATGATTGGTTACTTCACGATTAATGTTCTGCTGATTAGAAATAGATCTTCAATCTAAATTGTGCTAAAATTAAATAAAAAATCACAGATGTCTTATTTCTTTTATTTTATTTTTATGAGCTTAACTTTGTTTTTTAAAGAATCAAAGAAGAGATTCCAAGCCTTAACAAATTACTTAATTAAATAGCGAATTATCTGTATTAATTCAATAACATTACTAATTAGTAGTAAACGAAAGTTAATAAGTACAGGTTGGTTGAAAACTTTTATAAGCAAAAATGAAATAGTGTGAATTTTTAATAAAATGTTTATTTTTATTCAAAATAGTCTGCCGCAACTTCAATATATTTATTCCAACGATTCTTCAATTGTTTTATTCCGTGTCTGTAATGATGTTCCGGAAGCTCTGCAAACTACTGTGCCACGGCTGCAATGGTTTCTTCATTCGACAGATTCTTCAAAACGCTTTCTACTAAGGAATTACTTACAATTTCTGAAGAGGTGAAAGTCAGAGAGAGTCCGATCTGAAGAATACCGTGGTTGTTCCAGCAAATCGTACTTTAATTCATTAAATTTCGCCATTGTCAAAACATTCACCATTTTTGTATGAATTTATGTTGCTGATAATCCTTTCATAATATAGAACTTTATTACTGCGCGATATTCGGTGAAATTGTGAAAAAATCACCGATACGTCAGTTTCAAATTGCGCGTAAAAATAGACTGAATGGAGAGATCGAAATAGACATCTGAATATATTCAAATGAAAGATGAAGTGCCAAAATGGCTTAAAATTTTAATTTTTCTACTGGTTGATAGGTATCGCTCTCAAAATTTTTCAAGCAACCTGTACATTACTGCCCCATTGTTTGATAATGCATTACTCCTGGGTTATGTATATAATATTGTAAATAATATGATATATAAGTCGTATAACGTAAGTCGTATATTTTTAGTTATATGTATTTGCAGAATTGCTATGTGTTTTTGTCAGAATTCGAATTGTGGGTCAGGTATTTTTTATTTAACCCTCAATATGAGCTGTATTCTGTTATAAATTATTAATATAGACTTATTGTTTATATGATGAGATATTTGACGTATCTATCTTTCGTTTTTTTATTGTTGAAACTATTGGTATTTTCCGTATAGTTAGGAAGTGATTTGTTAGTGCTTTTTGTGGGAACGCCTTTAATATCTTTCCACATATGTGCTTATTGATAGAGATTCCTTCAAAATAATCTTCTAGCAGTAATGTTTTGTATTGATTAGTTTTTGTCTATGTTACGATTTGCAACTTTTTAATATGACACTTTTTGCTGTGGTCTATAATACATTACATTGATACTATATAAAGTCGCCATACCTTGTCCTTTTGTGCTTTCTTATTATTATCATATTTAAGATTTTTAATAGTTTTTATCCGTTTTTTGTGGATTTCATTTCATTTTCCGTTATATGGCTTGCTGACAAAGTGTTGTCATCACTGCCGGCTGTTAGTTCTGCTTAAAAAGATTTACTGTCTGTTACAGTTTTAGGGTTCTCTGTTTTTTTTTATCATCTTATATTAACCTTTCATTGTACCGTTCGCATGGAAATTTGATATAATGCAAGATATTCAACGTACATTTACCGGCATTTTTACTTTGATTAATGTCCTGCCAAATATTGCCAGATGAAATATTACATCTAAGCCAACATTGCGCACTCAACACTAAATGCACTTACTGGTTGCCTGGACCAAGGCGTGCAAACACCTTTCTGTCATAACCTCTGACACTTGAGCTAGAATTTGTAACTTCACTCGGGACACTAAAAAGTGATTTTCTCATAAAAGTATTAAGCGGAAATAAATAAAACAGTTTCCGTTTCCTTATGCATATTGTGCAACAAAAACAAATCACATGAAATATCAGGTATCACATTTTGGAATTGGCTTTTAAAACAGTGCTGCCAGTAGGTTTGTCAGAACATTGCGATTGTTATCAGTTCAACAATGTTATCAGAACATTGTTGTGATATCAGTTGTGATGAAAGTCATCACAGTATGAAAGTCATCAGTATGCGCGATGTGGCTACTTTGTCTAACATGTTTTTTTATTATTTTTTGAAATAGTATTTTTGAAATTGTATTTGTCATTCAATTCACTGATAAAATGGACGGTGGGGGTCAGAGAGAAAGAGTAGTTAAATTTTCTTTCTTTGGGCCTTTATTTTCCAATTTCATTGTTCGAGCGCATTAACAGCACTAAATAAATCTCGGAAATGATGGTTTCTTTATCGTGAAGATCGTCGATAATGCAGTACTGTGCACATCCACAAATATAGATATTATAACGTTTTGGTGATGTAGGGTATTCGACATCATTTATTCTCCTACGTTCATGATTAATTTCAGAATACTAATATATGATGGCTGATTTCTCTAGAACAAAGTTCTAGTAAACTTCATGATTTTTTTTTTGCAAAAATTACTCTACTCAATTATGTAGTCAATTATAGTAGTCAATTAACTTATGTTGGGGATATTGACTAATTTTGATAAAAATTCGCTTTCCATAAGGGGTGATGTTTCGACTTCTTGACCAAAAATTTTCTACCTAACTAAGTGTTATTGAAAAAACAGTAGTAAGTAAATAATCGATGTAATTATTAAATTCTTTTGTGACTTAATATTACGTACTCGAATTATTTTTGGAAGAATCTTGAAAATTCAAAATTTGAATATTTTTATATTACACTTATTTACGAATTTTCTTTAAATTCTTCTTAAATTCATTCTACTACAGTATGTGGATTAAAAAGTATGTGTAGTATGCAAGTATCCTATGCCTTTTGTAGTCAAAATTTATTTTGTATATTTTGTTGGTTTGTGTAGTAAAGATTTTGCTTCCCGCGTTTTATAAAAGTCGTATAGAGAAACGAGCTGGTAAGGGCATATGTATTTTTATCAGAGATATTTACATGGTTCCGAAAGTGCAATAATCGTCCGTCTCCCGAATCGCACAATATGAAGTTTTGTGCTGTAGTAATCCAACAGTCCGCATTTACCATAGACGGTCGCTCATTAGTTTTTCCTTTTTTTTAAGTCTTTAGTATTTTTTGTGGTCTTACCAACTTCCTGACAGTTGAAATGTTTTATTCTTTTTTATATTTTTGGCTTTCGCTTTTTGATATTGTTTTGTTTTTACACTTGCTTATCATTTCTGTTTTCCTCGATGGTCCTCCCAGTTAGTATGCGCCAAACTTGTGCATTTAGTTTGATGCCAAAAATTCAATTATGTCCACTTGAAGTCACATCGTGATGAGTATGATGCAGTCCTTTCCAACAAATGCAAATGGAAACTTTTCATAATTTCGTCGTCAACGTTTTTATTTTTGTTATTGCTGCTGATGCCTTTGTCCGTACCGTACTGGTTGTTGCTTTAGATTTTCCCGAACAGAGTTGCGGATTTAGAACAGGCTGCCCCATAAACGATTGTACTGAACTGATAATTGTCTTTGTTATGCAAAGTCCTTGTGAATATGGTGGCGGCAAAGTTGTTGAATTTCAATGGGTTTTTTAAAATTTTGTTTCAAAAGCATTTAACAGAAAATGTTAAAAATATTATTAAATTAATATTTTATTATATTTCAAAGAATTTTTAAGTTCATTTCATTCATTTTACTAAACAATTTCCAAAAACTAAGTAATTTTATCAATTGAGCCTTTGAAGTGGTTTGAACTTTATACGCACATTTTCACTTTAATATAGACTTGCATATTGTCAAAATAAAATGTTTAAAATGTTTTAAAAGATATTACTAACATAAAAATTTAAAAAATTATGTAAATCTTATTTATGAATATTGTAAAATTATAGTCCATTTGAGAACATCAGGTAAAAATATAATTTGTGATACTTGATGATATACATATCAAGTTGTTGAACTTAGGTATCTGTTTTATTTGATATATTGGGGAACTAGAAACAGAAATCCGAAAAAAATTTAGTTTGATGATATATGCCTCCGAGTGGAGGTGCTGACAATTGTTAACACGCGCTAACCTAACCTAACCTAGCTTGATGATAAACATATCAAGTTGCTGAACTTAGATATATGTTTTATTTGAAATATTAGAGAACTACAAACAGAAATCCGAAAAAAAGTAAGCTTGATAAAGTTGGGTTATGACTGGAAGTTGTTTTTTTAAATATCATATGAACTAATTGAGTGTTGTGACAATAGGACAACTAATATGCGAACTTATTCCCTTTTTGCGATTCAAAATGTAAGTATAAATAAATAGTGCTTGTATCTTATTATTAAGTGTAAAAAATGGTCGATCACACGAGACATAGTATTATATAGTATTGGATACCTATGTATGACAATAGCTTAGTCATAACTTAATGGATTCTTGTTTTCAAAACGTCGACAGTCTTAGAATCGTCCACATAAACACAATCCTTTGCGTAACACTAAATATAAGTTAAGTAGTGACAAGACCCATGCCATGGAATTACCCATCGAGACAATTTCTCACGCAACTAAACCAATAGTAAAAATTGTGTGACTTGCCGAAACCAAATATTTCTCCTATTTATTACATCAATTTCATCCAAGAAATTTGGGCTTATTACATCTTCAGACGAAATTTCACAACATATAGTGATTTTTTGTGAGTGTTTCTTGTGGTTTATCTTACTCTCAGATGTGACCTTGTTTGATTGTTGACCATATATAAAATATAGTGATATAATATAGCTCAATTCGATCGAAAAATTATCATATTTTAATGTGTACAGTGGTTATTAGTCAATTTATACTGTGAAATAGAAAATTCTAAGCAAAAATATATTGGCTTAGATAATAGTTTTGTATGATATATTTCACTAAAACAGCGCTATCAAATATCACTACTATCAAAAAATACTACCTTGGCTGAAAATGAAAATTTAAATGAATAGGTGTTAGACAAACAGTGATATTGGTGCTAAGATCAATTCAATTCTTCCGCATTTTTCTAATATAACTTGATAAAGCTGTAAAAATAATGGTTCTTAATATATAATCTAGAAATATTAGTTTTTTATCGTTAGTTATTGTTAATGCATTCATTTTTTTCCATTATTATTGTTAATAAAATCTTTCAATAATCACAGTTTGATTTTTACAAACTCAATGACAAGTAAACTCAATGTCGAATAATCTAACGAGAATAATAATAATCAAACTTTGAATTGAATAATAAGGATCCTCGTAATTATATTAAAATGAAGGCAAACAAGTGTAGTTGGCAGAAAAAAACAATTAATGCCTTAATTATGCAGCAAATTGAGCAAGTTGGTAATCAATCATCGCTGGAGCACTGACAACGCAACTGGGACTCGAGTGTAGCTGTCAGTGAGAAGATACCCTATAAGATATTCTACGCCACTTCATTCAAGATTGAAACATGAAAATGCATAGTTCTTTCACTTAGTTAATGTCTAAGACATAAAAGGGCTTAAACACTTAGCAATTTAGTTTTCTTTATTTGTGTTTTGATATAATACAAATAAAATTGTCGCAATTTAGTAATAACAGTCGCCGGCGGAAAGTGTTAGTACTGTTCATCAAGTTGTGTTCGCGTTTTGTATTAATCATAATAAATGTGAAACGCGCCGGCGGAGTATCTGTAAGATGCAACTAGCTAAAGTGCGAACGGATGTTCGCTATTGTTGCGGTATTTTGAGGCTGTCAGTTTTCCGTGGTCTACTCATATCTTTTAAAAGTAATTAGTTTATTAGTTTCTATTTTTATGGATTTATCGTATCTCTCTTCACTTTTTTATGCGGGAGTGTCTTTTTGTGAAGTTAAATTTATTTTTGAGATCTTTTCATGTTTGTTTTTTTACAGCAATTTTTTCAATGTTCTTTCTAAATAAGAAATTTTGTTTTATTTAAAAAATTTTTAATTTAATATCACTTCTTATTTTACATAAAGTTTAAAGGACTTGCATTTAACTTTACATATTCTATATCAGTTCAGTTTGATTCCAATTGCTTAAATCTAAATTATTATATTACAAGATGTTTTAATTGATATTTCTATAATGCCTGTAGTACTCAAAAAAATTGTAGTCGTTCTGAAACCAACTTTCGAATAAGAGAACCTACTCTTGGCATTGCTTCCATATGAATGTTTACCTTTTGTTAATAACTATAGAATTTAATGCATTCATTATTCTTTCCTCAATTTCTCTTCTAAAATGGTTATAGTATTTTCTCTTACCAATCTGTACAAGAAGTGTAGTGTACATGGCTGACATAACACATGTGTGGAGGTCCAAACTAAATGTTCAATGGTTGATGTTTGGAAATTGGTTTCTTTTAACTTTTCGAGCAGTCGGATCAGGAAAATAAATTCTTAGTATCATATTTCAAGGAAATTATATTTAATATTTAGCCTTAATATGTAAAAAAGAAAAAGATAAATTTTACTGTTCAAAACCTCTTCCCTTAATCTGAAAGATATTTTTATTCAGGCTAAGGATATTTCTGCAAGAATACTCAACTCACATATTTTTAAACAAAGTTTTATTTTTGTCACTTTCTTTAGCTTTGAACACCTCTTTCGTTATTTTTGGCCAGAACCAAATCGTATCCTTCCGTATTTTCCGTGTCAACAGAACAGTTCAAGAAGTACATTCACAGTCTAGGCTTTTAATTACTGTCGGCCATAGGCTTTAATGGTAAACATACTTTTTGGTGCTCTAAATTTCTGCCGCAAATTCCAGATTTTATATATTTTGAAATCATGAGACTAAATAATTCTTAAAGTTCTTAATGTAAATTCCTTACCAAAAGATGTCAAATGCTATATTAACTGGCAATATTTAAATAAAGAAATGAAAAACGAAATGTTTGAAATTTTCAAATTTAACTCGGATGAACAACGTTGATTTTCTTAATAAATCACTGAAGACTGCTATAAATAAGACAACTGTAACCGAAAAAATAGATAAGTTAAATATAAAGATTTTAGTCAATTATTGATCATTTAACCACAGGTAAGCGTATGGTACCTTCAATTCGATTATCCAATTTTAAATATTATTTAAAGATTGCGTGCCAAGCTCTAGAAGAGTCGCTCATTGAGAACAAAAAACGATGTGGTACAAACCTTCCTAAAAAATATTGGTTTAACTAAAATTCTAGCTTCAATTCAATTTGAGTGCCCAATTAAGAAACATGATAGATCTTAGATTTGTAGGGCTTAAGAAACAGGAGCCGTTTTGGGTTTGATTTTCAACCAGATGAAATTTCGCAAAATGTATATGATCCTTTTAAAGTAGAGCTTGGTTAACATAAGGATGTCCTCGCTTACGTAAACTCCATGAAAACTCTGGCCAAGATTACTTCTGACAAAAAAAAAACTCACTTTCCGTTGACGCAATAGCTTTAATCCTAATACTCACAGTCGGCTACTACTCCAAGCTATGGAAAGTATCTATGTTTAAATTGATCCTTAAGCCTGGGATGAGTTCTAAAGTTCTATTATCTTATACACTAATAAATTTCTAACCGCAACGTTCGAAAACTGTTGAGAAAATATTGTTGTCAAGAAACTTATTTTTTGCTTTACGACAAAACGTTATACTAAATCACTAATTTGGATTCTGGAGAAGCACTGAGGGTATTGTGCAAGTCAACAAAATCGTCAAGGCGTATACCGATGTTCAAATAAATGATATTGTTATTTCGCAAGTATATGAATTTAAATAGTTGAGAACTCACGTTGACCGGACGTAGACTCAGTTTTTAAAATAAGGCCAAATTAATCAAAAACTAACTGCTTTTCTGACTATCAAATAAAAATTCCAAGATCTGCCCAGACAATAAGGTTCTGTTGGGTAATTTGATTATTAAACTAATTTGGATCTATGGTATTGAAATATAATCTTCCGTTTGCGTTTAAAGGATTGAAAAAATGGAAAGAGTAGAAAACAAAACTCTAACATAAGACGTTTCTCGGCATATTAAATATGTGCTTCATGGTATATTAAATATACCAGATTCTGAAATGAAAGGAGAAAATAAAAAGAATAATTTATTGTCTTCTTGACTCTTCTTCTTGAGTTAGTGCTATTACGCACTTTTACTTTGTAATGGCTGGGGGGCTTATGTCTACCCCACACTAGGCTTTAACTAAGCTTAGAAATCATATCATTTATATGTCTTTTAGTTGATGACGGAATTTAAATCAGCATATCTTCCTGAGAGTCCAGAAGTGGACTTGAGGATGGTTAGGGCGGGGTTATGTAGCGTATCAACTTTAGTGAATAATTTTTTAAAAAGATCAAATAAATGAAAATTATGAAAAAAAAATTATTGAATATAATAACGTAATCTTGACGTTTCATTCTCTATAAATTAAGGAAAAACTAGTCAAGAAGTTTAAAACTATATTCACTTTAAAGTGAAAACAGAAAATTGTATTTTTTTTATTTAATTGCCTTCCAGTTTTTAGCACTATTGTTAACTTGAACCAATCTATTATCCTATTTTTTCTTTGTAACTAAACATTTTATAAATTGAAGTTTAATCCAATGTAAAGTTTCCTTCCATTATGACCAGTTAATTTAGTTATATGTGTGTTCATCTGACCACATGTAAGTAGAATAAAGTAAAATCGAATAGCGTTTAGAAGAGCCATAACTAACCATATGATAGCTAAGTGATAGGTAACCAAGGATAAATTACTAAAAACCTTGTGTAAATTACTGCATATATGCATCCAAAGGTGCAATGACATATTTACTTTTGAATGGCAGATACAATAAGTCTTTGATTTGAGTATACTACATTTAATAACCGACACTGTCAAGCAACGAGGATTGTAACACATTTGCAGCAATTTAAGATAATTAACCTAAGTTTTCACACAATTTTCAAAAGCTGTTCGTAATATTTTGCTTAAACGCCTAAACTTCATTCTGACAAACCCTGCTCTTACAATTTTCCTGTGTGTTTCCTGTGTAGTTTCTGTGTAGTAACTTGGCGGTTGACTCATACACGTGAAAGCCTTGTTCTGAACAAAGTATGGGCACCCAACTGAGCCTGAATGACATTTAAAATGACTGCGTTTGCATTTGATTCTGCATGAGTTTGAGCGCCAGTAAGAGGGTGAGTGCATATATATTGGACACCTTCAGATGACCACAATAACCCATAGTACAAATAATAGTGGATGCATTATTTGACTCTGGTTTAAGGCAGCAAAGCGTAACACAGAGCGTACTTGTTATCAATTTTTGACTCTAATTAGTGCGTAAATCTGAAAGCAAGTGCAACATTTGCTGTTCGCTGCAGTTACTACTCATTCGGTGTTTCAATATGGCAATCTATATGCATTTGCATTCTTACACAGGTTTCAACTCGTTACGTAATTATACCAAATAATTGACAATTTAATTTAAAATGATTTATTCTAAGTGAATGTATGTTGAACTGCAATCAATTAAAATAATAACAATACCTAATTTGTGTTTAAATAATCGCTTCATGAAATGCTCCATATATCAGAGTCATGCTTAAGAAAGCTTTTAGTCCATTGGTTGCTATGTATCAACAAATAATATTAATTATATTTGATTGCATACTTAATTAATAATTTTTTGAGTTTAAAGCATATGAAAAGAACTATGTTCTGCTGTTAATCGGAGCATTTTGTGCAATTCGATGCACCGTAACCTCGATTCTGATAAATGATTAGAACTAAATTTAAAGATTTCGTTTCTAGTGCGATATTCTGGAGCACTACCAAGCTGGTTCATTTAATTACAAAGACATACTCTTCTTTAGTAGGACATCTGTGAGAATGCAACTTAGGCCTGATCAGTGGCGTAACTACATTTTTTAGGCCCATAAGCAAATTCTAACTAAGGGCCTTCTACTAACATCTTTTTATACCCTTTACACGAAAAAGTGTAAAAAGGGTATATTAAACTTGTCAAGATTTTCGTAACGCATGAAAGGAAACGTCGAAAATATATATCAGTATATGTATATATATACTTTTTCAGTTCAAACTACTCTCTCAGCTTTTGAACTCTTCGAATGAAACTTTACACACATACTTTTCACCTTAAATATGTATTTACCCCAATCTCTACTTTAACAAAACTTGACTCTCTGCCTTACTCCACACAAAACGACAATATGACAATTTGCTTCAGTAAAAAAACACTAAAAAGCGAAATTAAAAATTTAAATACCAAAAAACCCCCAGGCTACGACCTAATTACAGCGAAAATGCTGAAAGAGATCCCACAAATCGCCGAAGACCAACAATATACTGATTTCAATAACTTTAAATAGTATAACCAAAGTCGTGGCACTCTTCTATATTTTGTTTTTAAATTATAGTATGAAGCATTGAAACTTCTATTTGCTTGAATAGGATCCTTCGGAAATGGCCCTTGTAATCTCTCGTGGTCGGAAGAATTAGTTTGTTCAGAAGTCAGTTCCAGTATTTGAACAATGTGTCAATTTATTCTGTGTATCACAATTAGCAAACACATCATTGTTAACTTCTTCACTTTTGTTTTCATTTGTTTTTAGAAAATTGTCTAATTTTGGTAATTTCTTTAATGTTTCTTCTCGTTCGTTTTGTGCCTTTCTTTTTTTGGCTCCACTTAAATGTCAACACAAAGAAATTTTAAAGATTTTCTTGAAATTACATTGCAACCTTGTTCAAAAACCAAAATTTATGTTATTCCAACAAAAAAAGTTTGGTCCCACTTTTGA
Source organism: Teleopsis dalmanni (assembly GCF_002237135.1). Classification (NCBI taxonomy): domain Eukaryota; kingdom Metazoa; phylum Arthropoda; class Insecta; order Diptera; family Diopsidae; genus Teleopsis; species Teleopsis dalmanni. Next base: position 139,131,730 of record NC_051846.1, on the reverse strand, counting down.
GAATTTATTAAAAATAAATATAATGAATACATAAATTTATAATGGGGCCCCCTAAATTCGGGGGCCCGAAAGTGTTGCTTCTAGTCGCTTCCCTGTAGTTACGCCACTGGGCCTGATGAGTAAGAATGTTAGAATGAGTTTTTGGATGATCCGACTTCGATCTGCTAATCACACATAAATATTAACTCAAATAAATTTCTAGTGGAAATAGACGCTTTTTATATAGAATAATATAAAAAAATCTTCTACTCGTATATCTAGCAAACTAATAAAAATCTCTTACTTTCAAGAATCTGGGTCAATTAGCTGTAGATAGTATTACTTTTTTAAAAATAATTTATCTGTAAAATTTTTTGTTTATTTTAATAATATTATATATAAGTTAAGTTTTTATATTATTATGTGAAAGCTAGTTGAGTCAGTGCACTTGAGCACTTTTACTCTCTATTAACTGTGAGGTTTCTTCATAACCCCTCTCTTCGCCTTGACTGGATTATTGTTTATCACTTCATCAGACTAAGCAATAATTGACCTCAGATCTGCATACCTCCCCGAGGAGCCTGTAACCATTTTGAGATTTGATAACGCGGTGTTGGTAAGTCTGTCAGTTATCTCAAATAATTTCAGGGCTCTATCTTTTATGTATTTTTTGATGGGATCAATCTTGTGATCGCTGAGGATGTCATTCGTCCTAATGTTCTATGGTACTTAGAAAAGTCTTCTCAGAGCCTGGCTTTGTGCAATTTTTAGCTGACGAATAGTAGTGTTTAAGAGTTTGCTAAATGCTACACAATCATATAGAAGTGACGGACGAATTATTTGGTTATATATCAGCTTTCTGTTCTTAGCATTGAGATTTTCATTTTTGAATAATGGTTGAAGGTGATTAAGAAGATTAAGTTTTTATAGCTGCAGTTAATTCTTAATTCAAATTTCCAAAAGAAAATTCAATTTGGTTGAAGCTGAAATATATGTGCTGCTGTGTCTTTTTTGAATGTCGCAAAATTTAGGAGCACAGATTTCAAGCTACATTTGTCGCATGCAATAAGGCCTGAAAATGTTGCAAATGACGTGTATCTGTGCAGTAAACGGTTGAACAAAAATAATTGCTGCATAATTTGTGAAGAAGTGTATGAAAAGTATAGTTCATTTTGTTGCACATTCTGCGGAAACATGTCTACTGAACTAAATTTAAAATAATCAAGACAACAGGAATGCATCAAATAAAAGTACCAAAAAATAATTGCAGAAACACATAATGGACATATACACTTCAGTTCACTCCGCTCATTATTGTGGGTTTGCGAAAAACTATCGATTCAAATTTAATGTGATAACTAATTTTAGTCTATTAGTTTAAGATTGTAGTCACGTTGAGCTTTAGTTTCGTACTTTCAGTTTCGGATTGCTGGCGAAAACTTAAATTCTTCTGGTGTTTTTTCAAAGCACACATTTACGCAAAAACCATCAAGCACAGCAGGTGTTGACAGTTTAAACAGCAGCAACAATCTGCTATTACTGCAGCTGTTGCTCTGCAGTTGCGAAATATAAATATATTAAATATCTGCATAAAATATGAATTTTTTTCTTTAATGTACTGCATACAAAATATTTGAATATTTTTGGTTTAACTTTTGTTTGTATTTTCTTTTTTTAATTGGCAACATGTCATCCAGCAGCGGCAGCGTGATGTGGCGCTGCTCTAGAAATCAGCGGAAAAACACGACTGAGTGGGAAATGTCACATGTCATTTTGTCAAAAGCAATAAATACATACAATACATTTTCCCCAACTGTCATAATATCGTATGCATATATTTGTGCTGATAAATGTTGGTTCAAATGCGGATATATATATGTGCTAAATATGTTGTACGTCTATTCCAAATATTATAATCTGCCTTTTATGAATTAATTAACTCAAAATTGCTTATCAACCTAAAGAGATGTTGTTCCTATTTACTAAAATTTTTTTTTGCTAAAATCATATCACTGCATCAGAACGAAATTTTAATTTAATGAAGCAAGCTAACGCGATAATCTGATTAAGCGTTCTTATAATCAGATCTTCGAAAACGTTCTGTGAAGATAATCAGAATTATTTACAAGAAATATCTTAAAACGATGAAAGATGACTATTGGTAAATTCTTTTGAAATTTTTTTTAATGAATTTAAATTTTCTGCTTATGTAGCTCATTAATAATTTCCATGCAGATTCATATAGCTACCTCCAACCAGATATAATTTTTTTCAACACAGTACAATATATATTTCAAAATTAATTCAAAAAGAAAATTGGATTACATAAATTGAACAATATATCATATATATATATATCATAGTACCTTCTGCTCAAAAAGTATCCGGATTTGGTTGTTTGTTATTTACTCCTTAAGTAATAGACATTTTTCAAAAAATTTTTTGTTATGTTGGTACACCCTTTCTTGACATATGGTACAAATTTGAGTGCCATCTGTCAATTAGTTCGTTTACAGCAGCTGTTAATGTGAGACTACCTCAAGTACATTTAGCGATTTTTGCAATGGAAAATTCTTGTTGTACGCGATGTTTTGACCAAACACTGCATCACTGTTATCGCTCAGGCACCATATTCACCAGATCTGGATCCGTGCGACATTTTCCTATTCCCGAAACTCAAATTGCCGCTTCGTGGTAAGCGTTTTGAGTCGATTGAATCGGTAAAACAGAATTCGCTGAAGGAACTAAAAGCCATACCTTCACGGGCCTACGAAAAGTGTTTGGAAGATTGGGTTAAGCGTTGGCATATGTATATCACTTTTTTTAGTGTAAACATCGCGTTAATGCGTTAATGGAAATACATTGCCAAGTGGGTTGACGTCAGTACTGGGTTCTGCAGCCATATTTACACACTTATACCATTATTGTCTTTGCAAGCCATACCATTTTTATCACAGATAAAAATATTGGTGTTTGGTCTTATTTAGCATATCTACATCTATATCGACTGACTGAACACAGAAAGAAGAAATGAGATTTTTTTATTGTTGGTTCATTCTAACGTCACAATATCCTACACATCATTATGGAGAATTATCCCATACCCAACATATTGGCTTCAACAGTATATAGTTCTAGAGGTTCTGTTATCGAAGACAACATTAGGTTCATATTAGGTATTTTACAAATCTTGCCTGTTGTCATGTATTCTGTCATGTTTGCAGAAAATCTGTATTACTGTTTATTTTTTTCAGCATTGACCGATATTAATATATGTGTGCAAACGAAATTCTTAATAAAATAATTAATAAAGTAAAGAGTTATTATTTTGACTTAAACTGAAAATAATCTTAAAGCAAATTAATATTACTTTAATAATTGAACTCATATTTCACAGCAAATTCTTATAATTTTAGCATTATCTGTTCTGTTTTAACAGTTTAGGAATTTCAACATTATCAATTTGAACTGTATTTCATATTATTTCAAGTAACGTAATCCATACCATGGGCGCTTGTTAAAATTAACTACTTTTACTTTCGAAGGATACTATTGCTCGTTGTAATGCCTTAAAAATTGTCAATACAGCTCCATATGTTATAGGTGTGCCCGAAAAAATTTAAGTTCAATTTTTTAATCTCTGGCCGGTCAGTGAAAAAACGGTCTCCTTCATTTTATAACCACTTTATTTGTAGTTTTGGGCAGACTTGAAGGAAGTGCTTGAGAGATTTATAATTTATTGTGCAGAAGTTTTTTAATATTAATCAAATTAATAAAATTACTTAAAAAATCCTGTTGAAAATAATTCATTAGTCACTGAAAACTTCATATGACATTTCAACTGCTTCCTTCTGCAACAGCAGGACATGAAAATTTTTTTCAATATGAATTTGCGGTTGCGGCGTCTAGACATTGAAAAATAAGGAAGAAAAATATTTTTAAAGCTGTATGTGGAAAAATAGTTTGTGTTTTGTGTTTTAATAGTAAATTAATAAAATATATAAAAAAATTAGTTTCACACTAATTCCCTCAATCATATTCAATCTAATGCATTCGCACAAATTCGATTCACTACAGCAATATAAAAAATTATACAAACAATAATGGAATTGTGTTCTTATGAGGAAATGATTATTTCAATAAAGTATCAAATGGACTTTCAGTGATCAATATACATCCACATAACTCCTCTTGCAGAGACGGTTAACATTTAACACAGTCAAATTAAAGAGTTTCAAGTAGCTTAATATATAATATAATATAATATATGATATAGTGGTCCAAGGCTTCTTATTGAATAATTTAATATAAATCAGATTTTTGAGTCGGAAATCCACTAAAGGACCGCTTAATTATATAGATTTCTTTGTAATAAACTGTTTCTTAGTAGCAGAAGCGGAACTTGACTATTTGACAATTTAAATAAAGCTATGTCAGATGGGTATAAATTTGTCAACGCCCACCTTGGCAAACGAATTTTACACATTGAATTAGAAATACTTTAGAGCTATTTTTGAGCAAACTTATAAGTTAAATAATTATCTAAAAAAGAAAATGAGATATAAAGGGAAAAGACTTATATAAAAAATAATAAAATATAAACTATCCAAAATGTGTACTCTTATGGCACCAAACACGCTTCTGAGCAAGTAAAAATTATTTAATGGTTAAATTGTTATGGGAGACAATTTCCTCATGGAAGCTTTATTGTTCTCTCCTCTATTCTGAATATATGTTTGATTTTCATTTGGGAAACGCTGCAACCTTTGCAAATCAATTTTACACTTTGATTCCAACATGGATCATATCAAAGGCTGTACTTATCGAAGGTTATTTATTTATTTTCATAAAATTATGGAAACATAGGTATTCGTAGGTGAGGATCTTTCATGTGAGGATCTTAAAAATGCTTTTCTACGTATGTAGAAACGCTGCCTTGGCAACTTGGATATAAGAAACACTAAAGAAGTGTTGGATATAATCCTACTTTATACCTAACTTTCGATGGGTGTCGTTTAACGTTCGTAAAGCAAAGTGCTAAATTGCAAATGTGCTCCTCTATGTGGATCTGCATAGAGCTCTAAATGTGAAAATAGGTATTGATGAAATAACTTTAGTGGAATGTTCCCATGTGAAAAAAGCATCTAAATTTCTTAAATATCTGATTGTAACAGAAAATAATATTTTTAGTTTTCCACTGCAGATGTAAGTAATTGCTATTTTTTCGATATTACTATAGTTTCGTTATAGGAATAATATATATTTTTATATAACAAAATTTCTAAAAAATATTTACAATAAAATTTATTTAACTTTTTTTAATATGTATAATTAATTACAAAATTATTTAATTGTATTATTTGTTTAAATTCAAAGAAATATTTTCGAATTAAACAATAATAAATTCTTTTTCAACAATTTGTTAATTTAATCTGTTGGCATTTACAAGTTGACTTCCTGTAATGAAATAAATTAATTAAGAAAGGAAAAATGTTTCCAAAAGGTTATTTAATATTTTAATTTGTTAAGATTAGCTTACTTAAATAAAATTAATGATAGTTTATAATTAATTCATGTGATTAAGTCTCAACAATTGCCAGTTTAAGTTGAAGTCCCATTCTAAGTCCCATTTTAACTAAAACTGGTTTGATATCAAATAATGATTGGATGGAATGTTCTCTTTAAAGCTATGTTGGTGCTACTCCGATTAATGCTATCGTGACTTTGATCTCATTTTCCAGTAATGATTTTGCAATTCCGCCGCAACTATTAATAATAAACAAATAATCAAGAATAAATTTTATTTTATACATTTAGATAACAATTTTGTGAACTACAATTTTAAACCCTTCAATAATTAATACTAAATAGTGATATGTATTCCTGAGTTCTTTTTTTTTTGTTACAATAGATGGAAAGTATCGAAAGCCACAGTGTGAGACTTAAACCTACTAAAACCATTTCTTAGGAATGAATGGGGAAAATTTCCACAACAGTGTGGAAATCATGGGATAGAGATGGGAGCAGATAGGCTTAATACCTAGTGGGCTAGGTTCAACTAAGCTTGAAAGCAAGGGCGTGATTTAAGGAGATTGTGTGATAATGAAAAAGGGTGGGGTTGTAGCTTTTTGACCCGGGTTATGATAAAGAGAGATAACGTAGGGTTTTCGGTCCAATTCATTAAAGTAAAGGGACAGATATTAGGGGTTTTAAAGCGCAAGAACAACGTCTTCAGGGAGGGTATTGGAAATAGTGACGTTAGGGGGGAGATTGTGAAGTCGGGTGAGGTACGTACGGGCGAGTGACAAAAGCTGCTCGTCAACACAAGTGATCTTGGTATTGTCATAAAGGACAGAAACGGAGAAGTAGTTGCCGTCAGGCTTGCACTTTTAGTTGGTGCAGTCTCGAAGAAGCTTCCGCTTAAATAGGCGAATTCATTCCGTTTGGGTGGGAATGGGGAAGGCATATGTAAGTAGGGGCGAATTGGATGCTTATAACAGAGCAGATTAACGTTAGACTTGAGCTCACAAAGTAAAAATGGTAGCGGTGATATGAAAAGAATATTTATTTGTGCAGAATAAATCGTGCATTTGAAGTTTTGGTGATAAATTCTTTGAAATAAAGTAAAATAATTTGTTATAAAAAACAGCAAAATATTGTTCGTGACTGGAAAGGAAAAAGGAGAAAATAGTTTTAGTTGTTAAAAATGTGCATGAGAGGTGCATGAAAAATGAGTCACTGACAAAGCAACAGCGGAACTTTGAAACAAGAAAGTTTTTATATTTTGCACATATTTTAAAATATTTTATTTTTATTTCAAAATGAAACAGTAAACGGTGGAGCGAAATACGCTGCGTGCAGTTTAGTCAGAATTTGTTCAGATTTGATTTAACTTCTATTGAAATTGCAATTTGCTCCAGAGTTGCTTGCAATTTCCGGACTTTTGCATATCTTTTTGACTTAAGTTACCAACAACACTACATTTTTTCTTTTTCAGTCTCAACTTATGAAGATAACTTGAAACTTACTTTCGCTGTAATGCTAATTATTCTCTTGTGACGTTTATAATTGGATCTTATGTCGCGTACATACCAGGCGGATGGCACATCCTTCCGCTTGTTTGTGTTGTTTATGCAGCGACAAGCTTATACCAAGGCAAAGGGAAACTCCGGAAAAATAAAAAAATTATTTTTTACTCAACCGTTAGGAAATGGAATGTGTGTGGTAATGACGGTTTGATAGCAGTGGAGGAGATCGCTTGCAGAAGTTAATTATACTAAAAGATATAAAAATGACCATATTTAACTTTCTTGCATTTAAAAATTGGTTTCTTCATAATTTGAGTACGCCAATTAAATGAGTGAGCTTGAGTGTATAATTTTTGTATAAATTTTAAGTTTGTTCCAGAATTTGAACAGTTTAATAACTTTACTTAAATAGAATTTTCTTCATACTTACAAAATTAAAATCGACTAATTTTATAATAAAACAACAGAATTCAGTGTATTTACTTATCGTTTAATGTACGAAATTCGTCCACTCAACTAGCGAACAAGAAATTTACTGATAATTCCATTAGTATTCAATTTGATTAACGTGTTCAGAATGCATTTGAGTGCACCTGAAATGATTATTAAAAAATTATTAACGCCTATTACATAGCTCGGTTTGCAACTCCTGATGCAAAGCGTTGGCTGAATGCATCCGATTCACTGTCACTACGGTAACAGAAAAATTATTTTCATCTACTTAAAACCGTGAATCACTTAATGCGTTTGTTACGCAGCTAAAATCAGTTGCCTGTGCATTTAAATATGTCTTCCGTCTGTTGCTAGTATCAGAATGGCACATATACATCTCGTGCGGGGCGCGGATTTTCCGAGTGGACAACGGATATTCCATTCGATTAAACGCTTTATTTTAGTATGTTGCTTCCGCAAACACTTTCTGCCAGGAAATAAAAAATGCATTATTTCGCTTACAACTTACAATGGACAGCAGTTTTGGAATAATCTGCACCAATGTTTTAATGCAATAATGAATAACTTTATATCAAGTAAAAATATTGTAATACTGAGCTGAATTAAAATATGAAAACGATTTAAAACCTATATATATGAAGCAATTAAGGGAAATTTAAAACAAGACTTTTACTAGCAAAAGCTGCTACGAGTTAGAGCAGTTCTTTGAAATAATTGACATATCAACAGTTTATCATATCCAGAGCTAATGACTGGTTTTCAGCAATGTTTATGACAAAGACTGTTAAATTGCTAAAAATTAATTTAAAATTAAATTTTAAAATTAAATTCTAAATTAAAGTAAAAGTTGTTAATGGAAAAGCACTACTGATTAAGTAATAGAGGCTATGTAATTTAAAATAACTATTTATTGTATAAAGAATATAGTATATATTGAATTCAAGTACAACTATTTAGTGCTATTTCAATTTATAATAAGATGCATCGGTACGATGCAATATCATATGATGCAGTGATGTCAAAACAAAGTCCTGAGTTGCATTACAAGCGTTATCTAGTACGTCAGAAATATGAATGTACTTAGGCGTTTAGACATAAACACTATCTTGATCGTGTTATAAGAAACAACAACTGCTTATGAGGAAGATTTAAATATAGCTGCTAATGCAGAAGTCTCCAATTTGGTAAATTTATCAAAAACGAAAAAACGGTTAAAACGCAAATAGTGCTATGACTTGGTAGGGTCAGTAGCGACTATATGCATAGCATTTATTTTAGATAACCCAAACAAATTTTTTAAATTCAAATGTTATTCGATTAATAGGATAATAAAATTATTACTAAAATAATAATTAAATTAATATTAAATAAAATTATTAAAAACTTTTAATATGAGTAAATTTTTACAATATGACATGGAGTTAGATTTAATTCAGGGCTTTAAATTAAATAATTAAAATAATAAAAAAAATAAATAATTAAATAATAAATAATTGAACGTAACATAGTTGGTGATAAGTTAGTCGAAGCCATTCTATTAAAAATATCTATGAAAAACAAATAAAAAACCTAAATCTGATTTCAATTCAGTTTACTGCACATGGGTTTCACGCAACATAACTTGGTTACGCGAGTTTTTAATTTTTAATTAATTAGTAATTGTTTTATAATTTGTTGTAGTTAAGTTTGGTTAGGTTGCCGTGGCTGTAAGCCCCCAAATATTTTAAGTGTGTTAAACAATGCTGTATATAAACATAAGATATATTTTAAAATCTTTTTTGTTTCCAACTTCCTGCATTTCCAGCGTATGTCCTGGTGCAGGCCCGTCAGAAAAGCTATAATCGAGTATAATTTTTTTTATTTTATCTGGTTGAGCTACTCCACTTCTCAATACTCGCCTTATATCTTTATCAATTCTGGTGTCCAGATTTCTGAACGAACGATTTCTGTATATCATTTTCTTGTTTAAATGGAAGCAGAACAGCACTTTTAATTAACTATTTTAATTAACAATACCTAAATTGTATAAGCTGATTTGTATTTTTTGAAACATGTTGTATTGAAAATACTATACCCAGACACTAACTTGCTTGCTAAGAACAAAACATTTTATCGACTGCTTCTAAATTATTAAAATAGCAATCTGTGATGTTTTAAGTTTCTAATTTTAAGTATTGAAAATAATGTAATTGTAAATTTATTTTTAATTCCTTTTTTTATTACTTATATTGACAATGCTTTTTTTAGACTATAAAAGAATTTAAATCTTTCAGTGATGACTGACTGAAAGACTTGTTATAGAAAAACGAGGTAAAACTTCTATATTTTTAATCATGTGAGTTCTTTGTTCGACAATAAAACTGTTTCGGATATGGCCAGACCTCTATCATCAATAGTTTGCAAGTAAGCAACTATTCGGATTCGTTTAATTGTTCATAATATTCGCAAGTGTCAGGAGTTGAACTATGCCAATTCTGAACCACGTTGCTAAAACACAACGAACTCTTATTTGCGTTATTCAGGTTTAGAGTTTGTTTATCCATAAGTTAGTATAGCATTCTTTTAGTTATTAAAAAGTTCCCGTTTTCTATTCGAAATGAATTTCTGTCAATGAAATTTTTAATTACTAAAAGTTTTTCAATATAACGCCGATTTCTCTGGAAAGAAGGGCACGATTGTATGTTAATTATTTAAAACTAATAAAATACTTGCATACTTACTAACTGTTATCCTATTCTTCTAGTGGAGCATAAGGTCTCAACGATTCCTCTAAATCTTACTTTGATGCCTGCTGCTCTCGTAATTGATTCCAGGAGTAGTGTGCGTCTTTAAGCTCCTTGTAATTCTAACGTAGGGCTTGTTTTGTTATACGGGATGCTGCTTTCCTAAACGTGTAGTCAATTCCCTTGCATTCTTTTCATTTGATTTTGGTGGGAGCCTGTATTTGCTTCGTACATTCCCATAGATCGGTATTGGATATACGCTCCGGCCACCATGTTTTCAGTATTCTTCTAAAACATTTGTTTATGAACACTTGGATGCGCGATTAAATAGAAGTGGTGTTTTTTTCACGTTTCGCATCCGTAGAACAACCTTGACCTGACGTTTGAGTTAATTTAGTACGGGTATTTATTTCGTTAGACTTCCACATATTGCTTAACCACCTGAATGCTGACTTGGCGTTACTCAGTCGAGGCGAAACGTCTTCTTCAGCTCCACTTTTATCCATGATGATGCTGCCCTAATATGTAGATTATTTTACGTAATCAACTGAGTCATTTTGATGGATGAAGGATCTGGGATAGTATAGTCGCTGCAGATTAAGTGTCAATTTTGTTCTGTAACGCAGAAAGAGAAAAAGATCGTCTGCATACTCAAAAATTGCCAATTTTGCTAAAATATTTACATTGTATTAAAATTTTTAGTATTTTTAAAAATTGTTTTATTTTAAAACAATAAAATAATGTATTCGTCAAAAATCAATGTTAAATAATTCTGTTAAATTAGTTTGCTTAAACAGGACCTCTTAAGAAAAGTTGTATGAAGTAAATTCTATTGTTAATTACATGCGTTAATAAAATCAACGACTTCTCACATTTACCCAATTTGTTGCCATAATAACTGTTATTATTCGGAAAAATGCATTTGTTGAAGAAAGTCAGGTATTTTGTGAAAGTAGAAATCATTCAAACGACTTGCCGAAGGACATTCAGGTCGACGATATGACTGGATAAGTGACTGGATATTGAAACAATAGTAGAATATTTTAAACAAAATAAGTTGGTTAAGTCAAAAACATTTCTTATAGGTCTTTAAAAAGTCTTTGTTGCTTTCGAACACTCGTTGCATATTAAGAATGGCTTAACTGCTTAAATGTTCTTCGCTTATCGGGAAACGCAGATAATTCTTGTTCTGTTGAGTATGGAAAACGAAGCTTGTTTAATTTAAGGACAAAAGAAAAAAATACGAAACAGTTGTCGGTAGTAAAACTCATCCAAAGCATTACATGTTTAGTTAAGGGTTTGCTTTTTTATAATATGGATCCTTTAATATTCGCTGAACATGTTGAAATTGTTAAAATTTAGTATAAAAGTCATGATATTATAATAAGTCCATTTCGTCTACAATACAGAGTTTATGGTCGATATAATCATCCATCTGCGCACACTCTGGACAAAAATGTGAAGAAATTTGAAGAAACTGAATCTGTTACAAATGTGTTAGGACCTAGACCTTATCGAAACGTACAATTGGAATGATTGAAAGCTGCAAGACACGTAATCGCAGTTAAAAAATTAATCGAAATGTATGCAGAAGCAAAAGAATTTTGACTTCTCATTTAAATCATCTTACATTTATTCTTTTTTAAAATACGAAATACCCATACGAAAAAACTGTCTTAAATATAAAAGTTTCCACAGTCCGAAATCTTAATAAGCTTATTTGATTAATTATTATAGTACAATTATAATAAGTTAAATCTGGTACAAAAAAATGATTTTACCTAATACAGGTCTGATAATGAAGAGAAAAAGGTCTCTTAGAATTTTAGTTTTAGAGTTAATCTAATAAATTTTTACAGACATTCTGAAAATGAGTGCAACAAGGGTAAGAATGAACTTAATTGGTTGATTATATCACAAAAACCCGTGAATAGTAGTTAACTCTATAACACGTGATATCTTAACGATAGCATTTCTTTCTAAACTTCGCACAATGTTAGCCATTTATTAAATGTACTCGTTTATTTGCATAGGCTTTAATATTTATCTGAAAAATATTCAGTGATATTCAGCCTGTTTATTTTAGGTCCTTAGCCATTAGTTATTAGTTATATGGTTTGTTGTTTCGTGAATTTCTGTTCATTTATGTTAGTTTCGTGATTTCAATAAAAAATTTATTGGAATTATTTTAATTTTTGTAAATTTTTTGTTTTCTAACAACGCTATACAAAATTAAGCTCTAAAAAATTCACTAAAACGTCTGTACATTTTATATATCTCTTAACTTTCACAAGGCGACACTTTAAACGTTAAGAATTCAAGTGCTGGAAATTTCTTGCATACTTCATTCAAATGAAATGAATAAACGATTTTATATTAATAACAAAATATTGTTATCAGATATTGTTTTGTAGATCATCAAGTTCAAGTTTTAGGTAAATATTAAAAACAAAAATACCCAAAAAAGTCTCGTAATTTCTTACGTTGCCCAGGAAGCCCTAGTTTTTTGGAAAATATCTCAGTTATCGTTACTTGTGTTATCATGCAAATATGAAGAGCAAATGTATGTGAACCAATCTGAAGTTCGAAGACCGTACCAGCTCCACACATAAAAATCATTTATTAGGCAATAGCGATTACAAAGCAATTCGTTCGCATAAAACAATTTTTTTATATATTGTGTAAATATTAGAATAAACATAAACTTTTATCACTTTAACTAACTTAGTTGAAGAGTTAGTATTTTTATAAAACTGCAAAAAGAAGGCACTGAGCTTAATAACATCGTTTCACAGAAAATCTTTTTTTTTAATCACTTTTTTTTATTACTTCAACTAATTACATATATAGTTTCATAAATATCTTATAAAAATTAGAATAGAATAGAAATAAAAATTAATTTTATATAAAAATGAAAAGGGAAGGCACTGAGCTTTGCTATGTTGTATCTTTTTTAGTTTGAGTCTCGCTAAGTCAATGTTTAATATTTAAAAAACTTTGAACTGATATATTCTTGGCAGTTTTATAAATATTTATTAGAGTTAAATATTTTTGATTTTGTTATAATTGTCTTTCATTATATTTATGCAGTAAAATGCACAATTCAGTTAAACGTCATTTTAAAATAAATAAAGTAATTTCATTTATGTGTAAATAAATATTTTTTAACCAACAGTTTCGCAGTGAAGTACAGAACTTAACGTCTTTTGAATTGAGTTGGTCATGCAATAAAAATAATTATTTTCATAATTTATTTTGTTAATGACTAAATTATATTCATATATTCTTGGATGGGCTATTTGGTCAATGGTTAAATAATATGCAATTTTTTAAATTTGTAAAAAAAAATATATTTTATTTGTATCGATATTTTAATTATAATCTATAGTCATCTTCAGGGTACCATTCTAATACAGATATTTATAATATACCAACAAATTCAACCCTGAATGTGACTATAGACTGTGATCGTAATATCAGTGCAAATATATATATGTATATTTATATATATGTATTCATGTTTATATACACATATATATATTTTTTTTTTTTTGAAAAATGATGTTTTATTTAACATTGTCCAATTATCCCGTCCAAAAAATGTAAATAATTCATTTTAATTATTATAAAAATTAAATAATAGAGTAGATTATGCCTGTATAAAGTGTGCACATAAAATATTTGTGATTGGATTTGATTTCGACTAAATTGAGAATAATTTGTAAAAAGGATTGAGTGTAAGTTTTAGCTAAGAAGGAACTATTTGCCTTTATACACACAAATAGACTTCGACGATGAGATAGAAGTTATGTCGATCTGTGGAAAACTGGAATAATGTATTATTGGTCAATCTATATAATATAATTTATATAAAGTGAATTTTAATTCCATATAAAAAATTGAAATAAAGGTGTCGGACTTGTTGAATGTTGCAAAAGGTGTAGCTTATAGTATTAAGTAGTTATGATTATATAGGAAAGGTCCGTACTGTACGGATTTGCAATGCTACTAATTAGCATACATACTTAAATCAAATATTTAATCACAACAAATTGAGTCACAGAAAATTAATATGTCTTTTAAAATGTTATTATATCTTTTACTCTATGAACTACCAATACCCAACAAAATACTGTAATTTTTAAAAGTTTAAAACGTGAAATCGCCGAACAGCCGATACTGTGGTCAGAAAAGTTCTATTGTACTAATTTCACTATTAATTACACAAAGCCTCTTAAAGCTTCGTGAACAAAGTCCAGAACTAAATCTAGAAAAGAGTTCTTAATCTGTTATGGCGATAGAAATTCCATATGAAACAAGTTTCTTCTGTGCATTATTAAAGCTGGACAGTCACAAAGAATATGCTTGGTAGCTTCCTCTTCTTCGAGGTGAGATGAGAATTTAAGGATGTCTTGTAGGAACTACGGTGTTATCAGTGATTTGCTTTGTCTAAGTTCTGGGAAGTCTTCCCAGTACTCCAGTCGCATATGATTTTCCCTTTCCTTGATAATTTGTTTTGTGTTGGCTCAGTTTATCTCACATAAGGGTTGAGGGCCTGTAAAAACCAGTTTTTGATGCAGTTCTGGCTAGCCCATCAGATTGTTCATTTTCCAAAACTCCCCTGAGACCACGAACCCAGTAAAGGCTTACATTATTCTTTGCTGCAATTAGCTGTAGGAGCTCATATACTCAAGTACCTGTTTTGATTTAAAAGTCCAAGAAGATAGAGCTTTAAGAGCAGTTTCGCTGTCAGAGTAAAAAACTATTCTCGAACTACATAATAATAACGTAGTTAATTGAAATAGAAAACATAAGAAATCCGAATCACTTAATTTACTAGACTGTAAAGGCTGTGTATTTCATAATGAAACTGTATTTTGCTCTATACGGGCTACCCTAAAATACTAGTACAGTAATTAATATAAAATTTAATTACAGTAGATGATTGCAATTTTGTTTCTCAATTTTGCTCACTTCATGGAACTTTCATAAGCAATATCTTATAAATACAAAAAAAATTTGAATATTGTTTGCTTGAATATTTTATTACTAATAGAAAAAAGTTATTATAGTAAAATGAAGTAAAAATCAATACTAATATAGTGAAATATAAAGTTTTTATGAGGAACGTATTTAACCAAAACTGGTTTCTTCTAATCATCATCTGAGTTAGCCTTATTATCAGTTATAGGTTCGCTTGCCAGGTCATTTTCACCTAACGCAGCTTCATCATCACTTGCGGCTAATTCGTCATTCGCAGGTGTAGGAGCTTCTGTAATATTTGTCTCATCATCATCTGCTAGAGATTGCTCTGTTACAACTTCAACTGGAGGTGATGTGACATCAGTTACTTCTGCTGATACTGGTGATACTGCGTTATCTACTACAGTAACTTCGGGTTCATTTGAGGCTTCTGTGGCTGCATCAGTTACATTTTGTTCATCATCATCCCCTGCAGGTTGTTCTGATGTGTCACTTACTTCTACTGGAGCAGCGACTTCAGCTGTGGCATCAGTTGCTTCCGCTGAGGCTGGTGATACTGCCCCATCCACTACAGTAACAACGGGTTCAGCTGAAGCTTCTGTGGCTGCGTCAGTTACATTTTGTTCATCATCATCACCTGCAGGTTGTTCTGATGTGTTACAACTTCTACTGGAGCAGCGGCATCAGACTTCGCTGGCATCAGTTGCTTCCGCTGAGGCTGGTGATACTGCCCCATCC
Organism: Teleopsis dalmanni; assembly: GCF_002237135.1. Classification (NCBI taxonomy): domain Eukaryota; kingdom Metazoa; phylum Arthropoda; class Insecta; order Diptera; family Diopsidae; genus Teleopsis; species Teleopsis dalmanni. The sequence continues at coordinate 139,115,826 of NC_051846.1, read as the reverse complement.
ACTACAGTAACTTGAGGTTCAGCTGAAGCTTCTGTGGCTGCGTCAGTTACATTTTGTTCATCATCATCACCTGCAGGTTGTTCTGATGTGTCACTTACTTCTACTGGAGCAGCGACTTCAACTGTGGCATCAGTTGCTTCCGCTGAGGCTGGTGATATTGCGTCATCCACTACAGTAACTTCAGGTTCAGTTGGAGCTTCTGTGGCTGCATCAGTAACATTTTGTTCATCATCATCACCTGCAGGTTGTTCTGTGTGCACTACTTCTACTGGAGCAGCGACTTCAACTGTGGCATCAGTTGCTTCCGCTGAGGCTGGTGATACTCCTCCATCCACTACAGTAACTTCAGGTTCAGTTGGAGCTTCTGTGGCTGCATCAGTAACATTTTGTTCATCATCATCACCTGCAGGTTGTTCTGATGTGTCACTTACTTCTACTGGAGCAGCGACTTCAACAGTGGCATCAGTTACTTCCGCTGAGGCTGGTGATACTGCATCATCCACTACAGTAACTTCAGGTTCAGTTGGAGCTTCTGTGGCTGCATCAGTAACATTTTGTTCATCATCATCACCTGCAGGTTGTTCTGATGTGTCACTTACTTCTACTGGAGCAGCGACTTCAACAGTGGCATCAGTTACTTCCGCTGAGGCTGGTGATACTCCCCCATCCACTACAGTAACTTCAGGTTCAGTTGGAGCTTCTGTGGCTGCTTCAGTTACATTTTGTTCGTCATCATCGCCTGCAGATTGTTCTGATGTGTCACTTACTTCTACTGGAGCAGCGACTTCAATTGTGGCATCAGTTGCTTCCGCTGATGCTGGTGATACTGCGTCATCTACTGCAGTAACTTCAGGTTCAGTTGGAGCTTCTGTGGCTGCATCAGTAACATTTTGTTCATCATCACCTGCAGAAACTACATCTCCTACGTTACTTGAATCGTCATCAGCTAAAGCAGTAGAAGCTTCAGTTTGTTCAGGTTGCTCTGGTTCTAATGAAGCTTTTGTGGATTCTGTATCATCATCTGTTGGAAGTTCACTTGGAGGTTCACCAGAAGGAAGTTGTTCAGGTGACGATTCAGTAATCGCATTATTATCTGTGTCTTCTGCAGCAACGTCATCAACCTTGGTGTCTGCTGCTGCTGAAGCCTGTAGAACGACTTCAGTTGTTTTTTCGCCAGAATCCGTTAGTGGAAGTGCTTTTAAACATACGATGCACTGGAATGATCAACATCTGTAGTTAAAAAAGATCTTGCAAATTAGCTTTCACAATATTTACCAAGAAGAAGAGAAATAAACTTGTTGATTTCATAACAGCCATAGTCGTAATGAGTTAAAAAGAATACTGAACTAAGATCCAAATTATTTTGGCTTTTATTTGAAATAATTTAAAAAAATTTATTTTTTATCGTGGTTAGAATTGTTATCTTGTCAGCTATATAATTTGATATATTATTTATTCTTGTATATACACGCTGTGCAGATGTGCATGAAAAATGTTTGACTGAATTGCAAAATAAATTGCAAATATGAAAAGGAATTTTCAGCATTTTCGCAGATAAAAGATATTTGCATGAGCATATTTTTAAACAGGTCGAAGACTTTATAATCTTGAACATTAAATAAAATATTTGATTAACTATTTTATGTATATGAAAGCGATGTAGTTATCAAAATGTGTAAGCAAGAAATAGAGCAACATTGTGATTTAAACATTAAAAGCGAAATGATTTTGTTTTGCAATAATTTTATTCTTCGTGAAATTGTGTGATACATTGATTATTTTATTTCACTAGAACAATTTTTCACATTATGATAAAAGGATTAAATTGAATATCACAAAACATAGACTATATTTTTTTCTAGTTCATTACATAGTCAATTCTTTGATATATATTATACATACTATATATTCATGACAATTTATGAAAAAATTAATAAAGAGAAAGATTAATGTAATTTTAACTTCAAAACACTTGCTTGACGATAGTTTATAATTAGAAAGAACGATACACTATAATTATCTTGATAAATGAAGATATCAGTAGCAGTATTTTTTATTAATCATTTAAAATCATACAATAATTATCCATAATTTATACATTGTTTACTTAAAGCTATGACTAATGTCGTCAGCTTAACTTAGCGATACCTACTCTTTTTATCTCTCAAGTCTTGTAGCGAGTTTGATGTTATAATTAGTAACTGTTGTTGTTATGCATACATAAGTGCAGTTAAAAGAACTCATCTATAAGACTTGGTTAAATACGGGCATAAATTGAATCAGTCCATTCCATTAAAAACACAGCGCAATTCCTTTAGGCTTAAGGTCATTTTACCAAAATACTTGTATCTTATTTCCTTTGAAATTGGGCATATTGCGATAAAGTTTTCCATTTCCATTTCTTATTTATTGCACAGGCTACAAACCGATAGTGCACAACTTTCATAGGGTATGTAATTGAGGTTGAGGAGATCGGCACGAGGTTTGAGAATATATTCCACTGTATATTTATCATTAAAACAATTCGATGTCCCCAGATTTTAAGTTAATTCTCTGTATGTTTGTCTTATAAACACATCGTTCTCTCTCAGCTTGATCCTGTTTTAGGAGAATGGGCTGCTGTCAGTCAATCCAACTTTTCTTCTATTCTGAAGGCAGATTTTCTTCATGCTCCTCGGCTCCTTTAACCATGCCTCTGACCTGAACTCCTTTTACCTAGAAAGTATGTCGCAAGCCGTTTAGTGAGTTTGCTATCTGGTTGGTTTACAACAGCGTTAATATATTGAAAGTGTGGTTCTAATGTGCCTCTATATAGTAAACGAAAAATGCATTTGATAAAATAAATCAGCAGTTTTTCCATCTCATCATACCTTTCAAAACCCCGAACTTTGGGTGAACAATTCATAATTGAGTTGACCACAGCTTGGAAAACTTTGTATTTAACTGAAAGTGCTGTTTCTTTCAGTTAGTTTACTGATAACTTTTCTTCACGACTACTTTATTATTTCTCAAAAACACATGTCGCCTTTTCGCGTGTGCTTAAAGGCGACGACACAATACAAAAATGACAAATAAATTAAAGGCCATTATGCAATAAATCTTAATTCTAAACATATCGCCGCCTTTGATGGCTCCAGCAGACATCAACATTCAGATGGAATAGGTGCCAATTTATGGATTGCTCGGCGAACCTCTCCATTCTTTGTTTTTATATCAGCAACTCGAACCCAACCTTTAGCATCTCTTGTCACTTTCAGCACTTTCCCAATAAGCCATTGCTTAGAAGGCAAATTTTCTTCTGCAATTAACACCATATCATCTTCATTAAGGTTCTTCTGCTTCTTAGTCCATTTGACTTTCTGTTGAAGTTCATGAAGATACTCCGCCGACCACCTTCTCCAAAAATGTTGTTGTATGGCCGAAATTCGTAGCCATCTATCTTTATGAGACCATTCTTCGCTATCCACAGTAGGTTCCACAGTTCCAACCAACGGACCACCTGTTAAAAAATGTGCCGGTGTAAGAACGCTTTCATCATTTGGGTCGTTAGACAAGGTTGTCAAAGGTCTTGAATTTAAAACTGCCTCTACTTCCGCAACCACTGTTGCCAGCTCTTCAAATGTAAGATGCCATTGACCCAATATTCTAGCCAAATGATATTTTGCTGATTTTACAGCCGCTTCCCATAGTTCACCAAAGTGGGGGATCTGGGTGGTATATGATGAAATTCAATACTATTGGCAGTACAATATTTTGAAATCTTGCCCTGTACTTGTTGATCAAAAAACTTGCATTTCATTTCCTCGAGCTCTTTACGAGTACCCACAAAATTAGTTGCATTGTCGCAAAATAATTTTAAGCATAAGCCGCGTCGAGCTACAAATCTTTTTAATGAAGCCTGGAAAGCCTTTGCAGTCAAATCAGAGACCACCTCCATATGCACAGCTTTTGTGGCAAAACAAATAAAAACAGCAATATAGCTTTTTGTTGTTCTGTACCCACGAAGTAGATACGTTGTTGTAATAGGGCCGCAAAAGTCCACTCCAGTCACAGTGAATGGCCTCGCTACGGTGACTCTAGAAGAGGGTAAATCGCCCATAATCTGATTACTCAATTTTGGATGGCATCTAAAGCATTGTAGACAACTACCAGTAATTTTGCGTAACTATAGCCATAAGCGCTTGCGTACCAGCATGCAAATATTTGAAATGAAGAAATCGTACAAAACTGCAAACTATTTCTGAGTTATTCGGTAACAAAATTTGATGTTTAGCATCATATGGTAATGCTGCCTTCGCTAATCTCCCACCAACACGTAGTAGCGGAACACCATAAGTATCTTCTACAAAAATGCTCAGATTTTTATATTTACTGTTTGCTGGCAATTCTCTATTCCTCAATAGCAGCTCAATTTCTTCTTTGAAATAATGTTGTTGCACACAGTAGAATATACGCACTAGTGCTTCATCTAATCTTTCAGTCATAGACTTAACGCTTCTTCGAAAGCCAAGAAGATTGGCAAAAATTCTTTGTAATTTTTCAAAATGCTGAAGGTTTCAACCCACGTCACAAAAGAAGATTTCGAGTTATCCTCAGAGCATGCCTCATAAGGTATTTTTTTTTTCAAATTATTAACAGTCATTATCGTACTATTACGACTCCTTTCTTGGTCAGCATTAGTATTCTTTCTAGACTTATTTGGTGGCCACTCACAACAATCTCTCTTCAAGAAAGAAGGACCTGCAAACCAAATAGAATTAGATAGTTCATCTACATACGCACCTCTTGATATTATATCCGCTGGGTTAGACTTTGAAGGAACATGCCGCCAAATACACGTTTTTGTCTGCTCTTGAATCAATGATACCCGGTTGGCAACAAATGTGTTCCAATTTGATGGGTGCTCGCTCAGCTAATCTAGCACAATTTCGGAATCCACCCATAAATAGGTCGCGTCAATAGAAATTGGAAAATTGGATTTGGTTTTTGTCACTAGTTTCGACAGCAATTTTGCAGCCAAAAGTTCCAATTTTGGTAAAGATAAAATTTTTAATGGCGCTACTCTGGATTTAGCACTCCACAACTGCATTGTAACGTCGTTGTCCACACATATTGAGCGAATATAAATACAACACCCGAAAGCTCTTTTTGATGCATCAGCAAATCCATGCATTTCAACTCTAGCAACTCGTTTTTCTGCCAAAACAAATCGAGGCACACTTATTTTCTTGACGTCTTTTAGATTTTCGCGGAATTCTATCCATTGACTATGTAAATTTATTGGTAGGGATTCATCCCAATTAGCCTTCAATATCCACAAATCTTGCATGAAAATCTTCGCCTTTACGATTAATGGGTTAATAAGCCCAAGGGGATCAAACAACTTAGATAGTTCCGACAACACTATTCTTTTTGTCACCGTTTTCGAGCTATCAAAATCTGGCCAAACGTATCGAAACGTATCTCCTACTGGAGCCCAGATGATACCAAGAGTTTTTATTATTTCCTCATCATTCATCCGAAGAGTCTTTTCTTTATCAGCTTCAGGTACGAAATTAAGAAATTTTTCACTATTTGAAAACCACTTCCTTAACTTAAATTTTGCTGAGTTCATTATTGCTGATACTTGATTATATATTTCAAAAATTTCATCTTCATCGTTTGATCCACTGATCAAATCATCCATATAAAAATCAGATAACACCTTTCTCGATCCAACCGGATATTTATCGATATAATCTTCACTTAACTGTTTTAAGCATCTTGTAGCTAAATAGGGGGCAGATGTTGTACCATAAGTAATGGTTCGCAAGCAATAGGCCTTTATGTTTTCATCTGAGGAAGACCTCCACAAAATCGTTTGATAATTCGCATCATCATCAGTCACCCATGCTTGGCGATACATTTTTGTTACATCTGCCGTAATTGCATATTTGTAACATCTAAATCGCAGTATTATAGATAACAGGTCATCTTGAACCAGTGGTCCTTTCATCATTACCTCATTTAATGACAAGCCACTGTCAGTTTTACAGCTATAATCGAACACAACTCGAAGTTTCGTACTCGTGGAGTCTGGTCGTAGCACATACTGATGCGGTGCAAAATATTTTATCTTATCCATATCAGCTTCTTCAACGATCGTCATGTGACCTAAAGAGAGGTACTCATCCATAAATGCGTTGTAAGCGTCTCGTGTAGAGCGTTCTCTACTCAACATACGCTCTAGTGACAGCAACCGTCGTTTGGGAGCATTATAGGAACCACCCAAATCACTTACTGTTGTTTTAAATGGAATTTTCGTAATAAATCGGCCAGATGTATCTCTACGAATTGATTCACGGAAAATTTTCTCGCATTCCTCTTCTTCTTCGGTTAAAAAATTTGATTTAGTTGAAATCTGTTCTATTTTCCAGAATTTTTCAACCAATTGACTCAAGTTTTCATTCTCATTATGGTTGTGATTGACCAGCATATTATTTATTTTATGACTAGGCGCTAAACATTCTTCTGCTTTGTCTGCAACTATCCACCCTAGTATGGATTTCTGTAGGGTTGGCAACCTTTCATTAAGATAAATTCGTCCAATCGACAACAAATCGAAGAAAATTTTCGCACCAATTAAAATATCTATACGCGCTGGCTTATTGAACATTGGATCAGCCATTTGAATATTTTTTGGTAAATTCAAGTCCGCAACATCGACATAACGATTAGGTTTGGAGCTTGTTATTTTCGGTAAAACATAAAATTGCAGACTGACTTCGAATTCATTTATTTTTGATTTGATGGTAGCCACAGTTTTTGTTTTAAAGCTAGTTACAACGTCTCCAACACAGCTAGCATCTAATTTACAAGACGTTTTTTTTAATAACAGTTTTTGAGCAACTTTCGCACACATCAAATTTACTTGAGAGCCAGAATCTAATATGGCTCGCATTTGGTGATATTTGCCAAACTTGTCCGCTACCATTACTACTGCTGTTGCCAAAAAAACCTCGTTTTCAGTTATTACGTTTATAACTGATGACTGAGCTGTTTTCTGTGTTGACGTAGATGGCCCATTTTTGCATCTTTGTTCATTTGGCTTCAAGATATAATCTTTATGTAAAAGTTGATGATGAGATAAATTACATTTCGAGCATTTAACAGCAGAGCATTCTTTTTGAAGGTGTCCCCTTTTCAAACATGTAAAACATACCTTTATTCTCCGTGCTACGATAAAGCGTTCTTTTAAAGAAAGTTTTCTAAACTTGCTACAATCTGCAATCTCGTGGCCACTGCCATTGCAGACTTTACATAAAGGTTTTGTAACTGCAAGAGAGGTTGAGTAGTTGCGGTTATTTCTATACTCTTTTTGATAGTTTACAGCCTTTGAATTCACTTGATTAACTTTATGTTCCCTTGCATCAAGGTTCTCACATCGCCTCGTCAAAACCGCTGAACATTCATTCCAAGTTGACAGCTTCCTGTAATCCACTGATTCTTCCCATTTGACCTGCGAATCGTCGTCCATTCTTTTCATCACCAAATGAATTAACATGGCATTCGCTATATCTTTGTAATCACCTAATGATAGCATTGCATTCAAATGTGCATTCGCTGCATTTAATACATTTCTTAAATGAACTGCAGATGGTTTTGTTAATTTTGGGACAGCAAAGAGGGCTGTAATATGTTCCTCGAACATCAACGCCTTTTTATCGAAGCATTCCTTCAATCGATCGAGTGCTTTGGGGTAATTGTCCTCTGTGACATCAAAATCGTCAATAGCTGCCAGCGGCTTAGAGCCCAAGTGCTCTTTAAGTATCAAAAATCGTTCGCAGTCATCAAGCATTTCATCCTGGTTGATTAATTTATTAAACAAGGCTATAAATTTCGGAAATTCGCTATACTTCCCTTCAAATTTCGGTAATTTTACTTCCCGATGACTTCTTGGGCCCGGCAATAACGATGTTGTATTCGTTGCATTGACATCTACCAGTGATAGCTTTCTTTTTTTTAGTAAACTCATTATTTTTGCTTTCGTGGCCACAAATGCATCTTCAACTTCTGCTGTAATTGCTTCGCTTGAAGAAGTATCTGCACCTCGGTTTAGTTTATCGATATCTGCTTGCACACTCAGAAACTGTTTGAAGTAATTTTCTGTCAAACTAAGCCTGCAGTTAAGTTCTTCTGTTGACAAACTTGACCCTTTTTTCAAAATCATTGATTTTATGCGAGTGATGTTGCCTTTGGTGCTGCCTCTCAACGCCTTCAATTCCGCCATTTTCTTAGACCCTTTCTGCACGCCTCCTTGCTCCCCGTCGCTGAGTTCGTGAATTTCTGAGTCTAACATTTTGCAATTATATATTTTTTTTTTTCTGGATCACTATCCCTTTTCTGGATCACTATCCCTTTTATGGATCACTATCCCTTTTATGGATCACTATCCCGGGTTTCGGCACCAATGTTTTATTCAGTTAGTTTACTGATAACTTTTATTCACGACTGCTTTATTATTTCTCAAAAACACATGTCGCCTTTTCGCGTGTGCTTAAAGGCGACGACACAATACAAAAATGACAAATAAATTAAAGGCCATGATACAATAAATCTTAATTCTAAACAAGTGCTATTGGACAAGCTATCATTTCCTAAAACACTTCTTAGTGCGCTGTTCATTTCTAGTTTTGATTCTTTTAGCGTTTTATTAACATGTGATTCGAATATTACATTATTTGATATCCAAATGGCTAAATACTTGTATGACTTAACTATGTTACATCCAATATGTTCTTCGTTGAGATACCACTTTTCATCGTATGCAAGACGCCTTGCATTGTTTTTTGAATATTATTATTCTTGACTTTGATATAATGACTTCTAAATTCCAGGTATTACAGTACTCATTCAGTCTATTTATCATAAGCTGCATCACTCTTGGTGACTCTGCAAACAGCACAACATCATCTGCGTACATCAGAACCTTTATTTACTTGAAGAAATTAAAGTCCATTGGAGATCTCAAGGTCACCACAGAAGCTAAGAATTTTTATGGTTACTGTTCCATTATGCAGCTAGATGTACTCCACATTGTTAAGTAAAATATTTAGTGTGTTATATCAATTCCAAATAACCAATGTACATGCTTTACATAAAATTTTAAATTTTAATTATAATTATGTTAATTATAATTTTATCACTTTTCAAAATATTAAACTCATTTAAAAAAATATTCTTATCTCTAACAATTAAATTATATTGAATCCTGTGGTATTCTATTAATATATTATCTTATGTTTTGAAGATATGGTTTTATTTGTTATATAATTTATATAGAGATCACACTATATCCCATAACATTATTGTTCTTCATTGCAATTTTCACTAGTGTCATAAAAAAAAGGACGATAAATACTGCTAAATTTTATTCTGTTGGGTATTCCCCACATTTTTTTATTTACTGATGGCCTCCATCAAGTTACTAACTTGCGATTAATAAGTTAAAATTCGTCTTGGAATATGTTTTTTCAGATACCTTATGATATAATGGATTCAATTTTATATGTATAAGCCGTTCAAAATATTAAGTTTTTTTTTCATTAATATCGTTACGAAAATATTAATATAAATACTGAAATTAATATTTATATCATTAATATTAATTAATGACACGAACAGAATCTTAGGCAGTGATATTGTTCATTTTTTAATGATTACTTCTTTGAGATTGGAATTGTGGTTTGTCGTAGCAGAATGAGTCACTAACGTTTTCGGTTTTTATTGATCATTAGATGTTGACTGTCTGTTTTCGTGATTAATTTATATTTTGTTAAACTAGGTCGTGTGCGAGTTAGGCTAAGTTGCGTTCTAAATGAGGGAAATTCTAAGTTGTGTCGATAATGTATTGATGTGTCGATACGTGTTGATAAATGGCAAAATGTGTGCAGTGCAAAAAATCCCATAAAATCTCCCATTTGGTTTAGCATCAACTTAGCCTAACTCGCACACGTCCCTAATATGTACAGTATACGTTAGTCTCGTCATCTCCACAGAAAGGTGAGTATAACAATTTATGTCGTTTTATGTAATATTTTGATTTGTGAAAGTTCTTAGGAAACCGCGTAGTTGGAATAAAAATGTTAAATTGAGAACTGATTATAGTATCACAGATACTTGTAACATAACCTAAAATATTGATTTGTATGCATAATATGCATCAATCATCGGTATATTAATACAGAATGTATAATATTAGTCATAATAATAGGTTATATATTTCGTACTTCCGATTTGTCAGCACTGTTCCATAGATATATGGTATGTCAAACAGTACAGTTCAATGTTCCTTTTTACAATATGGATCGTTTAATATCTGCTAAATATATGAAAATTGTGAAAACTTGCAAAAATTTTTGCTTCGACTTTTCTTTAGTGATGAAATACAAAACTGCTGCCGCTAGGATAGTAAAAATCCGCAAGCAACCTTCGAAAGACGCTCTAGAGGCATCCACATGTCACTGTGTAATGTTGCATTGGTCATAAAATAAATTAACATAAAGGCCGTTTCGGTGGCTCATAAGTATGGCAAAAAATACATGCTGGCCTATATTGGCCATGTGAGCTATTAGCATCACTGTTGCAATCTTTCTAGTGTTATGTTTTTCTCAATTTTTAAATTTATAAAATTTTTGAAATCTGTTTGAATTTTTGTTTACATATAATTTGTGACATATGATAGCAATATTTGTTGGAATTTCCAATAAAGATTCACAAAGTTTTTACTGGCCGATATGCTTGACCAGTATATTATATCACTCAATAAATCGTGTCACTGACACACAGATAGCGCTGTCATTGTCAAATCCATATGACGTTTATGAAGTACCAACCTTCAAAAGACTATGTGAAAATTTCATAACGTTTCGATTAGTAAGAAAAAAAAGGCCAGCCATTTAAGTGAAGCTACTTTTGTTATTTTTAAAAGAATGGATTTAAAACAATTCCGCGTGTTAATTTACCATTGCTTCTTGATGAAAAAAAATACTGTACAAGCTCAGCAATGGCTTCAAAAGTGTTATCCGGACTCTGTTCGATTGAAACGAACCATTTATTATTGGTCTGCTGAATTTCGTACAGACACCGATGATGGTCGTCCAATTGAGGTAGACGACAAGAAATTGGTTATAACTGATTGTAAATTGAAATTGCGTGAGATAACTGAGACCGTAAAGATATCAAAAGGCAATGTGTTTACAATTATGCATGAACATTTGACCATGAGAAAGCTCTTTTCAAAGTGGGTGCCGCGTTTACTCACAGTCGATCAAAAACAACAACGTATTGACGATTCAGAGCAGCTTTTGACCATGTTTATACGTAATAAATCAGATTTTTTGCGTCGATATGTGACAATGGATGAAACATGTACTAACACTTCACTCCAGAATCAAAATGGTCATCATCTGAGTGCACAACAGTGAGCTGGAAAGGTTGTGGTTTCATAATTCTGGGATGCACATGGTATAATCTTCATTGACTATCTCGAAAATGAAAAAACCATCAATAGTAACTACTACATGGCATTACTGTATCGTTTGAAAGTAGAAATTATGAAAAAACGACCGCATATGGCGAAGAAAAAAATTTTGTTTCACCAAGACAATGCACCATGTCATAAGTCAATAAAAAGGCAATATTGCACGGATTGCTTCCTCATCCACCATATAGTTCAGATCTGGCCGATCTGTTGTTTTGCGTACATTTCGGCCAGTAACTTGCTGTTATTTGCCATACTTGCGAGTCACCGAAAAGGCCTTAAATTAACTTATATAGACCTGAAGAAGTTGGTCAACACAGCTGATTTAACATAAAGACTAGTACGTATTTAACCCTCCGAACTCACTAAGTAGTTAAAAATGGCACAGTAAAAATACTGTGCTTTAGTGTTCCATTTAATAAAATAAAAATGTTTCTTTTTATAAATTAATTAGATGTACCTCCAGCTCAAAAAGTACCCGGATTTTGTAAATAAAACACAAATTTAAACTTTTTTCCAAATTTATTTTATCTCCTTCAAAATATGCTCCTTATGAAGCGATACACATATGCCAACGCTTAACTCAATCTTCCATACACTTTTCGTAGGCCCGTGCAGGTATGGCTTTTAGTTCCTTCGCGAATTCCCTTTTACCGATTCAATCGACTCAAAACGTTTACCACGAAGGGGCAATTTGAGTTTCGGGAATAGGAAAAAGTCACACGGCGCCAAATCTGGCGAATATGGTGTCTGAGCGATGACAGTGGTGCCGTGTTTGGTCAAAAAATCGCGTACAACAAGAATATTCCATAGTAAAAGTCGCTAAATGCCCTTGAGGTAGCCTCACATTAACAGCTGCTGTAAACAAACTAATTCACAGATGGCGCTCAAATTTGTACCATATGTCAAGAAAGGGTGTACCAACATAACAAAAAAAAAATAGACATGAAAAATGTCTATTACTTAAGGAGTAGTTAACAAACAAAAAAATCCGAGTACTTTTTGAGCAGAAGGTATATTTTTATTTTATGATACCATGAGCACAGGTTCACGAATATGAGTACGCAAATCTTTTACAAAGCTTATAAGAAAGTTTCATGTTTTATTAATTTTTATATTTATTTATTTATTTTCAGGAAAGTGAAAATTTGCTTCCACAATATTTTGAATGGCTTCTTATATAGAGAAAGAAAGTATTTCCATCAATTTTTATACTTAAAAAATTACTATTGAAATGAACATTTTTTACTACATATTTTTAGGAAAGTCAAATTTTTCTAATTTAAATAGTTTTTAATTACTTTGATTGAAAAAGCTACACAATTTTACAAATCTATCGACACTAATATTGCCTTGATCAGTTTAAAATTTTCTAAGTATTTCCAAGCGTTGCCGTATATCAGAAATATCTAAACTATCGAGAAATATGGATATTCGCCAATAATGTGAAATCGAAATTTTTTGTTTAAAATATTTAAATATTAAAAAAATATTGTCATCAAAATGACCTTTAACCTTTTATACGAACACTCAAGGTGACAACATGTGCACCCATCTATCTATTATACTTGCAAGCCAACTTGCACAAAATGAGTTTCTGCTAAGCTGTATTATCGGCTAAAGTAGGAAAAAATTGATAAAATGCTTTGCATAAGTATAAAAAAATCAAGCAATATGAGGTCGGGTAAAAAAACAAAATAAAAAATTTTGTGTGCCAAACAATGTAGGTTTTTGTTTGCATTTTTTTCTGTTTAAACAAAAATAGACGTCATGCTCTTATGATTAGTAAGAAAGTACTAACAACCAATTTTTTTCGACTTAATAAAATTTCAATATCTCGAATTATTCGCATGTGTAGCAAATTATGATAAGATGCATCTGCGATTATTCTTGCTACTGTAACGACCCACTTTTCCAGTCGTTTTGTTTGCTGGGATAGTAAAGCGGCCGTCAAGGTTCGTTGCAATAATATTTTTGCAATATTTATTTACTTAAAGTTTGATTATTCCTTCTTTTTATTCCTTCTTTTAAAATTTCACAGATTAATATTATTAAATTGTAATTCTTCATAAGGCGGTGATTACTACTGGGTAGTCCCGTACATGCCTATCATATATTGTTATTGCCATAAGTAGTACTTATTATTCATGCGTAGAATAGATTGTATATAATAAAATGAAGTTTAAAAAAAACAAAAAAAAAAATTAATATTAAAATTCAAAGTTATTTGTTTTTGATTATTAAACTGAGATAAATAGATTTAATTAATTCTAAAGCTAATTCATAAATTCGAAGTTAATTCCTATAACACAACCTTGGTACACCGGAAATAGATAAAAGAAAAACACACACCGCTTTGTCTTCTAGGATGAAATCGACCTATGGAAGTCTTGGAAGCTACGTATTTATACTTTGCGGTAATCTGGATCTCAACCCCTAGTAGTGCTGGAAGAACGTGATGTTGACTGAATGAGTCAGGTTAGTTAGGAACAATTTAATAACAAATGATCCAGTTAGGCTCAATGAGCCGGTAAGCTAAACCCACCAGAGTGATATTTTACGCCTGGATTTCTACATAGGTCTCCTGTTCTTACATAACATGCGTACTTACTTCACACATCATATTTTGGTACCACATTACTACATTTTGATAGAATTAAATGAATTCAAGATTATTTGCGCGAACATATCCTTAAAGTTGGAAACGATATTAACAAAAGTCATCTTGTTAATAGAATTTTATATTGTTTTACGTTGACCAGAGTTTGTCAGGTAAACAATAATGGTAGAAATATAATGTCAAGCTCGTTCATATGCTCATTTTTTGCTATTTGTTCAGATATAGAGATTGAAATGATGATACCAGTAATGATTTTTATGAAATCCCAAAATCAACTACCTTGTATGAAACTATCTTGTTAAAATTCTTTTTAAATTATTTGAAGTAATTTTTTAATTAGTTTTCATTTTGTTTTTGTAGTAGGTGGAGACCATCAACAGCCACAGTGTGAGATTTTAACGCACTAAAAATGCCTCTTAGGAATGAATGGACAAGATAGTCGCTACAGCGTGAAAGCTTCATTCCAGTGATAAAGGCAAAAAGATGAAATCAGAAAAAATTCGTCATTACGCGTTAGTTGAGCATTCTTGCAAAGTATGGGATCGGAAACATGCCTGCCGTCAGGCTAGTGCTTGCAGTTGGTACAATCATGTAGGACTAGAAAGAAACCATCTCTTGGTTTCTTTCTATCTGAGCAGAGTTGTTGCAGACAAAATGGAGAAGGCGTACGATGGTATGGGCCGAACGAACTTTTCATAGGAGCTTACCTCAAAATTAATCTGGTTGGGTCTTTGTAGAACATTTTTTTAGTTGCATATGACTAAAAGGGATGTTTTGGGTGGCATCGTGAAATCGTGCGAACGGGAGAGAAAAACACTGAGATTCTTAAGCTTATCAAAAAGCTCAACAACATCAAGTAGTAGCGGTATTGTCAAACTTTAGCTTGATGAATGTGCCATCATAACCATAGATTCGATCGGGCCATTGACCTAGGAGACTTACGGCACTGCCCTCGGTGGTATATCGCTTAATCTTCTAACTGGTGTTATAATTGAAAAGGGTCGTAAGGTGCTCATTAAGATCATTGGAGATACGGCACGAATTTGGCAACCGCATGAAGATGAGTCAACTGTCAACGAAGCAAATTTGCTTGGCGTGGACCTGTGAGGAAGGAATATTTGACGTAAAGAGGTTGAAAAGGAGTGGGCCGAAGATAGAACTCCGGAAAACTCCGTTCATGGGTAAGTTAAAAAGAAACTTATGGACAACAGTACAAATTGTTGGGGAAACACCAAACTGGAGTTTAAGGACTAAACCCTCAACCCAGGTAATGTTAAAGTTTTTTTTAATATCGAGACTTACTGCCACGGTGGGACGCTTATTGCAGAAGCCAACGTATATTTCGTTTTGGAGTACTCGCACTTCATCAGTACGTGTACATTATATTATATTCGTGCGTATTATAAAATAAGACTGCAAAACGAAAAAAAATCAAAGTATTTCAATACAATTTTTAGATAGAAGACATTTAGAAGACTTGAGAGGATTTTTGTTTTAAGAGAATGGAGTTGAGAGGATACTTAAATGACCTTAACCTTTACTTAAAAACACATCCTTGTTTACAATTGACACGTACTAGGTTCTCACTTCTATCTTAAATAAATTTAGAAATTCAAATATTAATCATCATATGCTTCACCCCCTTATTACTGGAATGCAATTTCAGCCAGTATTTTTTTATAGTCTGAGGGTTGAAATTTCCCAACTTGTTATTTAGTGGGTTCAAGTCTTACACTCTGGATATCGATACTTTTCCTCTACAGTGATAGAAACTTTGAAATTTCCCAACTTGTTATTTAGTGGGTTCAAGTCTCATACTCTGGATGTCGATAATTTCCCTCTACAGCGATAGAAACTTTTTATAATTACCAATGTAAAGACCCATGAAGGGGTGCCAATCAAAATTTAGAATAATTACTTCAGGCTAAAAACAGGCAGATTGCAATATAGTAGCAGATACGAGTGCATTCAACGAAAATAATTTGTCAGACAGGCTTAGATGGTTCACGGATTGTTGACGTCAAAAATGATAATGATGATGTTGAAAAATATTTTCCGATTTTTCCACATTTATCTACAAATTTCCATATTCCTGCGAGGTTTTTTACTTAAAAAATTGCAAATCAATTTTTAACTTCGTATAATTTAAATACATGTAAAAAAATGTCCACTGGACGAATGTTCACAGTATTTCACATATTTCACATTTCAGGTAGAGTATATTTCTTGTTATTCATTTTTGAATTTATTGAATTTAAAGTGTTAGTATTTTATTTACTTATGTATGAATATTATATAGAATTGTCTTCGTCAAGGTATTGATAACTTGCAGATCTTTAATCTTCATCACTTTCGCTGGAATGATTATTCGTTACTCTGGATGCGGTTTTGTAAGAAGAAGCTTTTTGAGTGGATGGTTCAGTAGAAACTATAGCTGCTTCCGTTGGTTTTGCTTCGCCTGAATTTGATGTCGCTGTCGTAGTGTCTATAGTTGCAATGCTGGGTTCAACTTTACCAACAGTTTGTGTCTCTCCTGAGTTCGACTTTTCTGACACATTGGAACCAGTTGATTGTGTTGTTACCTCGCCTGAGTTAGATGACGATGTGGTTGAGTCTATTGAGCTTGATGTTTGAGTCTCTCCTGAATTAGATGACACCGAAACAGAGCTTGAAGCTGAAGCTTGTGTTGTGACCTCTCCTGAATTTGATGATACAGAATTTGTTTCTACATTTTTCAGAAGAGAGACAGGGGTGCTTTCACCGGAATTATTTCCGTCTGTTGTTTGAGCGATAATGTTTGAACTTAAAACACACTAGAAATCAATTATAAATTTTTTAGTCAAATGTAATTTAGATGAAAATTTGAATTTTTATTTTTCTTACCAAAAACAGAGAGATAATTGCGGTTGCTTTAACTACAGCCATTCTAATTCAGAAATCGTCGTACTTTACTACTGAATTCAAATCATTGACAACAGTGCTTTTATGTAAAATGTCGTCCGTTATACTGCGAAAAATACTGCAATTTTATCATTCAAAGTCAATAGCATCTATTTAACTGTTAAATCAAATTTGAGTTTTTTGAAAACTTCAACATTAAATACATAAACTCAAAGTCGTTGAATTCAAAAATATTTATAAAAGGTATCATGTACTCGCCAAATGAATTCAGAAGTTAAATTAAAAATATAACACACTTCTGTGATTTAATGCAAACACCCCGGAATGCAGAAGAGTTTATGAAATTTGCTGATCTGTTTGTGAAAAACGATTAAACATTATAAAATATACTTCACATATGATATTAATTCTTTATTATTAACTTATTAGATTTTGTTAATTTTATTTTATCAATTAATATAGAATTTTTTTATCTATCTATCTATTATTTATCTATTTTTTTATCTAGCTCTATCAATTTCATCTATATTTAAATAGTATTTGTTCAGATCCACAAGAAATCTCCGATGTATCTTTTGTCAATATTAATCAATCTATTGTCGACATTAGTTAACGAGGAAATTGTTAGCAGGAACATTGCAATATCATAGAATAGAATAGAAATAAACAGGGTACTAGCTCCCACTGGAGCAGAGCACTGCGACCAGATTGATCTTTTGTGCCGTAACTGACCCTAATTGAACAGAAGACATTCCGCCTTCCGAATGAAGGCCAGAATGTCGTCCGTTGAGGACCTCCTAATGTCAGAAGGAGAGAGCAGCTCTCCTCCCAATGATTTCCTCCTTGCCCAGATCAAGGCTGGGCAGTCACAGAGAATGTGGCTCGTAGTCTCGTCTGCTTCTAAGCAGAGTCGACACTCTATCTCTTCGGACAGACCTATTTTGTTAAGGTGATAACGCAGTCCATGGTGACCCGTTAAATATCCCACCAGCAACCTTAAATCTGATCTACAATATCATGATATCTGCAATATCATAAAGTCGTTTTTATTTTTTATGATTTTAACTTATATTTTGGACGTTTGTTTTAATATTTCTATACGTATTTCGGCAAATTCGCTTTTGCTTTCATCAGGACGATTCTTGATATTAAAAATATCTATATCTACTAAGTAACAATACTGGATATATAAATGTGTACTAGTATACTGTTTAACTATAAATGTATTAGTCCCTTTCAAATTTAGTTTTTCATTTTTTTTCCTTCGAATCCAAACATATTAAAAGGACTTTTTGAATGTTTTTATATACAGAAACTGAGCTTATTATAATAATGATGTTATATTACGTTGTTAGTTGTCCAACTTATCAGTACTAATAAAAGAAAAAGAAGGTAAAATATTAACATTGAAATTCAGTTCTAATTTGCAAACAAATTATAAAAGAATATTCCTTAAAATGTAATTAAGAGTTAAAACATTAAGATAATAACCTATGTGTAAATAATGGGATTGCGTGGTATCAAAACGTCACTTTCTGACGGCTCTCGTTTCAGAACTGCTGCATTAATAACATTAAGTATTAGTCTTCTGACAATTAATCTAGTTTCATTTCATAGTTTGTGCGGTAGAAATCAAATATATTAAACCAATTTACAAATTCATTTCAATAGTTTACAACTGCGCCTACATTGATACAATTGTAATTTGGTTTGTAATTAACAGACCCACCCCCGAGTTGATATCATATAAGACATATGGGAGCTCACAAAGTAAGAAATATATTACTTCTAGAGGAAATCATTATCTTAACACTATTTATAGTGTACAGAATGTATCAACTTGAAAACAAACTCCATTAAAAAACTCTTTTTGGTATGGTGTGAGCCCAAAGTTTTGACCAAAAACAAAAATTTTATAGGTTCGTTCCGCTCCTTTATAATATGATTATGTTTATAAATATCACACAGTTCAATTTGGTTTTAATTTTTTTTTATATTGTGGCAATCCTAAATATTGACTCTCTAGAGTGTTATACCCTACATTGGGTCTCAATATATGCGGATCGATTCAGCGGTCAAAATATTCATTGGGTGAGAACAAAAAATAACTAAACAAATATATAAAAACTTAAAATAAATAAATATATATATATATATGTATGCATATTGATTGAACCATAATAGAAATGCTTTCATTTGGAATAGATGTTGCTCCAAATATGTGTCTGAATACATCATATCTAAATGATTAATTAAAATATTTATTTAAATGCATTACGAAGTACTCATTTAGTCGACAGTGGGTTATGGCTGTAATACGAGGCAGGCCAAAATCATAAAATAATTTTTGATAGCAAAACTAATGATAATTTTGTGCCCTGTAGTGTGTGCATATTTTGTTGACTTCCCTAAAAATTTTGGGTTGGCGGACACTGAATAATCTCGCAAAGTGAATTTTTATAAGCAATTTTTTTAATATTTACATTTTATATGCTATCCAGTATTGTACTACCCTTTATTAATATGCAATAAATATTTGACTATTCGTCTAATATTTTTGATTTATTAATGTGAGTAAATAATATGGCGGTTGCAAAATCGACCAGTTTTTTGAAATTTGAATTTTATAATTTAAAAACTACAATTATTTAAAACTGTTTACATCTGCCAAAAACTGACCATTGAGCACACAAGCACTATAATATAATATATATTATATATAATATATATTATAGTATATAATATATATTATAGTGCTTGTGTACGCGTAGATGTTTACTATATATAAGAACAAGCACTATAATATAATATATATTATATATAATATATATTATAGTATATAATATATATTATAGTGCTTGTGTACGCGTAGATGTTTACTATATATAAGAACCTGTAGGCTTGCGTAGATGTTTACTATATATAAGAACGATAATTGTGTTACGTATACTAATTAATCATAAATATGTGATATACTAATTAATCATAAATATCGCAAGTATAAGTGATATATAAAAATTAATACACTGTATGATTAGTTTTTTTTTGCCACTGATAATAATATGCAGTTCACTTGAAACAGTTGAATCAAGTAACAAAATCAAAAGTTTTAAATGTTAAAAAAAAGTGAAATCAATATATTATATTGTATTACTAATATTTCTCATATATATTGCTTTCAAAATTTTTATTTAGTATGATATAATATGAAAACAAAATCATGCTATGAATATGTCTGACAAGTCTATGAATTTGTTTTATTGCGCTATACATTTGAGGAAAACCGAATTGATGGCGCTTTAAGAACAAGATAACTGGCTTGGGTATCATGGCGATATGCGCTATCTTTAACTGTGGTGAAATAAATTCCAATTTTTACACTATGTTAAGTAAATGAGTGAGAAATACAAACCCTCTGCTGCAGGGCCATGCCTGTGATCAAATGGTATCCTTCGCTATTACGACCATAATTCCCATAATATAATATTTATTTAACTGGAAGTTCTAATTGCTAACTCTATTATAGAAAATTTACACATTGTTTCATGATATCTGGCACATTTTGATTATCGTTAGATTAAAGATCTGGTTCAGATGTAATGGGAATGTTTCTGGTTTTTCGATGTGGCTTCTGGTCATATTTGTGTATAGGTAGTTGATATGCGATCGGTCTGTGTTTCTTTTTTGTGGCTTTCCAGAGGGAGGAGTTTATATCTCTTGAAGCACTTAAGCTTTGGGGAGGTATAGGGATGTGCGACTACTGTTGTACTTTATAAGAAGGAATTTAACGAGTTCGTTTGTTTAAGCGAGTATTATCCGCTAATGTTTTCTTATCATACGCTTTTCTTTAATTAGTTATTTGATGTTAAAAGTCGTAAGCAAGAATGACTTTTAGAAAACGATGGAGTTCATTCCAAGGCTGATTTTTGGACACATGAGTTGCAATGACTTCGGTACTTAGACCAAATGTAATTAGTTGACAATAATTGTTTCAGTCAGTATTTTTGTTATAAAGAACATATTTTTCCATAAATACACAGGAGTCGTTGAAGGTAAAGATTATTGGTGAATGGTCTGATGACAAGTTGTAATTGGACTTGCAGGTAGTTGTTGTTTGAATATCCGCAGGGAAAAACACACGTCTGTTCAGTTTGGTGTACTTTATTAGAGAGAGATATGAAAAGGAAACAAAATAACATAATAATTTATATATGTATAGAGTTGCATAGAGTTCTTTACTATTTTATCTGATATGTGCGAATTGTACTTTTGGTATGTTTCATACCGTACATACTCCCCTCAATACTGCAAAATCAACTCAGTCAGATATTGTTGCTTTGTCTGCTTTAGTTTGCACTACAATGTTGAGCCACCATTCGTTTAATCATTGGAATACATTGAGTGATAAAGTTCGTAGTTCGGAATTGTAAAGGAACTTCGCCTCACGAAATGGGTTTCTGATACCAGCATTATAGTATGTCGCATTATAGTTTATATTTAAGAATGCTTTTATTTGAACAACATGTTTTGATAGACCGTTTGTGTTCCATATGACTACGACTAAATTAAGATTTTTTTTTGTTACGTGAACTTTAGTCTAAGCTTTTCATTAGTATTTTAGATAAAAAATATAATTAATATAAATATAATTAATTATTATGGGAGCAAATATCAAAGCCAATACATTATTATTATAATTATGCCAATACAATTATTTACGATATTGACAGAAATTTAAAGTAATCTCAAGTGACGGAAGATTTTTGATATTCTTAAATTCCTCTTCTTGTCGTTAGCTTGAATATTCTAATTAAATTAGAAAATATTACACCTGCTTTGCTGTTACAATTTCAACTGAATGGACTGCATTTTTCTCGGCACTAAGTCTTTTCCATTGTGTGTCTTATCCACAGACCTATTGGCTTGACATAATGACATAATTTATCTTATATATAGAGGTGTCTAAAATAAGATCAATTTGATTTCTACTTAGTAGTTGTATTATAATACTAGTGACCCCAACAATTTTTAATAGTAAATGAAAATTTTGGACTTTTATATTAGACTCAGCCGGTTTTAAAATTTGCCGGTGAGTTCTATTATTTGAATATGACTGATTAGAAGGTAAAGAATATGACTTGTTCATATTGTCATATTATATACATTAAGACCGAAAAGTTTTCGGAAATTCTCATTTAAAATTCGCGCGCTGTATATTTTTCGATATTTTTAAGTTATGTAGTTTGGCATCAATTAAGGACATTACTATGCCAAAAATGATCGCGATCTGTCAGACAGTTCGTTTACGGCAGCTGTGAACATTCACCTCAGTATGCGTTGCGAAAAAAACAATGGAAAAAATATTGAACAAGAGTTTTGCATCAAATTTGTGTTTCGAACGAAATTCGTGGCAGAATCGTGCGAAGCTACCAAAGGCTTATGGGAATCAGTTTATCGAAAACTCAAGTTTATGAGTTTTACAAAGCCTTTCAGGACGTTCGTACGACCGTCGAAGACATTTCGCAACGCACTACTGAGGTGAACTGGTTTCAACAGCTGCCGTAAACGAACTGTCTGACAGATCGCGCTCATTTTTGGCATATTAATTAAGGACAGTGCTGCCAAACTACATAAACTTAAAATATCGAAAAATATACAGCGCGCGAATTTTAAATGAGAATTTCCGAAAACTTTTCAGTCTTAATGTACACTAATTATACTATTTGTGAATTTTATTTTATAGAATAATCTAAAATATTAAAAGGAATTATCTTCAGATTTGTGATATTTTTCACTTTTTACTTATTCTGAAAACGTTCATCCAAAGTAAATAAGGCATATAACATATTCCTGGATTAGAAGATATTTATTAGAAATATTTATTTAGATATTTAATTCGGCTTAAATAGAATAAATAGTCAGGTAGATGTGAAAACAATTATTCTTATTCAATTTTTTATTTATTTATGAGTGTTTTGAATTGAACTTATACAATTTTTAAAAAACTATTTATTAACGTTATTGTCAGTTTTGTCAGATTTGTCGCCAATTGTAGTCGTTGACTCTGGTTTTCCCAAATTTTTGCTTTCAAAGTATTTCATGAGAGGAACGAAATACTTCAGACCACTTAAATTGTTAACTTCTCGAAACTTATTCTTTAATAGTGCTTTCATTATATTCGATTCCCTGATAACACATATTTCAGACAATCCTTTTCTTCCTAGAAAATCGCAATTGTAGAACAGGCTGTAGGCAGGAAAAGCTGATATAATCGATGCACTCTTAAATATTATAATTTCAATTAAAGATTAGTTATTTTGTTAAATGAAAATTTATTTTTACCAATAAAAGCAATAAAATTGATTTGTTTGCTACCATTGCTGCGCTCACTTCGGCGCGGTTCGGTTTTAGTACTATTTTCATTAATCGAAAAAATTCTGTTTTTATGCAGGAATTTTATCTGCCGGATTTTGTATTCTTGGAAGTAAAATATTTAGTTAATATATTTATTTATTTTGACAGTAATTAAATATTGCAAAAAACATTTAATTTAGCTATACTTTGCAGATATTGCTGCAAGGTGCAATGCACTGAAATTTTTGAAACGACAGATAAAACCGTATAGAATTTCTTTTCCAGTCGTGATTTGGAATAAATTTAATAATTATAATATTTAAGCATCCATATTTTATATTTATAAATTGTACATTTTTAGCTTTTACTAGAGACTTTTTTTTTGTATTAATTAACACAGAACACAGAAATGACAGATTGCAACGTTTTGCTTTTCAATATGTTGGATATTTGATAAAATGGTGATATAGTATATACCATATCATATCACGCAGTATTAGTAAAAATAACTTTGGTTTTGGTTTTGTACTTTACAACGAAATTTGGAACTAGAATCTTAATAACTGAAGCAATAATGCATATTATACCTATATATATGTCACGAATATATGTCATTATTATTAAAAACAAAATATAATCTAATGGCTAATGTGTTATCAAATTGTTTGTAAAAAAATAATTTGCTTCTTGAAAACGATGTTTTATAATACGTACTTTACGTTTTCTACTGTTTTATTTCCTTTTCTTATATCTTTTTTTGCTCTTTTCCTTATCCCTCTTCTTTATCATTTTGTTTTGTTCATGGTACAATAGGTCTCTGGCTGCAGTACCGGCTGTTGGGCAATTTTTACGACTACTCTTTAATAATAATCATTTTGTTCTTCTCCCCGCTATTCCCTTTCGTTTAGCATCTTCTCTCTCTCACTTCTTTAAGAAAGGTAGACGTTTTTGAGTTTATAAAACGATTCCCATTCATTGGGAAATGAATTTTTCGGAACTATAAAAATTGCATGGTGCAAAGTGAGAAATACACAGTAAGTAATTGATATTACCGACTTATGCAATTGCCAATAGGTTATTTAATTAATTACTTATTTCATTATTTAATTAACCTGGTTTATTCAGCTAAATTATAATTTAACTAATCTGGCTTATTCAACCAATTTATTAACATTTTTCATAGAACTTCCGTCACACCTGAAGGATAAAAATGTCCCAGAACACTGCGAAGAATAAGCGTATTCCTGTAAGGACTCTTTTAGTTGCCTGAACCGAAACCAACAGAGAAATCGTAGTCCACCACTTGCGCCTGACATAACGAAGATTTTGTGCGCTTCTCAATTATTTTATAATTTACAGATATAGTGCATGTCAAATTAATTTACCTTTGTAATTTGGAGAAAAACCTCGTGCTTTATCAAAACAATTTTTTAACTGAATCCGCGATAAAATTGAATAAAAATTTTATTGCAACAACCTTGGACGACGGCTGAGGATACCCCAGAAAAATGTAAATTTGAACACAGCCGGGAAACAATCACAAATACAACAAAAATATAGCAATTGAATTCAGATCTTCGTATATAAATATCAGCTTTGATTTTGTAAGTAAAAATGACAGAGTTTTAAATTTGCTTTTGGGTAAGCTAGAGTGTTAGATTCATTTCCCATTAAAAACCGTGTACAAATAATAGCCACCTGATCATCGAGACGTAAATATAATCCATAGAATATTACTGGGACTCAACCACCAGCTCAAAGGATTTAGTACATTGCAGTTGTTTTCCTAAAATTATTTTATTGAGCAAGAAAGCAAGTTGGTGAAGTCTTTCCACATACGATTTTACCAATTTCCTTATTTCTGCTAAAATAGTTGGTACATTAGGGCATGGTAAAGGTAACTGTTTCTTATATAAAAGAGGACAATTACCATAAAATGGTGGACTATTTTATGGATTTGATATGAATGATTTCTTAGTTTTCTTTGTGTAACTGTAAAGCTGCGCTTTTAAATTCACATCAGTTCAATACTTTATAATTTTTTCATCAATTTACAGTCCGTTGACATAAGAGAGTCTACCTATAAGCCATTCAAGGTTTCGTTGTTTAATTTCTAGTTGGCTTTTTTCTTCAATCCAGGTTGATTACAAGATACCTTGCAGTATTTGAATATGGTATTTAGTTGCCAAATATACAGATCAGTAAACACAATGTGGTTTTAGTTGTGAATTTCAAGTGCATTGATTTCGTATTATTCAGTGGTATTTTTTTTTGTTTTTTATTTTCAGAGTTCAGAGTTACTAGCAGTGAAAATTATATTGCCATTTTTTAATCTGGCCAAAATTGTATTTGCAAGCTATATATTGTATATGGGTTATTATTTTACAAATCGAACACCCCTTTGACCTCATCATCTCCGATTTGGCTGAAACTTTTTTGATGAGCTCCTTTTATAAGATAAAAAAATTCGTATCTTAGCAAAAAATATTGAATTTTTTCATACTCGGATATATGAACCTTTGGAGTTTGACCAGTTAGCATCTTTACCAAAAGTTTCTAAACGATCATATCTGCCAGGTATCCATAAATGATAGAAACTTGAAAGAATTGATTGCTTTCATATTAAATCGATTGAAATTTTAAGAAATATTTTATACAATTATGATTGTTTATATTTAGGTTATATTTAAAAAAATTTTTTTATTTAAAAATCAGTATAAAGAGGTTTTTTCGAACAGTAGTGAACTACAACAACAAACATTTATTTTATATTATTTTAATTAATTGAGTTTTTGGCTGACCATACAGCTGTTTCGAGTATTGGCAAATACCCATCATCAGTGGTCTTCGAAATAATTCTTGAATTTAATTATTCGTAAATAATTTTTTCTTTTTCGAGACTGCAAGTACCAGGATTCACAGTCGGGTCTTGCCAAATGTGAAGCTCAGAGTCAGCGCACCTTAACCAACTGAACCAAAGCCGTTCTTTGACTTTTGTTGTCGCACATTTTTCTGGAGTTTTGTTACTTTGCTATGAAAGTTTTATTAACAAATTCACTTTCTATGTTAATATTAGAACGAAATCATAAATCAGCTGTGGAATAATGGAATTAATTAATTAATTATATTTTTATTTATTTTTTGTTGAATTTCAATACTATTCTGTTTGGAGAGGCACTATTTGTCAGTATAAAATTTTGCTGAAAAACAAAAATTTTCAGAAAATTTTCCTGTAAAACACATTAAGCACATGCATACGATATTGACGATGAATACATTTTCAAAGAATATGCTATAAAAATTCTTACACATTTTTTTGATTTCAATTTGAAATAATCTGAATAAAACCCAAAAAATTCAGGACCATATTGTTCTTACAAGTATTTTTTAAAAGTTAAGTTATCCTTCACTGAATTTATCTTTAAATTCTACATAAAAATTAATTACTTTCAAAAAGATTCATTACGAGGCGTCTTGAGAACCTTTTTATTATATTGATGAATCAAAAAATTAGAAATTTAATTATACCCTGTTTTTTTGGTGAAGTGGTTTTCTGCTGCAATTGGAAAAATTTTTGACAGTAATATTTTTTTTTGAATTATAAATAAGGCATTGGTGTTTTAATGTCTGTTAGACTGATGTACCTGTTTCGATACGGTATTTAGTGCTAGTTTCTTCTACTTGGTAGTCTTTTAACGTTGAGAAATGGCACACAATATTTGGCAAACATTCGTTAGCCCACTTAAATAATTTCTCCAGGTATTTAAATAGGATTATGTATTCGTTGAAGGCTAGCTCTTGAAGCATTCCTCTTTAAGGTTTCAGTTAAGCCGCCGAAAGGTCCTTTGGCTTAAAGGTCTAAGTGTGAACTGGGGAAAAAACGTCATTTTGCCTTTAAACCAAAGTCCGCTTTGCGAAGAGTAAAATTAATACAATTTTTTTTTATTTTTATATTCTGAACTCAATTCATCGAAAAATAAATAATTTTTAATAACAATTTGCAGTTCCACGACACTTAGTGTAAGTTCTTAAAAACATTCTATGCGGAAGCATGCGAATCATGCGGTGTAGGCATCTTTATAGTCATTTATCGGCTCTATAGTACATTTGGTAAGTCCTTTTATATTTAGTCCATAATTAATTTTATGTTTTTGTGTACGGAGCACTGAATATGTGCCACTTGCTCCTGAAAGAACGCAATATTGGGTGGCAAAGTTGCATATTTAGAAAAACCACAGTAGAGGTTTGGATGGTTTTTTTGAAAATGAGTACAACAACAATTAAAATTCAAAAACTAGATTTACGAGAAATGGGATGTGATCTTTGACAATAAAACAGTAGAATTCGATGGCAAAATGTTTGCGTATTTGATGATAATCAAATCTTCATAAATATTTGGTGGACATTTATCCTATAAGTATGCAACACTTTTTGTATTGTACTTCTCGTTATAAAGTTGATTAGAGATTAGAGATGCCAAAAGCATTCACAATTAACAATATAAAAAAACACATAAAATGCTAAAACAAAGTATATAATACAATAAATAAAAATGAAAAGCATTAATACCCGCTAATAATACATTTAATATTAGCAAATGTTACTTAAGCAGTAGTAATAGCAATAAAACCTAATGCAAATTTAACCGTAAAAGTAACTAGAGAATCTATACAAAGCTTATTGTAATAAACCATTAGCAACATCAGCTATAAAATGAAGACCAACCGAAATCAGCTTTAAGTTTTCAAAATTCAAAATGAATTCACCCCTACCCATTATCGTACTACTATTCTTGCAATGTATGTAGACAATAAGTGACCTTAAATTAAAGAGTGAACAATTCATTGTCAAATTAACTTAATTAACAAAAGCAGATATACAGTACCATGTTTTTCAAGTTTTATCGTCTTCAAGTTTTACCGACTAATCCTAAAATATGCAAGAAATATAAAATTGTACCAAAATCTAGTTTTGAGAAACTTCAGCAAAGCTCAATGTATCGACAAACAAACCAACCTGGACAAATATTGTTTATATAGTTCACAGGTATTAAGATGATTTCTATACAACTGTCCTTATTTTATCTAATTGTGCATAATAGCTGCATAACAGAATTCGGCATCGTATCTACTTTTAAGAAATTTTCCTTATTCCAGTGGGTTTTGGCATTAATATTATATTGTAATTGATTTGGAAGTTAATGTCACTTTTTTTGATTCCTCTATCAGATTATTTATCAGATTATGCTGTTCTTTTAGCTTCTTTTTTTTTTTATTAAATTGAGTTTTGATGAAATGATCTATTTGATTGCCATAGTCCTTTTTAATTTGGTAAGAATATGATTTGACCAGAGGTTGCAATGGGTTTTGCTTTCTTATTTTCCGATGTAAAACTAGTTGTATTGTTTTGTTAATTCCTTAATATAAGCTATGATGCTATCAATTGCAGTATAGTTTTTAAACGATATTTTAAGTTCAAAATTGCTCACAATAAGGTTTTGTAAAATTTGACTTTAGTTTAGGATGGCTTGGAGGTTCTCCATAATTGGTGAATAATCCAAAAACAATAAGTAACTGGATTTAATTGTTAAACATTAAAACTTTTTAAAAACTCCAATAATCGTTTTTATTGTTATTTAATCCATAAAAACAATATTGAGTTGTTCCTGAACGGTTTTACTGGTAGAGCAACTTGAAATCTTAGCAATTAGAATAGCTTGTAGGCAAACTGCAATTCACATCAAGGACAAATGTAGTGTTGCCATTTTCATTAACAGCCATTCAGCAATCAAAGCCCTGGAATCCTTCACCACAAAATCGAAAATAGTAAAAGAATGTAAATCGACAAGCTAATTCGGTTGGCTGACATCACCCTCATCTGGGTTCCTGGATATAGGCAGATCAATTGGAATGAGAAAGCTGACAGTTTAGCTCGCTCTGGTGATTCCCTGCATGTGTTCCTGTCGATACCGGTTTATATTACCCTAGAGACCATTAAGAGAAATATTTAATTCTACTTCCTTCAAATTGTCAGTAACAGATGGAGAGCACTCAAGTCAATTACAACTTCGAGGTTAACATGGTCCACCTATAATGAAATTAGATCTTCGAAACTCATCAAAAGAGAGCGCGTGAACACTGCAAGACTTATTGCAGTTTATTTAGATCATTGGTGTATAGGAACCCATACAGAGAAACTGCGCATTTCTTATAATCCTTACTGCAGAAGTTGTAGAAATTCGCAGGATAAACCAAGTATAACACATTTTCTCTGTAAATGCACAGTTTTGGCTACCAGAAGAAAAAGGGTTTTAGAAAGATACTTCTTTGATAGTTTATCAGAATGTTCATGGGCGAGGACGAGATGGATTTAGTTTCTGCTCTTCTGTATTAATGAAGGTACATGGAAGTTATCTAATAGCCTGCCACACGCAACCAACCAACCTACCAACCAGAGGAACTTGGATATTTTCTTTTTAGAATTTGTATTTTATTTGGCTTTTTATATTTTTTGAATATTTCTTGAATCCAAAAGTTAGTCTCGGATTCAAGAACAATGCTGATTACATTTGTTTTTGATAAACATGCAATGAATAGTTTGGAAATCAACATCGTTAGTGAGTTCATCTCGGTGATTATGTGAGATATTATTTGTTTTGTATTATGTTTAATTCAGTTAAATTATTATTTTGAAATTTAATACTGCTTCAGCATATGTTTTAGCGTGGAAAAATGGTGACTATAATAAGATGTCGCATGTTGCTCTGCAATTTTCTCCATTATTTCCCAACATTTTGCTTTTATAAGTCAGGACAATTCATTATAATTTCATATATTTTTTTTGTGTAATTTTAACAGAAATTTGAACATTTATAGTGTCCTTATACTGAAGCAAGTAGGCAGGCAGCATACACTTGAAACAAATCTTAGTTTTACTTGTGGTAGTCTGGCTTTTTCAGTTTAAACTGACCACATTTTGCAAAGTCTATAAATGAAAGAAAGTATTTTTTAGTTGCTTTAAAGATATGAAGTAAGATAAAAACTAACAATGTCAGTATGTATGCAAATGTTTTGGCGCTAAATTATATATTTTCTTATTGCTATTTCTTATTACTAATTCCTCAACATTTTCAGTGAGCGGACGCGTCTTCAAGTCGATCTCCGAGTAATTTAAAATCCACAGTTTTAAAACTATTTATAATAAGTATTGTTGTAAGAACTACTTTTGTTATTAATATAAAAATACAAAAAAGAACAAATTTTTCTTTGAAAATAACGCGATTTTTGTTAACTTTCTTTTTGCACTATTTTATCTTAAATATTCAAACAATTAATTAATTAATTTTTTAATTATTTATTTATTTATTAAAATATTAAATATATTATGCGTATTTATTTATTTTTATTTTCATATTAATTTAATTTAATATTACTTACCTACATAGTTAATTTAACTTACTTTAATTTTATTTTAATCATATTTACAATAAGTATATTTTATAGCAAAGCTGTTATTTGCATATATAACAACGTATGCAAATGAATACCCAAAATTCTCACCTGGAGAGAAGACATACGATAATTATTCCAAAAAAACGAAATGCTCACCTGGTAATAGATGCATCAAACACGTTGCCCTTAAAAACTGTACCAACTGATAAAAGCTTACCAAACATTGTGTTTTCAGAAGTATCGCTTACAATTTCCGACACAGTCAGTCCAAAAAATAAAACCAAAATTCAAAAAAGCAAGAAACAGGCATCCAAACAGGCATGTGAATATTAAACGGAAACTTAGTCCTCTAAAACACAATTTAGCACCTCTTAGCTAAAATAAATAAAACTAACAAAAATAGTGCACCCACGAACAATCTTTCTGGCAATACATAACTGAATCTGCAGTGGAAGCTAATCAGACTACTACCAAAAAGTTTACCTTTTTGTTTACCTTTATTAACTTCTGGCATGTTTCATTAGTAACAATACTAATCATAGTGCGATAAAAAAGCATTAAAAGATACCAACTCCAAATAGTGTAACTGCAGTGGAATTCACTTTGCAAACTACAGAGGCTGCCCCATTTATAAAGAACTGAAGCACAGGTTAGTTCTGCAGAAAGTAGCCTTGCGTGATCCTACAAGAAGTACCCCTATCAAATTCGTTGAAGTACCCCAACCTTTATCTTCTAAGTCTGTTACACCAGGTGTTTCATATGCTAACATAATGTCATTAAATCTGACAATCAACAAGCCCCTCCAGTTCAAAGTAATAGTTTGGATATGATGATCTTCATTCTCATCCAGATGTTGTATATCAAAAATAGTTGATATATATCCAATATTCAAAATGTTGTATATCCATTAATATACGTTGTATTTCAATGTTGTATTTCAGTCAACATGTGAATGTGAGGGATGTGAGGGATCCTCTAGAGGAGGGATGAGTTCTTGTCACTTCAATAAAAATGCCATGTATAATTTAACACTTCGTTTATGTATGTATTTATGTATGTTTATTTTCATTATAAAATTTCATTTTCACAGTTTGATTAGTGAATCTTAAATTAAGATATAAATATGTATAATCAATAGCGACTGTGACACATGTCGTTCATCGACTTATAGTATATATAGTAGTATATAAATAGTTGTATAATAGTGAGTATAATGGTAAACTAATATATACACGTTATAAATAATAGATGAGCTATAAAATATATATTAATTACTATTATTTATTATATTCTGATATTAAATAAGACTGGTATGCTATACAATTTCTTAGATATTCTGTTACTTCTGCCTATTCTACCTCCGAACCGTTTAAAATATTTATGATGTTTTCAAAAGATAGAAAAGCTTTACTAAAGTAAGCTAAACGAAACTCTTGTAGAAAAGGACAACGGTCAAGAAAATGTATAATATCTTCAGTCTCAACTAAATTACACATACTACAGAGCGCAGATCTATATACATCAAATCTGTTCCCGTTTAGCTTTATCGTGCTACTTCTTGCTCTGAGTATGCAAGTGATATTTGTAATATGTGTTACGTCAGCTATATATTCCTTTCCTAGTGATGGCGTTAAGTCTTTATAAATTCGGTTAGTTTGTTAAGATTTTCTTATATATTTGATTCTCAAATCAGTTTTCAGAAATGTCAACAGCACTTCATTATTTGCCTTCCAAAGCCTTCGCGATGCTGTTTGTTGATTCTAATTTATACCGCAATCATTTCCCAGCTCATTTAGAATCTGCACCCAAGTACACTTCGTTTATTGTTTATTCATTTTTCAATCCTTTAGTTTGTTTATTTTATATAACTTGGTTTCCATATATTTTCACGTTTTTCTTCATTGAATATTCAGTTAAAATTTTATTGTTCTGCTTAATTCATTTCTTTACATTAAAGATTAATTTAAAATCTTTCTCTGTTCTGATTGGTTTTACTTAAAACAGACCGTCCCTTCTGGAACCACTTTCATAAATTTTTTTTATGGTCTTTGGCAACTCTTTAAAGGAATAGCAACCAACTCTTTTTACTATAAACGTTAACTTTTTTAAGAATACAGCTTCTTCTTAATTCACTCAGATTACGAATAAAGCTGTAGTTTATAATCTTGTTCTAGTGTAAATCACGGCAAGTGTTTTGGTTAATGTCACTAATTAAAATAAAAAAGAACTAGAGCACTGAAAGTTTGTGCAGCCTTGGCTACTTGTCATCGCTTCTATTTTGACAGGCACGAGTTCTAAGCCTGGCACTTGCAGTCTAAACAAATTACATACGGACTATAAACTAATTAAGAAATTCGAAAATTTCCTAAGACCACTGATGATGAATACTTGTCAATACTCGAAACAGCGTTGTATGGTCAGCCAAATTTCGCGTAATTCGGAAAATTATTTGTCCTATATATTTTGCAGTCTTTTCCTTGTCACAATTTCTTTTCCCAAAATCATTTACAATTGACACAGATAAAAAATATTAACAAAAACAAGCATTTCTTTTCGACAATTTGTTTTACTGACTTTTTGACTTTTTTCCTAGTATTTATGCAGCTGCAAATAGCTTCGCCTAGTTTTAGGTGCTCCTATACCGTATGTGCCATAAAGACTGCTATGAAATTATTATTAATAAACTTTTAATTTTATTTTTCCAATAAATAAAATTACGTTATTAATTCTTGTGTTGTAAAAATAATCTATCTTTATTTTTCACTCACATCACAGAGCTTAACTCAGTTAACTCAGTCAATCATACAAACTACTCTTAGTAAGATAGTTAAAATGCAAAGAATTTCCCATCACCCTGATGGGAAAGTGGACCTGTACCACAGGTACTTTGATACGAAAGCGTCTAAAATACAATTTTCTAGGTACATATATTCAAAATTATATGCAATCCACATTAATATGCCTTAAGCACAAAGGAAAAAATTTTACTTTGTCGGCAGTTTACTGCCCCCTCGTTGCAACACTACAGAGACTCAATTTACGGATTACTACTTAATTTTAGGTGACAGATTTCTTGCAGCAGAAGACTACAATGCCATGCACACGTATTGGGATTTACGGCTCTGTAAGTTAGCTTTACAATTTCATTCTAAATAGAAAAAATGTACTAGACGTGATCTCTCTAGGGCAGCCAACATATTGGCATGCAAATAAAAATAAAATACCAGACCTATGGAAAACGTAATCTCGGTTCTAAACTCTATTTTGATTTCAGCAGCAGAAAATTCTAGGAAACTGTGTGCGAAGCGATGAAGAAAAATCTAACGTATTTCTTGATTACCTAAAAGAGGTGTTCTAACCAAATCCTGCAACAGGACATTATGATTTTCCCACTCAGCGTCGCGGCTAATGACTTTGTTCAAACAATCACCAACAACTTAGATTGCAAAAAGGCACCGGGATATGACAAAATCTCACCCGTCATGATAAAAAAACTTACCCCTTTTGGCCATAAATTTTATCACAAGACTTTTTAATGCCATTATTAAATTTGGCTTTTACCCAACAGAGTGGAAAACATCCATGATTATTATGATTCATAAATCAGGTGAAGATTCTACGTTTGCCTCTTCATACAGGTTAATAAGCTTATTGTCAGGCCTTTTTAAATTCTTTAAAAAAACACTGCTTTTAAAGCTGAAACTATTCCTTGACAGTCAAAACCTAATACCCTCGCAGAATTTTGGTTTTAGGAAAAAACATGGAACTATTGAGCAAGTGCTTCGTACAACGAACGTCCCGTGGTATTTCTCGATGTTAAACAAGAATTTGACAAAGTATGGCACAATGGACTCATATATAAGATACGCTTATTACCTGCAAATGTCCACTCAGTTCTAGAACCGAATCTACAGAATTTATCTGCATCGATACCATTATTAAAATATATATTGAAAGTTTTGTCACTCTATTAACAATATATAATTATCTTAAAAAAAATAAAAATCTGAAAAAAAACAATGAAAGCAAAAAAAGAACAAAAAAATCTAAAACCGAATTATTTATTTACAAAGGTTCTTCAGTTGTATTTCAACTGAAAAGGAGACATCTTGTTTGTTCATCTGACCTGTTACTACTCTTGTTCCCTTTACTGTTACTACTCTATATTTTAACATCATTCTTAGAGACAATTGTTTAAGTATTTAACTTTTCAACAATTGTTTAAGTATTTAACTTAAACAATAGTTTTTAATAAGTAGCCCAAGACATAACTTACCTAATCAACTTGTTCAAGGTAATTATAGATACCGATTTTTATATCCATATAAAGTTGCAACGTTGCGAATAAGAACTAAGAGTTAAATCAATCAAATTAGTTTTTCATTTTTAAAAAATCTATTGCCAATAAGAGAAAAAGTAACAATAATTCTTAAAAATTAAATTGGGATTAGACAATTTCAGTTAGACAATAAGAATATCGCCGATGTAGACATATGCAAAATCTAAACCTTGTATTACCTGATTTATAAATCTTTGGAAGGTGTGTTCTGCATTGCATTAACCGAATGCTATTCAAAATTTCTAATTGACGTAGTGACAGCAGTTTTTCTAATGTCTTCTTTAGCTACAGGAATGTGATGATACGCTTAAACAGTATCTAGCTTTCTGAATATTTTCTTTTTATCAAAAAAAGATCCAATATAATGAATGTGTGATACAACACACCTGTCAGGGATGGTTGTAGCATTAAGACTGCGATAATCTGCGCAAACTCTCCATTCGTCATTTGATTTGTTGACCATATCAATGCGACTGCATCAATTGCTGCTAGATGAAAGGCAAATCCCCAATTTTATCATTTCATCGAACTCCTTTTTACAAAAGTTTCAGTTTTTTCTGGTGATAAACGACGAGTTTTGCAAAATATTGGTACACTAACTGTTGTTTGAATGTGATGCTCTATATTGTGTTTAATTTTGGTGCAAAAATTTGATTTAGTTGAGTCCACGAATTATTGAATAACTGATTTTTTTCTTTTGAAGAAATTGAAGTAACAGAAATGTTATTTTGAACACATAGTTGAAGTTAAAGCTGGATTCCACTTAAATTCTGACCATTCACCAATATTACTTACATATGGATGTTACATACTACCTACGCAACCCAAACCGACATTAACAAACCGTCTAACAGACTGAAATTATTTTAAGGCTCAGATAAATAAAAATATTGACCTATCTTACAAAATACGAAGCATTGATGACCTAGAGAGCGAAACGCATTGCTTTACGAGCTTGATTGAAAAATAGGCATGGCGCAGTTCACCCTTGCAGAATAGTAAGCAATTTGATAAGATTTATCCGCTCGAAATTTTATTTGTAGTCTGTAATAAAAGAAAACTTCGCAAAAAATGACAACAATCACGTTTATTACAAGATAAAAAAAAACCGTAATAATATCACTCAAAAACTAAAACGAGGAATCAGAAACCTTAAGAATGAAAATGTTAAGAAATATCTTACAAGCTTGACATATGACAGTAAAACTAACTATTCTCTCTGGAAAGCTATGAAAAAATATGAATGACCATTCACTCATAACCCTCCCTTAAAAAAAGATAATAATGTCCCAAGTTATTGGAAAGTTGCTGAAGTGGTGACGGTTCTAAAACCAGATAAGGACCAACATTCTCCTACTTTATATAGACCAATCTCTCTCTTGCCAGCCATAGGAAAATTGTTTGAAAAGCTCATCTATAAAAGACTTGAAAAAATAGTTTGTGAAAGGGATCTTATCCCAAATCATCAGTTTTGCACTCTGGCCTGATATGGTATATGTATAAGCTAAATACTATTCTGCCACAGCAATACTGTAAACTATTGGAATCGTATATTGGCAAAAAGTACTATCGAGTTAAACTACTTGACGCATATTCACAACTATATCTTATAAATCGCGGAGTCCCTCAGGGCAGTATACTAGGGCCATTGCTGTACCTGCTGTACACATATGATTTGCCAGTGATTTGCCCAAGGTGTATTGTCGGAACTTTTGCAGATGACATGGTAATAATGGCTACAGGTACAAACAACAAGGCATCTACCACCAAGCTACAAATCGCTCTTCAAGAAATTGAACAATGGACAAATAAATGGAAACTGCCAGTAAATAGTTCAAAATCTAATCACGTAGACTTTACTAACAAAAGAAATTTGATTTTCAAATTCTATTATTTCTAAATAGCGGAAAAATTGCAGTTGCTAATTCTGCGATGTATCTGGGAATGAGCCTAGATGCCAAACTTAGATGGAAGAGAAAATTAACTGAGCTAAATATAAGATATAAAAAGCTAACTTGACTAAATGGAAGGAGATCTAAAGTATCTCAGCAAAACAAACTTATGATTTACAAACAAGTCTTCAAGCCGGTATGGTACTATGGTGTCCAAATTTGGGGTTGTGCAAAAAAACATATAATTGATATGATGCAAAGTTTCCAAAACAAAGCACTCAGGGATGCAGTTAGCGCTCGGTAGTATGTACGAAATACTGATCTACATCATGACCTTGAAATATCTACTGTCAAGCAAGAAATTCAGAAGGCTGCTAAAACACATTATGACAGGCTGAGTCAAAACTTGAACAGCATCATTCCGGCGTTCCTTTACGATGTCACACACAGACGCTTATGCCGCTTCAAACCAAATGACCTTTTGAGGCATTTCAACCAGCAAAGATATTTCTAGCTCAGATCTATATGCTCATCTTAGTAAACTTACTTGTAATATTAATTTAAAAACCTCTGATTGTTGTTAATTTAAACTCTATATTTTGTTTACATATAATAAAAAACAACAAATAAATAAACAGGCGACCAATTTCTGGGCAATGCTCACTCGTCACTAAAGATGAGGAGCCCATCAGTTTTCTGTTTATTGTTCGCAAAGGTGCATGATTGTTCACATTTTTTTGCACTTTTAACAAATTTAAAATGGTAACAACAAAATGGATTGCTTTTATTTGGTGTTTAAAAATGTTTATTAAATTTCCTTGAGCGTGATTAATATCTTGATCTTGCTAAAGTTGATACTTGCATAGATAGTTCGTTTATTTTTTTCTCAAAAGTTTGAATATTTGATGATCGCGAGCTTATAACACTATTCATTTCAACTACTTCACTGCCACAAATTTTATTTGCCATTATCGTCAATTTGTCAGATTATAGTCACTCACCAATAAAATTGCTTTAATTTGTTCGAATTTTTCATATGTTCGAACGCTATATTCAAGTTGCAGTAGGTCAGACACGTAGTCGCCAAAGTTCCATTACAATTATGCCACGCATCCAGTCTGTGGGAAAAACTTCCGATCTCCATATTCCAATAAACAGAGGACTGAGATTATTTGCAAACAGTTGCAAATAGCATATACTTTAATTATTTCAGCCGGGATGATGTCAGCTCCGGCACTTTTAATATTCTTTAGCGACATTACAACGTCGATCAGTTCCTTTTTTTGATGGTGAATATATGTTTAATGGCAATGGTAATACACTTTATTCAGTGTAGTTTCCGTGGGCTTACGGAATTTAGTACGTTTGCAGAGTGTTCCTTCCACCTTTTATGCTGGTCTTTCACGGTAGTCTGAAGGTGACCATAGTCAGATTTATATTTAAATCAAATGTTTTAAAACGTTCTTTTGCTATTGTGGTGGGGGAGGAAGGTAGGAAGTAACAAAAGACAATTTAAATGAGAAGAGGAATAAAATCTTGAAATTGAAAAACGCCAAAAAGGATTACTTATTCTTGTGGTCGTCGGAACAAAAACTGCGTTTAAAATAAAATTCGAGTAAAATTTAAATTACAATTTAGTTGTGCTATTATGAGCTCAGCCTAAAAGTAGTCTTCAGTTTGTTAAATTTTTGAGTATTTAATTAATTAATTTACTTACTAAATGTGGTTGTTGGGAAATTAATGAGAATTATAATTGGGAAAATATGAAAACTGCACACTCTGTGGAAGCGTAACATTATATAGTATTATGTAAATTGATCTTGTATGTAATTAGAAAACGATATTGTAATGCTGAATGAGTATACAATAATTGAATTGAAAATTTGATCATGTTAAACTTTGCTGAATAATGCTTTCATTAGTATAGCAGAGGTGATAAGGATAGGTAGAAAAATATGTAAAGCAGTTCTAGTCTTATTTTGAGGGATCAGCTCCAAGCTATATTGCAACAGTGATCATGTGAAAGTCTTGAATTTTAGTTGCGATAATAGACACAACTGAACCATATTCTGTTTGTACTTTTGTGTCATAAGAAATAAATTATATTTCTAATTATAATAATTATAATTAGATACGGATAATTAGATATTTAAAAATGTTACAATGTTTGCTATTTTAATATAGGGTATTGTTTTCTGATGTTTTTTCTTAGTTCATAACTCTGGGAATTTAAACGATAACAGACTTATAATAATAAACTAACATACGAGTATAATAATATAATATAATAATACGTGTTCATGCTTGAACACTTATTAAATATCGGCAGAAAAGGAATAAAAAATAAGCAGAGTCAAGAAAACTAAACAAATGTGTACATAATTACAAATAAAAATTGTTATAAATAAATATTCTGCAAATTACGTATAATTTATAGCAAAAGACATCACCAATAAAAGAAAATTTTATATTCTTTTACATATAAAAAAATACAAAAATCACAACTTACTTTCAAACTATTTAAGCAACGCACAGACTACTATTCGAATAGTTTGAATACTTCGTTATTCGGTCTGAAACGGATTGTTTAATGTTGTTACTAATCCTGAATGCATAATAACTGCACGATTAATAATTGAATAATACTTAAGTTAAACTGATTAAATAATCATATTTTTTATTTTTTTGGATTAAATTATTCTAAAATTGTTCTGGTTTGTTTGTGTTGCAAACTTTTTAAACTTTTTGCATACAGTTCATTTACCGACGTTATAAGCTCATTTCACTGACGTCTAAATACAGGTTTGTATTTAATAAAAGTTATAATTTACGAGTCATTTTATGAATTTTCAATCGAAATGATTTGTTTTCTGTCAATTACAAAGAAATATTTAAATTTTTGTTGGCTTTCTTACAAGCGATTTTATTTGAAAAAAAAAATTAAGAGAACATTAATTTTTGTTTCAGTTACGAGAATTTTTTCATTAAATCGTATTTTGTAAAGCATTTGGCTTTATCGTTTTTAACACATTTAAGCGTTTTGCTGTCGAATAGCGTATCACCACTGCAATACATATGCTTGAATTCAATTTCATCTGACTTTTCCACACATCTATAATATCGCTTACAATCTAGATAATCTGGATATATGTCATCATCATCACAGTCCTTTTCATTTTTCAAATGTTTGACATACTTCTTGATAAGTTTCTTCAGTTCTTTAGAGTCAACTAAGTCTTTTTGTTCAGATTCAGTATTCTCTTCCTCTCTTGTTGAACTTTGATTATTCTCAGACTCAATTTTTTCCAATTTCTCAGACGAATCTAAATCACTTTTATTCAAAATTCCCTGCTGTGTTTTTGAAGCTGGAGAATTTAATTTTATTTTAATAATTTCTGCAATATATATAATATCAAATTATAGGTTATATAAATTACTTTTAATGTTATCATACCTTTAGAGTTTAACAAACTAATATCACCGCCTTCCTTAGAATATTTTTTATTGATAGAGTTTGTCAGCTTTACGGACTTTTGTTGATTAGCATAAGCTATTAAAAATACAGCCGAATTAAAAATAAAATACATCTACTTGGTATTGCAACTTACCTTTAAAAAGGTTCACTTGAAGTTTTGCTTCTTCATCCGAACTATTTTCGTCCACACCGATATTGCCATCCCAATATATATTTTGCGTCATAGTTTCGATGTTATTCTGTTTGATCGTGTGGGTGTCAGACTCAAGGCTTTCATCATCCTCCTCACTATTCGAAATCGGATCAGTAAGCACCGGTGAGGGGGGAACATGACTGCCAGCTTGTGATTGACCACCTTGACCATTCTGAACTGAGGCACTCGTTGCAGTAGTACTTGTAGAAGAATCCGTTGATGAGCCAGGAAGTTGAGTGCCAGTTTGTGTTTGACCTCCTTGACTAGTCTGAACTGAGGGATCCGTTGCAGTAGTACTTGTAGAAGAATCCGTTGATGAGCCAGGAAGTTGAATGCCAGTTTGTGTTTGACCTCCTTGACTAGTCTGAACTGAGGGATCCGTTGCAAGAGTGCTTGCAGAAGGATCCGTTGATGAGCCAGGAGGTTGAGTGTCAGTTTGTGATTGACCACCTTCACCACCTTGACCAGGCTGAATTGAGGGATCCGTTGCAGTAGAACTTGTGGAAGGATCAGTTGATGAGCCAGGAAGTTGAGTGCCAGTTTGTGATTGACCACCTTGACCACCTTGTCCAGGCTGAACTGAGGAACCCGTTGCAGTAGAACTTGTGGAAGGATCTGTTGATGAGCCAGCAAGTTGAGTGCCAGTTTGTGATTGACCACCTTGACTACCTTGACCAGGCTGAACTGAGGAACTCGTTGCAGTAGAACTTGTGGAAGGATCCGTTGATGAGCCAGGAAGTTGAGTGCCAGTTTGTGTTTGACCACCTTGATCACTTTGACCAGGCTGAATTGAGGGATCCGTTGCAGTAGTACTTGTTGAAGGATCTGTTGATGAGCCAGGAAGTTGAGTGTCAGTTTGTGTTTGACCACCTTGACTATTTTGGCCAGGCTGAACTGAGGGATCTGTTGCTGTAGTACTTGTAGAAGTATCCGTTGATGAGCCAGGAAGTTGAGTGCCAGTTTGTGATTGACCACCTTGACCACCTTGACTAGCTTGTACTGAGGGATCCGTTGCAGTAGTACTTGTAGGAGGATCTGTTGATGAGCCAGGAAGTTGAGTACCAGTTTGTGTTTGACCACCTTGACCACACTGTCCAGGCTGAACTGAGGGATTTGTTGCCGTTGATGGATCCGTTGATAAGCCAGGAAGTTGAGTGCCAGTTTGTGATTGACCACCTTGTCCAGGCTGAACTGAGGGATCCGTTGCAGTAGTACTTGTAGAAGGATCCGTTGATGAGCCAGGAAGCTGAGTGCCAGTTTGTGATTGACCACCTTGACTACCTTGACCAGGCTGAACTGAGGGATCCGTTGCAGTAGTACTTGTAGAAGGATCCGCTGATGAGCAAGGAAGTTGAGAGCTAGTTTGTGATTGACCACCTTGACTACCTTGTCCAGGCTGAACTGAAGGATCCGTTGCAGTAGTACTTGTAGAAGGATCCGTTGATAAGCCAGGAAGTTGAGTGCCAGTTTGTGTTTGACCACCATGTCCACCGTGTCCAGGTTGAACTGAGGGATCTGTTGCAGTGGTACTCATAGAAGGATCCGTTGATGAGCCAGGAAGTTGAGTGCCAGTTTGTGTCTGACCACCTTGACCACCTTGACCAGGCTGAACTGAGGGATCCGTTGCAGTAGTACTTGTAGAAGGATCTGTTGATGAGCCAGGAAGTTGAGTGCCTGTTTGACCACCTTGACTACCTTGACTAGGCTGAACTGAGAGATCCGTTGCAGTAGTACTTGTAGAAGGATCCGTTGATGAGCCAGGAAGATGAGTGCCTGTTTGTGTTTGACCACCTTGACTACCTTGGCCAGGCTGAATTGAGGGATCCGTTGCAGTAGTACTTGTAAAAGGATCCGTTGATGAGCCAGGAAGATGAGTGCCTGTTTGTGTTTGACCACCTTGACCACCTTGGCCAGGCTGAATTGAGGGATCCGTTGCAGTAGTACTTGTAAAAGGATCCGTT
>NC_051846.1:139068457-139073019 GCF_002237135.1 Teleopsis dalmanni | reverse complement strand
ATACTTGTAAGGCCCAAATTTTGCATTAAAATATAGGCTCACAAATTTAATTAATAGTATAATGGGTTTTTTTATAATGAGTTTTAAATCCACTTAATAAAACATATTTCTATATTCAATAAAATTTTTCTGCAGTAACACCTATTTTTGACCCTGTAAATTACATATCAAAGACAAACATTTTTTATAAACGAATGACCCTGTAAAGTAAAATATGTTTTGATTAATTTTTTGCCGCTAATAAAAGTTAGTTAAATTTGTTGTAACTATTTCTCTTGTTTGTCTGCATAAACAAATTTAAGAAAAATATTGTGCACGCATTTTTTATGTGATGCAGTTATTTT
Source organism: Teleopsis dalmanni (assembly GCF_002237135.1). Lineage (NCBI taxonomy): Eukaryota > Metazoa > Arthropoda > Insecta > Diptera > Diopsidae > Teleopsis > Teleopsis dalmanni. The sequence goes on along the minus strand of NC_051846.1, from coordinate 139,072,675 downwards.
TGTTGAATTTGATTGCAATGCGTACAACAATAAGAGATTTGTTTTGACAAATTTACGGGACTTTGTTTATTTGAAAATAATTATTGTTTTTGTATGTAATGGAAGGAATTTCAAATAAAAGGGCAGCGAAATTGCCAAATCTTTCTATTTGGAATTTCTTTCACTTCAAGGTAAGTCACTTTTATTAGGGATGATAGTGGGAGCTCGGACTAGTTGGTCCAGGCATATGTTGATTCGTTTGGCCATTGCTGACGATCACCATGTGAATGGATGAACTAGTTTGGGTGAAGTGATAATGGTTGAATTACCTTCTGCTTGGCTTATGCTGGCGTAGGGTAATTTAACCAGTTGAGTTACCTTCTGCTTGGCTTTTGCTGGCGTAGGGTAAATTAACTAGTCATCCAGACTTCCATTTGGGCATTAGCTGATGGGGAATGGGAGACGAGTCACCAACACTGTCAGAAGGCGTGTGGACAACGAGCGTTTGGCAATTGCTGACGGACGTGGCCAGGCGTAACAGTAGGAAGGAACCCTTGTCTGACTTTTGCTGACAAAGGTATTGCTTTATATTGATATTAGAGTTTCTAGAGATTAGCTATTTGGAATTTCTCCTGTTACAGGTTAGCAACTTGCGCACCACTGCAAGCAATCGTCATACGACATTTCACAACATTCTACACCGTTTACAACATCGTGACAGCGTTTATGACATCATACAACATTTCACAACATCCTACACCGTTTACAACATCGTTACAACATTTATAACACCATACAACATTTTACAACATGCTACACCGTCTACAACATCATTACAACATTCTACATCATTAGCAACATTTTCAACATCGCTTTCCACAAATTGATTATATTTTCTTATTTTTTTGTTAAATAATAAACGCTACTTTAAACAGAAGTGTCTCTATTATTTTACTTAGATAAATTTTCTTATAACGAACCCTGGTATACTCACTGAGTATACCCCAGCTGTAGATAGGGCCGGGAAAAGGTCGTTACATACTATATACTAGTCCCACCGGTGGCGTCCAGGAAAAAAAAGCCACCATTTTCTTCATCAATCACTTTCATTAATGTTAAACTTCCTTCTGTTGCGGATTCAATAGAGGTACATTAGTTTGAACTGATTGGTCTAATTCATGTCGATCATATTCACGTTCACGTTCCAATTCTCGATTAAATGCGTTATTTATTCCACGATCAGGAGCTGGCATTCCTAATCTGACTAACAAACTACCGCAGGTATGGTAACATATGTCTTCGATCAAGAGCAAAGCCTGATTATGCATTTCATCATTCACCTCAAGATCGGGATTGAACTGACACGAATTCTATGTAAAATGTCTTCTGACATGTTATCCTTATATTTGTTCCACAGGTCACGTGGATTCGATGGTATATTGATAACAATATTTATTTATTATATTTGAATTTATTATATTTGAAATTTCAAATATTTGAAATATTTGAAAAAAAAATTTAAAAAGAAATCAATATCACTCAAACTGTCGAACTGTCAACAGTTTGAAACAGCATTTACAAATTTATTTTTTTTGCTAAAATTAGTGGACTTTTCCAATATTTTATAATGTATTCTGCTATTCGGAGCGGAGACGATTCCAACAAATTAAAGATAATTAAAATCGGTTCAGCCGTTCTTGAGTTATGAGTGGTCTAACTAACACGACTTTCTTTTATGTATATAGATGCGAAGATAAGTTAAGTTTTTATATTATTATGTGAAAGCTAGTTGAGTCAGTGCACTTGAGCACTTTTACTCTCTATTAACTGCGAGGTTTCTTCATAACCCCTCTCTTCGCCTTGACTGGATTATTGTTTATCACTTCATCAGACTAAGCAATAATTGACCTCAGATCTGCATACCTCCCCGAGGAGCCTGTAACCATTTTGAGATTTGATAACGCGGTGTTGGTAAGTCTGTCAGTTATCTCAAATAATTTCAGGGCTCTATCTTTTATGTATTTTTTGATGGGATCAATCTTGAGGTCGATGAGGATGTCATTCGTCCTAATGTTCTATGGTACTTAGAAAAGTCTTCTCAGAGCCTGGCTTTGTGCAATTTTTAGCTGACGAATAGTAGTGTTTGAGAGTTTGCTAAATGCTACACAACCATATAGAAGTGACGGACGAGTTATTTGGTTCTTAGCTTTCTGTTCTTAGCATTCTGTTCTTAGCATTTTTGAATAGTGGTTGAAGGTGATGAAGAAGATTAAGTTTTTATAGCTGCAGTTAATTTTTAATTCAAATTTACAAAAGAAAATTCAATTTGGTTGAAGCTGAAATATATGTGCTGCTGTGTCTTTTTTGAATGTCGCAAAATTTAGGAGCACAGATTTCAAGCTACATTTGTCGCATGCAATAAGGCCTGAAAATGTTGCAAATGACGTGTATCTGTGCAGTAAACGGTTGAACAAAAATAATTGCTGCATAATTTGTGAAGAAGTATATGAAAAGTATAGTTCATTTTGTTGCACATTCTGCGGAAACATGTCTACTGAACTAAATTTAAAATAATCAAGACAACATGAGTGCTTCAAATAAAAGTTCCAAAAAATAATTGCAGAAACACATAATGGACATATACACTTCAGTTCACTCCGCTCATTATTGTGGGTTTGCGAAAAACTATCGATTCAAATTTAATGTGATAACTAATTTTGTTCTATTAGTTTAAGATTGTAGTCACGTTGAGCTTTAGTTTCGTACTTTCAGTTTCGGATTGCTGGCGAAAACTTAAATTCTTCTGGTGTTTTTTCAAAGCACACATTTACGCAAAAACCATCAAGCACAGCAGGTGTTGACAGTTTAAACAGCAGCAACAATCTGCTATTACTGCAGCTGTTGCTCTGCAGTTGCGAAATATAAATATATTAAATATCTGCATAAAATATGAATTTTTTTCTTAAATGTACTGCATACAAAATATTTGAATATTTTTGGTTTAACTTTTGTTTGTATTTTCTTTTTTTAATTGGCAACATGTCATCCAGCAGCGGCAGCGTGATGTGGCGCTGCTCTAGAAATCAGCGGAAAAACACGACTGAGTGGGAAATGTCACATGTCATTTTGTCAAAAGCAATAAATACATACAATACATTTTCCCCAACTGTCATAATATCGTATGCATATATTTGTGCTGGTAAATGTTTGTTCAAATGCGGATATATATATGTGCTAAATATGTTGTACGTCTATTCCAAATATTATAATCTGCCTTTTATGAATTAATTAACTCAAAATTGCTTATCAACCTAAAGAGATGTTGTTCCTATTTACTAAAATTTTTTTTTGCTAAAATCATATCACTGCATCAGAACGAAATTTTAGTTTAATGAAGCAAGCTAACGCGATAATCTGATTAAGCATCAGATCTTCGAAAACATTCTGAGAAGATAATCAGAATTGTTTACAAGAAATATCTTAAAACGATGAAAGATGACTACTGGTAAATTCTTTTGAAATTTTTTTTAATGAATTTAAATTTTCTGCTTATATAGCTTATTAATAATTTCCATGCAGATTCATATAGCTACCTCCATCCAGTTATCATTTTTTTAAACACAGTACAATATATATTTCAAAATTAATTCAAAAAGAAAATTAAGTGAATAAATAAACACATAAATTAAACAATATATCATATATATGGTATATATCATAGTACCTTCTGCTCAAAAAGTATCCGGATTTCGTTGTTTGTTAACTACTCCTTAAGTAATGGACCTTTTTAAAAAAATTTTTTTTGTTATGTTGGTACACCTTTTCTTGAAATATGGTACAAATTTGAGCGCCATCTGTCAATTAGTTTGTTTACAGCAGCTGTTAATGTGAGACTACCTCAAGTGCATTTAGCGATTTTTACTATGGATAATTCTTGTTGTACGCGATTTTTTGACCAAACACGGCACCACTGACATCGTTCAGGCACTATATTCGCCAGATCTGGCGTCGTGCGACGTTTTCCTGTTTCCGAAACTTAAATTGCCCCTTCGTGGTAAGCGTTTTGAGTCGATTGAATCGGTAAAAGAGAACTCGCCGAAGCAACTAAAAGCCATACCTTCACGGGCCTAAGAAAAGTGTATGGAAGATTGGGTTAGGCGTTGGCATATGTGTATCGCTTCAGAAGGAGCATATTTTGAAGGAGATAAAATAAATTTGGAATAAAATTTAAATTTGTGT
>NC_051846.1:139058125-139068357 GCF_002237135.1 Teleopsis dalmanni | reverse complement strand
ATTTTATGTATATCTTTCTCAGTTCCTTTATGAAATATTATCAAATTATTTAAAACTATTATTTCAGTAAATTACTGTTACTTTTGCCGCGATTTCTGTTATTAACATTAACTTCTGTTTTCAAATGATGTGTGCAATATTGACATTTTTAAAGTAATGTTTCCACACGTCATAAGTGCAAAAACCAAAAAAATTATTATTTATAAGAGTATTGAATGTCCAACCATAGATGCATTATTTGAAAAAATTAAAATAAAAATAAATTATTAAACAAATACAATAGCTATTGTATTTCGAAGCGAAGTGCGGTACAGTGAGTATAGAATAATGAACAAAACGTTTTAAAGTATGCCGGAAACTGATTATTGAAACCAATTGAAATGCTTTTGTATTCAAAAATAATTCAAACTCAGTACGATTTGAAAGAGTTGTAAAAAGTTTTAATGACGAGGGATGGAGACGTTTAGTTATTAAAACATTACAGTATTTAAATTAATTTTATTATGCTTGATGAGGAAAATGACATAACTAATTTATAAAAACGAAGTAAGAGTATTAATAATATTGGTTTAATTGTAGAGAAGTTTAAATAATTTGTACCTATATAGCATTTCTAACTACAGATCAACATCAGATATGTTTATTTAAAAAATAAGCAGTTTAGTTAATTTTGCATGGTGCAAGTATATCAGACATATAATTGTACCATAGTAGGTAAATATTAATAACTATACAGTCCTGTATAGTAAATAGAACATAGATTTTATTTTCCTTGTCAAAAAAATAAAAAAGTGAAAATAAAACCTTCACACGTTAAAGAATTCGGTCACAAAACCTTGCTGCTTAATACTCTAATAGAATCCTAGAAATCCTATTCGTCTAAAAAAAGAGTTATTCATTTACTATAACCGTAATCAGTACACCCTGTGAAGCGATTCCTTACGCTAAGAGACTTCTATTATACGGTAAGTGGATTAATTTTCTTTGTTTTACATGTATTTATGTAAAGTAAGATATGTCAGCCACTTTTTAGATATATATCTTTTAGAGCAGTATTCAGTTACGAGTATTAAACTTAAATTCTTATTCTCATTAAAAACAGCAAATTAAGCATTTTTTTCCATTAGTCCGGATAACTTCCTTTTGAATGGTTAAAGACTTTTGAAAAAAGTTATAAATCTCATTCTAGTTGAACGCGAATTCTGTATGGAGTTTTATTGACTTTCTATATATTTCATTTTTAGTCATTTCCATTCAAAAGAATTTTAGTTTATTGTTACTTGATATATCAATCATCCATCTCTTTCTAAAAACAGTCTTTAAAAACAGAAGTAAGCCATTAGATGTTGCCCTTGGGTGTCAGCTTCGATGTGTTATGCTTTTTTAGAATCGAATACAAAAACATATTTCGTCAATTAAATACGAATTCATTGTAAAATATGTTTGATTTTTCAATATTCGCTCTTTTATTGATATTTATACTTCAAAAAAGTGTTAATAATATATTATATCTAGCATTCGTTATACTTAACCAATATATGAGTAGTATTATAGTATATTTAATATACTGAAATGATAGTCTCGAACTAATGATTCTAAACTAATATGATAAATAGAAATTATATTAATATAAATTAGCTTTACAATTAATTTTGTATAATAAAAATTTTAAGTTTAAGCTAAAAGAATTTTGCAATAGTTTTTATTAAATAATTTTTTGGTTATTATTAAATAATTTTTTAGCTAATGCTGAATGATTTTCTTTCCATCTGCTTTTTGTTTTTATTTTACATTATTAGTTAGTATTATTTAAATTTTTTTTTACAATGTCACATAAAATTTTATTCCACTTTTAAAAATATCAAGTCAAAGACAGTATTGTGTACTTGAGTCATGAAAATCTCATAATATTTTATGTAGAAAATCACTTCCTCTATTGTTTACATTAAAAACTACTTAAGAAGAATACATTTTTTACTATTATTGCTCCTTTATTTAAAGTTCTAATGTTCAAAGCTTAGCAACTTACCACGAAGTCAGTGAATTGATTCTTCACTAAACATGTTCGCTTCTTTTCTTCAGGAAACACTAAAATACGTGATCAGCTGTGAATGAACTGAAGATTGCTTTTTGTACTCTTGTCTATCATTTATCAATGCATAATGCACATATCTAGTCGGCTTTGAATAGCGTTCAGCATTCAGCGTTCTGTGATGGTTGTGCATTTCCCAGAACTTCTTCATGTTCCTCCAGAATCTCTATGCCAGCTGCATTTCGCATCGATCGGTTGCGTTGTGAAGTTTTTTGATCAGTTTTTGTTCCATTTGCTGATCTTGAAGCACTTACGTAACATGAGTAAATGGCCTCTTGGTGAATTACGAAATGTCTTCATCCAATTTTTTTCTTTTCTGTTTATTATATAATTTTTCTTGTTGCTGATTGTGTGGCTTTCATGTGATCTCATTCCATAAAGTGTTACTATAAACGTGAACTCTTGTTGTGATATTTTCCTCATGTGAGTTCAATGTTAAATTTTAACTTACGAATGACGAGTAAGTGTTGCTTTGATTGAAATACTCTTGGTTTGTATTCTGGTTGGGTTATCAAAATCATTACGATGTCATTTGCAAAGAGAATTATCGGTTTTGTGATATTAATTATAGTAATTTTAATTTATTTTCACTGTTTATTATTGATCAAAGTAAATGTTGGTAAAAAAAAGTAATGTATCTTTCCCCAAAATTAATTTTTAAAATAAAGATAAGTTGAGATGAGATATATTCATGTGAAATGCAGTAATAACTTACTTTGTTCAGACACCTGTTTCTATTCTATTGGAAAAGTTGTTGAAATTATGTAAATATATTTTAGATCAACATTTTGTGTACTTTAAAGATTATAACAAATAACTACTACGCTTTTCATGTAGTTATCAATTAATCGTTTATGAAATTTGATGCATTGAGACGCCTATTTGAAGATGCAGAGAACGGAAACTGTAATCAGCAAAATAAATTATTTCAAATAGTTAGGAAGAAAATATATTCTAGATTCTTGATCTGTATCTGATATGGTCTGAACACACTTACAATTATCCGTTTAAATCTGTTTCCAAAGTGATCTGAAATTAATTGACTTAAAATTTAGCGATCCAAGTTCTAATTAACGGTTCTTCTGAATAGCATATTTCATGTCGAAAGATAATTAAAAATATGTACTATCATAAATTGATTATTATAATTTATTAATTATATTAATTATAATTAATTAATTTATTATAAGTTATAAATGTATAAATAATTCTTTATAAATAATAATTAATTTTTTGCGCTGTATTTATTTTTATTTTTATAAATAATTTTTTGGATGCATATATCTTGACCTAAAATAGAGAGGTTAGTAGTTATGGAAAAATACGGTGGCCAGATATTATCTGCATACCTAATTTTAAATTTAATTTAATGTCTGGTCTTATCCATGAACTTAGTTTTTGTTTATAAGGTACACATTTTTAAATAAAATGCAACAAAAAAAAAAATATGAATATCTGACAACTTGACAAATGTGGTGTAAAGCTATTATTTTAAGTTGTAATTTATTATACGTTTTTTATTATTTTTGAACTAATAAGTGTTATAGTAAAATAAGAACTTGCCACTTCAAAAATATCTTGAGGCAAATAGCATTAAAAATTAAATTAAATGTTCGAATATATTTGGGTAAGGCGTGTTAATTTAAAAAAAAAATATTTAATAAATGGTTTCATAGTTTGAACTAAACCTAATGTGCCATGATAATCAACAATTTTAGTTCTTTGTTGATTTACCGACAAATGACTCATGTAATGGTAAACTTCCAATTGTCGATGGATTTTTGTACTCATGGCATGGGTTCTCATAACTAGGTGGTTGGGTGGCTACTAAATGCGTCATTTTAAGATCAACTATTTATATTTTTCTATTTTAGGTGGTTTAATTTGGCTTCATTAAGGTGACTGCAAACAATACATTTTTTTGTTTTAAGTCAAAAATTGGCTAAATAACTCAAAAGTGGGATTGGCACTGCACTTCTGTCAAACCACAAATACTTGCATTCACTTGAGGCAATGCAACAGTGGCTACGTTCTCCATGTTAACATATAGTAAATTTTCTATATGAACCAATAGAAGCAGTAGATTAGGTTAATAACCGTTTCAACTTGTTATATATCCTAGTATATGGCGTTTTATTGCATTCTTGATGTGTGATTGTCAAGTGTTTGGCGTCAAGAGGAGATAAGTGTCGATATGGCAAAGCCATGCAATGACAAATTTTTGGCGTTACTTTTTGACTTAAACAATTTATCTAAATCGGTCGTGACAAATCATTATTGTATATACATATAAATATTGATTTAAATTAAGTTATCAGAATATTATTTTATGAATGAATTTAGATACAAAATGTTAAATTAATTTCCCGCTCTCTGTATATAATATACGAGGGTGGTTTGATAAGTCAGTGACTTTTTGAATTTCCGGCGCAGTTACTCTAAATGCAACAGTGTTTACGTCAGCAGTAATGTACCAGTGGGTAACTTTTTAATTTTGAGCAAGCTACGCCGTTCAGGTGGTGTTTGACAGCCGTTCAAAGCAGACAATCTAATAAATTTTTACGAAAATGGAAAAAAGTGTATATAAGATATACTTTAATTCACTGATATTTGAGATGATATTTGAGATCATTTGGATTGAAACAAAATTACATATTTTGTAAGCAAAAAAATATTTCTAACATTTTTTTCCAATTAGTTATGAAGTTTATTGTTTCACAAGTTCGAAAACAGTCTATCAAAAATTTTTTTTTGCATCCTGTAAAATTACCGGTAAAACCATTTGGGCTAATTAGCCAAAGTTTACTTTTTGTCATATACAGAAATGTTTCTACACGACAAAATGTCGGCTTCATTACACTTTTCTACTTCGAAGATAATTTAAAACGAAACTTGTTTTGGGTCCCACCCAAAAATAGAGGAGTTATTACCACCTCTTACCATTTTATTATGATTCAGAGTCATAAAAAACAATTTAATCCAGATTGATAAATTGATTCATAAAATAAAATATACCTTCTTCAAATGTCCGGATTTCTCCAGTTGTCTCATTTGAATGAGATTTTGTTGCATTGTTACCGAATATGACTCCCATTGTGCATATAGCTTGGTGAAGTACACAACTTTATATAAAATCTTGTTATTGTGCCTTATGAAATGCTCAGAGTATTTTTCATTTAGGTGGTGATCTTCTAAAACCGTATACTGTATGTTTGTAGCAATTTTTTATGTTGATTTGGTTTTGGACGTCCTCCACGTAGATCAATTTTAAGACTAGTATGTTTACTTTTAAAGAAATGAGTTTACTTTCAAATCATTGTTATTTTAGAAACGAATTCACCCAATACATTTACTATTTCGATATGAATATTCTTTGTTTTTAAACCATTTTTATTAAGAACTCCATTTTTGCATCGTTTTTAATTTTTTTATTGTCAAAAATATAGTGATACTTCGATATCAAATGGCTTGAAAATAAGGAATGAACCCACATGTCGAAGTTAAATTTTGAGATTTATCATATGAGAGCTAAAATGTTATCTTGCTTTAATGGTTCTATAATTGGTAAATAAAATTTATTAGACAACCTAGTAAATAACATCAAAAAGTGGATATAAAAATTTATTTTTATATAATATTTTTAGCGGATTAATATTGCTGTTAATTATGTTTCTAAAAAATTTTGAAGTCGTCTTAATGGAAGCGAAATCTATTCATGTACAATCAAATAATTGATTTTTTTCTAACAATTGTTAAATAATTGACACTTTTTTAACAAACTTTATATTATATATTTTATCTATAAAGTATAAATTATAAATATATTTCATACACAACACAAGTAATTTTTTATTACTTCAATAATCTAAAGTCATTCGATGATATTCGCTTCATTTGCATTTTTATGTGGATTTTTTTCAAATCAATTAAAAATGAAATTATATTTTAACTTTTGTAATGTCAATAATTTAACTAAAACCATTTTCAACCAAAAGTAACCAATCAATTTTCATCAGTTGACAAAGTTGAATTGAGTTGAGCAAACATTTAAGTAAAAATTTTCCTGCATAAATTGAGATACAAATGTGATGTCAGTATCAGTGAAAAAATATCTCATTTTAAGTGACTCAGTTTCACTTTTCTGTGTGGATGCCCAAATGTCTTGTTCACGTTTATGTAAATCTGCAGGGAAAGTGATTTCACCATATTCGTTTTCACTGTTAACCTTTTTGATATTCCATCCGCTTAGTTCATGACATACGCAGGACAAAGATCTAAAATCTGTAACAAATTATGCGAACAACAGCAATATTCGTATCTGAAAAGTTCAAGAAAGCGCATCTATGAAGATGAAAATTATTTTTTCTTGCATTTCCAAACATATTTACATAGTTTGTTTATTACGTATCTTTCACATTGAATAATTTAAAATGTATTGAGTACGCAAACCGTTTGCTCATCGCTAAATTTAAGTTTTCTCTTTGTTTTAACAAAAATTCATTAATTATAATTAATTCATTAATTACCAGATACTAGCACATTCAGTATCTGTAAATCTAAGTTAGCACATTTGAAAGACGTACTTAGAAGTGCATCGATGTAATGAACTTTTTTAGCACACTTTATAATAGCGTTGTGATATTTTCATTAGCTATCTTAATATGTTATTTTGACTTTTGTAAGACAGTGTCTTCTTTATAATGTGTAGTTATATTAAAACATGGTTTAAAGCAAAAAATTACTATCGCAGTTTGTTTAAAAATCGTATTTACCTTAAGATGCTGTGAATCAAAAACCCGAATACGATATAAAAAGATGGTAGAGGCCCTATGCTCCACTGGGAGATAAGGATAAGAGAGAGAGAGATTTACCTTAAGATCATACGAACTATTATTCAGGCAGTTGGTGATGAAGGACGGACCATGCTAAGGATTATTACCATGCTATTATTTCAAAGTCTATACTAATCGATTCTTATTCTAAAAGACAAATAACTTACTTAAAATTAATACTTTTTATTTTTATTTAGACAGAAGAAAGTTGCAGTTGATCTCGTATAAAAACTTGAAAAACAAAATGATCATAAAATTTCGAATTAAAACCAATTTTCTTTTGTTCACAGGAATATATTTAATTAATTGAGATTGAGAATTTCTAATGACATGATTTTTCAAGAATAATATATATAAATATAGAACTATGATAAAATATATGATACATATGTTATTACTTAATATCTTGATACATTCTTAATACAATTGCTGTTTGACTTGAACTTCTAATACTCAGACAAATAATCTATATACCCGATTAAGCGAAAAACATTTAAACAGTTTATTTATTTACTTATCTATTTAATTATTACAGACGTTTCACTCTTTTTCGCATTCAGCAGCATCTTTAGCGTGTCCGATCAGTTATTTGTTCTCGCTAATTGATAGTATCGAATGCCTTCATATAGTTGATCCCTTTGTTTTTGCGCCAAAGACTCGGAGGTAGTCTACATCATGTTTTAGAATAAAAAACTTTTCTATGCAGAACATTATCATCGAACCGTATGATGTAAACCAACCAAGCCGCTGAATTTTTATACGCATAACTATATCTACTTTATGGTAAAGCTGTTATAGTTCATTGTTCTATCTAATTTGATATTCTTTATCATCGTTTAACAAAGAATTTTTCTCTTGATTATTTCTAATGCTTTCACGTTGCTATCGCTTATGTACTATAAAGTAAGACAGGCATGATAAAAAACTTGTAGAGACTAATTTTTTCTTGTGGAGAGAGTTTTATTACTCAATTGCCTATTTAGTGCGTAGCTTAATTTTTTTTAGCAAGTGTGATTTTTTTGTAGAATCACTAGTGAGACGTCATATCAAGCTTTTCGTTGGTTTTTAGATAATAAAATTTTTTCATTATTTAGAATTTATAGCTGTCAACTGTGACGTCTATCTCAAAACGCACAAGAGAATTGTTTGTTGATAAACTTTGTTTTATCATCATTTACTACAACACCCGTTTGCTATACTTGGTATTCTAAGACGGAAAATGCGACAGTGTTGAAGTGAATATGCAGGCCCACAATTTCAATATTATTGGAAGCAGTATCACAATTTTGTTATATATTGTGCCAGTACTTTTGAAATTCAGAAAAAAATTATAGAGATATTAGCTGCCAAAATGTATAAATAAATACATAAGTTACTTAATATCACAAAAACAGTTCTTAACTTTGAATGACCTATGTTTAAAAAAAAAGATTTGTTCGGGTTTTTTTCTTACATGTCCTATAAGCATAAAATTATTTTTTACAATAATGGTTTTTCGTTGGGAAAGCCCTTGTACATACCTATATGAAATAAATGAAAACTAACTATTTAAAATTAATATAAAAAATTTAAGGTGCTTTCAAATAACATATACTCCTTTTAAATAATATATACTTTATTTATTATGCTCAAGCTATTTGAGCCAGTGCACTTGAGTACTTTTACTCTATTTTAATTGCGGGGTATCTACGAAACCCCGCTTTACGCCTTGACTGATTTATTGTTTATCACTTCATCAGACTAAGCAATAATTGACCTCAGATCTGTATACCTCCCCGAGGAGCCTGTAACCATTCTGAGATTCTGTAACGAGGTGTTGGTAAGTCTGTCGGTTTCCGCAAATAATTTCAGGGCTCTATCCTTTATGTATTTTTTGAACGGATCAATCTTGCGGTCCCTGAGGATGTCATTCGTCCTAATGTACCATGGTACCTTGAAAAGTCTTCTCAGAGCCTGGCTTTGTGCAATTTCTAGCTGGCGAATATTAGTGTTTGAAGCTTTGCTAAACGCTACACATCCATATAGAAGTGACGAACAAATTATTTGGATATATATCAGCGTCCTGTTCTCAGCATTGAGATTTTCATTTCTGAATAGCGGTTGAAGGTGATGAATAATTTTGGCACAGCTAATTCTTTTCAGTTGAACATGTTTAAGCCATGTGAATCGTTTGTCCAACGTGTTGCCGAGATATTTAACGCTATTCTCCCAGTTTATTAACATATCTCGCACTCTAACTTTCGACGGAGAGTGATTATAATTTCTTGATCGAAGAAATAAAAATATTATGGTATAAAAAAAATTTTATTACAAAAATATTTAGTCAAAATTACTTAACTACTTAATGACACTCGTACTTTGAATTAAATATAGTTATTTTAAATATTTCTATAAATTAATTTATAGTTTTTTTAAATGTTATATATCAGTCATGTTGAAATGATTGATTCATGGGAATAACTTGAATTGAGGTCAGAAAACATGATTTTAATTCATTTAAAACTCTATAAGACCCTTAACAGTTACATTATTTTTATTTATTTCAAATTTGTCAAAATTGATACATATTTTCCAAATAAAATATAATATTTCCGTTAAATAAAAAACTCATAAAAAATTGTAGCAATATTTTAGAGTCATTATTATTTATTGCTCTTCGAATGAAGGCATTGAAAACTGGATCAACTTCAGTTTCAACGATAATGGATATTAAGCCAAATTTGGGTTACTAGCGTTTACTTGAACTAAAAGATCGTGTTAAAGATTTTTATCTTTAAACTAAACAAATTTAGCTAAAACATTTAAAAATATAGCAAACATGAATCCGGAAAGCATTAGTACTTGTAGTTTAAACAATAAAACTGAAATTAGTTTAGTATATTAATAATTTACTGGTAGAAGAAAAATTAGTTATATGATAGAACTGAAGGATTATTTAATAAAATTTAAGATCAAAACTTAAATGAACATGATCGTGATTGATTGATTCACTCTGAATTTTGCCACGATCTTTGATTTAACTTTAGTGATTTGTGTTATATTTGATGAGAAACAATTTCAAATAAAGTAGAGTTTTTATACTAGTAAGTACTGGAATAAAGTAGTATTCGCTCAATATATACCTGAATAAGTTAAAAGCATTATCCATTGTTTATATATACCGTTTAATTTATTTCAGGTACGTGAGTCCATTTAGTTGCTTGAAATAATATTATATGATTTTATTCATACAATATATTTTGGTTAAACAAAATATATTCCCAATGCAAATATATTAATCGTAATTATAAATAAATAAAATTTTAAGT
>NC_051846.1:139049132-139058025 GCF_002237135.1 Teleopsis dalmanni | reverse complement strand
AAGAATCTTTTTGAAATTTGGCCAAATAATGGGGGATCAAACGAGAACAAACCTTTCGCACGGCTAAATGATCATGCAATATCTTATACTCGTATATGCTGGTGAAACTAATGCCTAGAGTTCCCTCAAACAATGCAACAACTGATTTTGGGCGAATCAGTTGTTCTCGAATTTCGTCAGTGAGCGAATTGAGACCGCGATTAAAATCATTGCATCAGCGATTCACATTGGCGTGGCAAAGGATGGAGCTTCTACGCTATACATTAAGACCGAAAAGCTTTCGGAAATTCTCATTTAAAATTCGCGCGCTGTATATTTTCCGATATTTTAAGTTTATGTAGTTTGGCAGCACTGTCCTTAATTACTATGCCAAAAATGAGCGCGATCTGTCAGACAGTTCGTTTACGGCAGCTGTTGAAACCAGTTCACCTCAGTAGTGCGTTGCGAAAAAAACAATGGAAAAAAATATTGGACAAAGAGTTTGCATCAAATTTTGTGTTTCGAACGAAATTTCGTGTGCAGAATCGTTGCGAATGCTACAAAAGGCTTATGGGGAATCAGTTTTATCGAAAACTCAAGTTTATGAGTGGTACAAAGCCTTTCAGGACGGTCGTACGACCGTCGAAGACATTTCGCAACGCACTACTGAGGGGAACTGGTTTCAACAGCTGCCGTAAACGAACTGTCTGACAGATCGCGCTCATTTTTGGCATAGTAATTAAGGACAGTGCTGCCAAACTACATAAACTTAAAATATCGAAAAATATACAGCGCGCGAATTTTAAATGAGAATTTCCGAAAACTTTTCAGTCTTAATGTATGTGGAAGTAAGTTTATTGGCGTACTCTTGTCTTGATAATCCATGTCGGAAGTCGTTACAATACATCGTACGAAAATTTTCTCGTGTTAATTCTGTTTTTACGAGAACACTTAATTTACAAATCACTGTAAACAAATATGGACACATCAGATGACACCTGACAACAATCAGTGTTGGAAAGGCTCAAAATATAAATAGTGACCCCCGTACCATTTATTGGATTTTTTTGTTTTTGTCAAGTTGAGGGCTAATATTGAATGAAATGCATTGAATGCTGTATCTGCAAGATGTCATATCTCGCCATCAGAGCGTTGGCACAAGCACACCACGAAGTACTCCTCTCAAATATATCCCAACAGAAGCATGAAGTATTTTTATTTGTCAATACTTTCACTGTATGTATTTTATATCTAAAAATATATTAATTCACTTTTTATGTACTTTATTTGAATTGCTCGTATTGCTTTTTGTTGTTTTTGAACTTTTTATTTTATTTGATTTTATTTTATTTTATTTTTTTTTATTTTTTAGCACTGCATCAGTTGAAAGTGTTCTTCATTACTTTGCCATTCCGCCAAGTGCTTTGCATCCAACTCCATGTGTGATTATTTTGTATCATTCTGTGTAAGTTTATCTTTGCTCTCGAGTGTGCTACTAATTAAATATCTGCTCATGAATGGCGGTTTTCGTGTATTTGCACTTGCAACCGAATTAGTTTATTTGCTCGAGTTGTTTGCGGCACAAGTTCCATTGACTGAACTCGTTCATTGGCGTTTATACGGGCAACTGCGACATTGTAGCACAGGAAATTGCTCAGCTAAACACAGAAAAAACCAACAATTTTGGAAATATTTTAGAAAATCGCAAAAAAGGTGTTTGCACATAATGGACTTTATTTTTTATGTATGTTGACTTTAATTATTTAATTGATTTACACTTGCTGGTGATTTTTATGGTATTTGAAGATCTTAAATTATTTTTCATGACACTGAAAAATTATATCAATATTATCTGAATGAAAAGACTTTAATTTAAATATGCTAAATGGCATATATGTAGACTACTATTAAAACTAATATAAATTGCGTGTATCGGAAAAATAACTAAACTATAATTGTTAAAATATAAAATAGCATTAATTCACTAACATTTTTTATTATTATTAGTAATAAAAAATTTTAAATGCTTTGCAAAAAAGTGATTTGATCAAGAGTTTAAGATACTACACCAAACTTTTGATATTGGAGAGTTTTTGGACTAGAACTAAGACCCTAAATAAGATCCTGAATAGATTTTCCAACAGTAACCCACTAATTTCAATTAAGTCCTTCACCGTACTCGCTAAGATACATTTTAAAAACTGTGGTTGTAGGGGAACTGATTGCACCTCATCGAAGAAGAGTTGTAGCTGAGAACAAATCTGATTGCATGGTATTAACTCGAGGGGTATAATGTAGCCACACTAGATACTGCTGGGATAGTGAAAATAGGTATTCCTCCATACGAGTAATTTTAGTTTTAGCATAAGTCAAAATATTGAAAAATTGGTAACCCCGAGGTTTACGTTTAAAGTAGATTTGTGCTAAAATATGCGGATTTTTGTATTTATAGAAAACTAGTTGCAAACCAGTTCATGTAGGAGTACATAAAAAGTGCATGACCAAGTTTGCCTTTCTTACGTATAAAATGCTTAACCATATAGTTGAGCTGATTATTATTGCATATAGCATTTTGAAGTTCGACATATCAAAAGTGCTGGTTTGGATGTCATGTTTAACATGAGATATACTTGGGTGAGAGTTCAACACCAACGTTGAGTTTATTGATGAGTTAGATTAAAGGATTATTGATCTTGATATCAGTTATAGGGGTATGAAAACGCTTATCAAATAGACTTGTACACTTCTCTGCAATAAATGAATAAAGTCCATAACTGATTACTGCTTGACATAAGATTATATTTGGTAATATGTGTATATAGGTATGCTTTAAATTTCTAAATCTGAATACTTAAGGAAAACATATTTGTAAGTAAATTATAAAAAAATTTGGTCTGTTAAGAAATTCTCGAAAGCAAAAATCACATTTTTTTAATAAAATTTTTGAATATTAATAGTTTTGAATATTTTTCAAAAGTTTCAAACTGTTATTTGTTACTACATCAAAGCAAAAATACCACTTACAACTTTATATTTGTAAGATAATGACATATTTCCGTAGAAGTAGAATTAGTGTAAATGCTGAGAAAACGAGAGTATAATAAAATTAAAGCCAATAATGTGAAAATAGAATTGGAAGTCAATGTAAAGTAGTTAGGTTCAATTATTGACAAAAAACGCACTTAGCTTGAGAAAAAAAGAGTTAAAAAACTATCTTATAATATAATTTTAGACTTGAAAGTCGAGAGTGGGTAAAAGTATACCAAACATAGAGCGCAGAGATTGTTTGTCTCTGTGAATGCTCACACTAATTTAAAATTGCACTCCTTCAAATCAAATGCAAAATATGTATATTGCATTAGAAAGATATGCTGAACATCAAGGTATACTTCTGTAATATCGCCTAAATAACTCATTGTCAGAAATCAACAAAGCTCTTGTTGCAATGGATTACCTGTAACATACACCGTTTACTAAAAGGGTTTAGACATTATCGAGCCAAGAAGGAGAATAACTTTTAGAAGTAAACTTAGTCTATTTAACTGAAATTAATGTTAGAAAAGGATGCTATATAAAAAATTAATTAACCCTATTAAATTTATAAAATTGTATTTGTGTTATAAAATTAAGAATAAATATGTATTCAAAGGTATAGTCCAAATGTTTCGGAAATATGCTAAACATTTGTTTCATTACTGTTTCATTACCCATTAAGTGCCAGGCAATTTCAGAGTTGAAATTGTACGGTAAAATTTCTATAGTAAATAGTAAATTAAAACATGTTTAAGTAAATGAGAAAAGTTTAATATTTATTTGATAGATTATTCTCACTTTCTTTTTACCTAAAATATATAATATATTCTTTGAGTATTAAAAAATATTCAAAACTAGCCGTGTGGTGTACCTCTCGGTGGTAAAAACCTTTTTATGAAATTTATCAAAATATGAAAATATAAATAAATTGTTTGTAATGTTTGAATATTAGTCATTTAATTAAGTTTATAAAAATATAAAATTTTCTTACACTGTATTAGGGAAAATTTTGTGTTTCAGCTCATGTTGTCAGCTCTTGGCAGATAAATAAATTTTAATGCAGAAATCGTTTAAACTTCACTAAAATTGCAGTGAATAGAAAAACTTCAAGCGAAGAGTATTCTCAGATAACATAAAAATTTCTCTTGCATATACCGTAAGCTGACAGTAAATAAATGTCAGCTGTTAAAAATGTTGAGACGAATGCTGAAAAGTATCTTCCAGATACTTTTATGAATTATGTTTGCACACAACTAACATGTACAGTTAGATAAATTAGATGAAAAATTTTCTTGTTTTTATTACAAACAAAAGAGAAAATGCTGGCTCACTCTTTACATGTTAAATAACATTTGATTAACATAAGCTCGAGCAACCGCCAAATTGTTATAATTATCTAAAGAATTTTTATTGAATCTGTAGGCATGGAATCACAATAATTTATTTACTATTTTTCGAAGTTATTTTATCCAGCTTATAACATAAAATATTGTATTTATGTCACATTTTAAGAGACTACAATTAATTGTCTCATTGTATTGTATTTATGTTACATTCTAAGAGATTACAATTAATTGTCTCACTACTTCATATAGGTCATGGTGATTCCTTTTAATTACATAAAAATCTAAAGCTGTTTTGCTTCAATAGGACAATGATTTTAGTCACGAAAACTTTAGAACATAAAACGACTTATTTGAAGAACTTGAGATGTAAACAAATTCTTCGCCCATTATTAAAATATATGACAGCACAAAATTAACAAATTTAATTAAATGCTGTGATGATAGATCATCACGACCGAAATGATCTAAGATCATTTTCTTCGTTTTAGAAACTTTTCCATCTTTTTCATTCTCCTTCTATACAATTCACATATTTGAATACTCTTGTGGGAAGTAAAGGAAATATTAAGTACATATTTCTAATAGGAGTAAAGTCCTCATTAAAATCTATAATATTGTTTGTTCCTAAAGTGGAAGAGCGAAAAATTCTGTGCTTCATTATTTAATAAAGTATTTCTACATACGTTATTGAATAATAATTTATTTCTAAAAGATGATTAAGTATAAATTTCATTGATTTGATTTGATTAATATATAATTTGATTTCTTCTTTATGTTCTGCGACAAAAAACTAATTTGCAATAAAATAGAGTAGTTATAGTTAAAAAATATTTATTATTTCAAGCATATTAAGATAAAAAGTTAATAAATAAGATTTTAAATTTATAAGTTAAAATATATACATTATATATAATACATTATATAAAAAATGCGAGTCATGATTTCTTAGTCAAAGCCACGAAAATATGCTACAGGGATGCATTTACTATTTTTACCAAGATACTTCATGTCAAAGAATAGTCAAATCGAAAACCCCGTCAGTATAAAATCCACAATAACTTGAATAACTCAATACTTATCATTATTTTTACTCCAATTAATACTATTAAATGGAATTCGGAAATGAAGGATAATTTTTTTTTGAACACTTTTCATTCATTCTTGAGAAAATTCCACAAACATTTTAGAAACTATATTTTACATATTTTTCATTTAACAATAATGAATATTCCGTTTGCAAAAACATTTGTTCCACCATCTACGTATTTATTTATTGAATCATCCTATGAAACAATGTCACTACTCCAAACTTTGTGTTGATATAGTTTTCAAAAAAAATATATAGTTCTTGTTATATATATAACATATATAATTATAATATTTTGTTGTGAATATGGAATCTAAGTAATCTTAGAAATAATTTCTAGGAATGTCAGTTTAGATTAAAGCTAAGTTTTAGTTTTTAATTATGATTGAAGAAAATTGTGAGTTGGTGTTTCATAAAAACTAAGGACAGTAAAAATACGGTTACTTAAAACTAGATACGATTACTATTTAATTACTTATCGGGATCTAGAGATCGCGAATGAACACGTTAACAATATAATATCAATAATTATAATATATATTAAAAATGTGTATATAAAATGTATAAATACAAAATTGCAATTTATCTAGATCTTTGAATTAGATTTGTTTGAGTTTAACTTTTGAAATATATCTTTTAAAAATTGTATTTATAAAATTCTTTTTTTTTAGTAATGTAAAAAAATGCAATTCGAACATAGAAATGTATGGTTTTTTGTATGTTTGTATTTAGCGTTATTATTTTATCGGACTAATAATAAGTATTAGGTAAGTAATAATTATAATAAGTAAGTAAGTAGTAATAGTAAGTAATAAGTATTAGGTTCTCCGATTCTATTAATGGTTATAATGATTTAAAGCTTAACTTGTTGAACTTCACATAAGTTAACTTAGTTGATGAACTTGACGATTTTCAAAAAGGAAGTTGAGTTTCAACGCTTCAAGGAACATATTAATATATACCAAAATTTGTTATAAGTGTTTGACTTTAAAGCAAACATTCTATTGAGAAGAGTTATTAATGGTTTATCTAATATTTTGTCTAATTATCATAACGCAATGAATTTATAAAATTTATATAAAAAAATAAAATATATCATAAAATTTATTTTATTTGTGCTTAGGCTAAAGTCATTAAATAAAGCGAATATGAGATAATTACACATGCTGTAGCAAATATTGTAAGCAGTGAATTTATGATAGATCTATAAATGCGAAATTTTCCTACATTATGTGAATATTGATGATATATTGAGATTAGAAAAAATTACATATTGACTCTTATACTCAATATTATTTCATGAACTATTTTGTTGCAGTTGCTTCCAACTAACGCTAATGCACACAATAAATGCGCTGAATTCAATTATGACCAACGTGAGCTACACATTGAAAGCCTTGCACAGAATCCAAACCACCAATATATCATGCATTAGCGTGTGTAATGAACATTACTGATGGCCAGTGCCAGATAGCCATGTCTGTGCCAACGTGCATCTATGCAAGCGGACTAATTTACGACTTTCGCCAGTCTCTGAAACTAGTTAATATCAAATACTTGTCATCTTTCTTGCGGTTTTGCTAGCTCGGTGCGTGGAGGACGTAATTTTAGATTTTTGACAAGTGATGAATGACGTGAATTTATAATACCAGTTTTATTCCTACGGCGACTGGTAAGAATATATTTATATTCAAAATACTTACAAAAGCGCGCTTACAATAATAAATAAATTTGTACCTAATCGATAAAGCAGCCGATATTAATATTGATGTAACTTTATTACTTCTTTCTGAATTTAGAAAATTAATAATGAATATGGTTCAAGCTTGCATTATAATTATAATAATCTAAAAGATGTTTTTAGCGATTTACATTTTGAAAGCGAATAGTCTATTTATATTCAATTCATTTTACTATTTTTACTAAAAAAGCACGCTGATGCACGCTGCATCAATAACGAAACAAATCCATTAGTTTCACTCGTGCAAGCAGTCAGTACTCAGTTCAAATATGAAAGGCGTATAAGTTCAAAGCTTTATTTCTTGTAGTTCAAGCAATATTTTGGAGATTTAAATTTGAATGCTTTATTTTAAACAATTTTTCGATGTATAAAACTTTTTCTGAGCTTTGTATAGACAAAAAGCTCATTATTAATATTTCCACCTAAAACTTAAATTCCTTGTATTTAAGGATTTTTTGTATAATATTATTACCAGTTAAAGGAAAATTTCCTTCGGAATGCATTGTGCTTGAGTTTCTTAATCCGAATGTTAATCCAAAAAATTAAAATACTGTTACAAATGGTATAATTGATAAGTTTCTCTAAAGGAACTCACCGATGTTAAAAAAATTTCTTTTACGCATTAATCAAAAAAAACTACTGTTTACCTGCATTTGATTGTGAAGAAAAATTTATTTCTGAACGATATTCAAATATAAACTATTTACTTTGAATTCGTCTTTTATATTGGATTTATCTATCTAATCTTTGTTCTTAAGTCCTCTCCTCAAAAGAACAGCAGACGCATTCCACTAGATCTATAAGATTAAACCTCGGGGACTTGCATAGCAATTCAAATTGTAAAAATTGTTCTTTAGTATGAATTAAAAAAAATAGCAACTAACGAGATATGAACTTCTTCGCTTAAGTAGATTTTTCAATCAACAAATAAGTTTCAAGTTATTCTAAAATTCAAATTGTCCATGCAATAAATGTACTATATGCTTATTTGTTTGAAGTTTTGATCGAATTTTATATGCATGAAATTAAAATACCAACAGCAATAATTTGAGTTTAATAATAAGTAATAAGTAATAATAGGTAATAAATAATAGCACCTTACAATTTATAAATATATCTTAAACCACTACTATGTATGTAGTGGTTTCTCCTTCTGTATCTCCTTCTGTATGTAATATGTTTGGGTTCTTTTCTTCTGTTAACTGACGGATCCAGTAATTCTTGCGTCTTCAATAACAGTAGTCTGGATATATAATTAATAATCATTTACATATTTTTTTTGTTCTATTTGTTACGATGAGACAATAGTCATACATCATGCTGTCATCTATGCTTTTAAGAACAAATACGATTCACAGCCCTGCATTTCGGTCATCGCCTCAACCAAAGCAATTCGGATCATCTCCGGTGATATTCGTGATCTGTTAACCTGCCGTCCAAACAAAATAAAACTTATGTGGGTTTCAAGTCACGTCACTATCGTAAATACGAGTTCGCCGAGAAGGCAGCTAGTAATCATGGGTTATCACCTGTCTACGTCAAATTATTTTACATCTAAGAACGAACTATGCAGTGTGATAAAAAATACATTTGGAAGATAATCGGATTTTTTGTAAATAACATTTTATTTATTTGAAAACTTGTTTATTTATTTATAATGCAGGCAGTTAAAAACTATTGCGTGCTGCTACGGTAGTACTTACAAAA
>NC_051846.1:139043323-139049032 GCF_002237135.1 Teleopsis dalmanni | reverse complement strand
TATGTCTGTGTGGAGATTGTTGGCGCACCATACGTTTTTAGTCTAGCGAATGATCCATACTCTTTTTTTAATCAGGCATTAAATTTCTTTTTGAACTTCCATATATCGAAAGAACACTTCCCAAGTACTTAAAATTTTCGACAGAAGCGACATTTTGGACGTCTATTGTATACAACATACTCATTTTTTCTGATATTGATTTTATGCATAACTTTCTACACTTCTTAATGAAGCTAATAGAATTTTGATTGTATGTGTTGGTAGTAATGCGAGACCAAGCCAATGTCATCTGCATATGCTAAGTTCTCGAGGAGGGTATTTAGTCTCCAAATATGCCGCTGTTTTGTGAGTCAAAAATCTCAACCACCCAGTCCGAAATTACAATGAACAAAAATGATGACAGGGTGTCAAATGCGTCGCTTTATTTGCCATTGTGAAGTCCTCTGTATATGGATCCTTCATAGCTCTTCATAATAATATTAATAATTTTTTGAGGAACCACAACTCCTTGTAGAGCAAGCCAGATGCATTCACTTGTAATAGAGTCAAAAACTTTTCCGTTTGTTTTATTTAAAATATTCATTTTCAAAATGATTGTCATCTTGAAGCGGACCTTGTATTGTGTCAATTTCATGTAGCAAGTGTTTTAAACTAAGGTCCTATAAAAAATTTTACAATTTTGAATTACCCATTGATCAAGGGCTTGCTTGGGTTGCTGTCATTTGGTTTGGCGGCAAAAAAAATCAATATTTATGTTAGTTAAGTTTATTTTCTTTGAATGAGATGCAACATTATCCCAAAAAAAACAATTTTTTGATTCTTAGCTCTCATTTTCTTATTGAACTGCCGAAGCCATTCATTCATTACTTCTCGAGTCATCAATAGTTTTTTGTTAGATTTCCAGTCCACTGGCAGTTACCTGATAGGTACATGTTTAAATGATATTGTGGTTCCTCAATTTTAGAATTCCGTTCGTTTATGATAGATTTTTTGAACAAAATAGCTTAAAATACATTTTCCGCGTGCTGTTATTAGACCGTCCGGTTATTTGAATAATATTTTTATGAAAAAATTCATGAAAAATTGTCCACGAAATTTTTCCGGCTATTGAATCGGTCTGGTTAATTGGATTGTCCATTATGAGAAATTTCACTGTATTTGATTTTTTCGAAAAACATCATGAACTTACATATTTGTAAAAATAAGCTCATTTTTGTAGGTTTGATTTTGGATTACTAGAATTAGTTATCTCATGATAGAGTTTAAGAAAGGTGCACGATTGTGTGGATATAATTATTAGCAACTTACTGCCAACCGAAGTCCATGACCACCGCATATTTCAACAAATTCATTGAAGATCATTTGAAGATCAAAATTTAAATATTATTAAAGTTTACGTGATGGGAATTGGGTACCTCAAAATCATAAAAATGCATCACTTCATCCATGTAAGCAATCAAAGCTTATATATATAAAAATAGGCAATAGCAAATAAGTAAATAAGCAAGCACATGATTTAGTCGTTAAAGCAGACCTCACAGAAAACCGATTTCATAGCAAAAACAGCACGAATATCCATCAAGTGCGCTATAAAAATGGAAAAAGGTATCATCACCACATATCTTCTGCACAAAAAGTACCCGGATATTACCTCGGCGTTATGCGGCATTTGCGTGAGTTCATCCGTAAGAAAAGACTGGATTTGTGGAAAGCCAACAATTGAATTCTTCACCACGACAATGCTCCATCGCACACAGCTCTTGTTGTGCGCGATTTTTTGACCAAACACGGCACCACTGTCATCGCTCAGGCACTATATTCGCCAGATCTGGATCCGTTCGACTTTTTCCTGTTCCCGAAACTCAAATTGCCCCTTCGTGGTAAGCGTTTTGAGTCGATTGAATCAGTAAAAGAGAATTCGCTGAAGAAACTAAAAGCCATACCAGCACGAGCCTACGAAAAGTGTATGGAAGATTGGGTTAAGCGTTGGCATATGTGTATCGCTTGAGAAGGAGCATATTTTGAAGTGGATAAAATAAATTTGGAATAAAATTTAAATTTGTGTGTTTTATTTACAAAATCCCTGTACTTTTTGAGCAGAAGGTATTAAGAATAAAAGTGCTCGCTAATAGCATCAAATATGGTAACTATGGAAATGTTCTTACTGCATACCATAGTTCCTTTCAGTACACTTTCGCAAAATTAAAATTAATCTCACTTAAAATTTGGAGTTAATGAACTTCACTAATAAATAAATCTTTCAAATGAAGACTCACAAGATATTATATTTCAGAGTGATGTCAATAAATTTGCTTTTCAGCGTTTTTATATATAAATTAACTTTAAATTTAGCAATAAAACTGTGTTGCATTTTGGAATTGCTTTTTTCGTTTCAAAGAGAATACTCGTCGGAATTTATTTATTTAATAAAACAATACGCGAAAAAATAAATAAAATAAATCCTGCGTCCTATTACAACAAATGGTAAAATCCAGTACGAAGGACAATGGCAAACCTTTTTATTCTCGTTGTTTGTTTTTAATTAAAAATGTAATTGAACATTTTTTTAATTTTTTATGACGTGCTAATATTTATTTAATAAAATTTTTCTATATTGTTGAATGGTGCTAAAAATCAAGTATTTGTAAACACAAATATATTAAACAACTCACTCGATACGATTGGATTGATTAATGAATAAACGAAACTGCAACCATTGCATTTAATTGAATTTCAGTAAAATGTACCTCAGAATTTGCTTTTTTTATGCAACTCCATACATTTTAAATTGAAATAAATTTATCTATTCTTTGATGAAAACTGCGATGCAAATGATTTCATTTAAATTAACTTATTTTGTCATATCTTCCGAAAAAAAGATAGTTTTTAAGTTGCATTAGATTCCATTTTTTATGGTTCCTTAAATATCTTATTCATTAATAGAGACCTGATGCTAAGAGTAACATACATGTTTTAAAGTAAAGTCTAATCTATACCAGAACTAAAATTAAAATGACTTCTCAATTTAATTATTTAGATTTAATATCAATTATCTACATGTAATAGAATAGAATAGAAATAAACAGGGCACTAGCTCCCAACAGAGGGGAGCACTGCGACCATAGTTGATCTTTTGTACTGCAATAGGCCCTAACCGTACAGAAGACATTCCGCGGTCCATATAAAAGCCAGAATTTCAGCCATCGAGGACCTCCTGATCTCAGAAGGGGAGAGTAGTTCTAGACCCAGTGAGTTCCTCCTGGTCCAGATCAAGGTTGGGCAGTCACAAAGAACGTGACTAGAAGTCTTGTCTGCTTTTAATCAGAGTCGACAATTTTCCACCGAAGAGAAGTTATACTTGTAACTTCTACTGAGTTATTTTGTAGTTCCATTTGAGTTTATGTTTTTGATAAGAGAATCAATATATTCTTCTTCATATTATCAATTTTAATGTATTAATTTTTTTTGCTTGTTGAAAAATACAACAAGAACGGAACACTATAGTTATTAGTGTTTTTAAATTTTTTATGTAGTTTTTAATCAATTATAATAAAATTAATTGAACTATAAATTATATACAAATGTACATGTATCAAAGAATGTTCAATTCAATTCGATCAATTGATCAATGATCAATTCGTTATTTATATATAGGAAAATATTTGGCAATAGGCAATTAATTTGATTTGAATTCATGCCCTACTTGCTTAGATTGGAATTCCGGCTTATAGCGAATGTAAAGAAAGTCTATATACTCCATGTTTTTCATTCTTTAATTATTGATTTTATTATGAATATGTATTCCCGTTCTTATCGAGATGCTAAGAAATAACAAAACTGTGTCTGAAATTTCAAAAGAAATTCTGTATTGCAGTAAAGAATCTGCAATACAGAATATCTAAGGTTATTAGAAGTTCCAAGAATATTATGTGCAATATAATTCTTGCATATCTTATATGGGTTCCTAGACATTTTGGTATTATAAATATTTAAACTGACTGAACGTATTGCTAGAACTTCTGAACTCTTTGTTTGAAGGTGGTCTGAAATGAAATCTTGCAGTAAAATACGCTGACAGTGGAGCAGCGAAATATCTTATGCAATTAAAGAGAAAGGACCTCAAAATATTAATCGGAGGTATCCCCAAAGCGAAGTAGACTTTTAAAAACGTAATAAAAACGTAATAATTAATACAGGGTTTCGCCATGTATACATACATATGTGGGTTGACGAATTTTTTCTTCAGTATCTCAAAAATAATTTAATTTGCCTAATAAATATTTAAAGTAAGACACATATAATTCTTAAACGCAAGCCGCTTTGCTTAACCAATTAAAAGTTTTTCATATCAATTATTAACGGCATTTTCTTTCACCGCATTTCCATCAACTAATTAGGGGGAAACGCACAGGAATTTGATCCTTCATTAACGTGAATAAAAGTGAAATAATATCAATTTCATTGATAATAAAATACTTGCTGTCTTCATTGCCGCAATAAAAACTTCAGCAGCTGCTGAGGGAAAAGTCAACTAAGATTTCCTTGCATTGCACTACCACGCACACTGTACGGAAATCGTTTCCCTTCTGCATGGCCCACAAGATACAAGTGGGCGTAATGAATCCTTACGCAGCCATCGACTAACGTTGCATGCGTCGGGCTTGCTTATTCATTCCCTGTCATAAAATTAGCTTTGCTGAAGCTGGAACGAACTGCAATAAATTTTCTTTTTGTTGCTGTGGCTACAGAAGAAAAAATCAAATGCCAACAAATTGCCTTCATCCTGATTTACATTCCCAAAGTCGAGTGTGTGAACACGTTTGGCTTCCTCTTTTCGTAAACACAAAAACGATTCTTGGTTTAAGATTTTCTTTAATTTTGTCGAATTTATTTAAAAAATATTTTAGATAATTTTAAGCAAATTAATGTTCGGGTATTTTTAATTAATTAAATTCAACATAATTATTTAAGTTGAAAATTAATTTAATCTAATCTTTCGATTTTCAAATAAAAAACCGTCTCTTAATGAAATACTTCAGTAGCATTAAATGAAAAATATTCAATAAGAATAATTTTTATTTATAATTTTAAATAAGCATTTTGTTGTCAAAATAATTAAATTAATAGATTGAAAAAAATTAATATATTGAGGCGTTTCTAATCAAAGAGAAGAATAAAGTTGATTTGGTTTATCACAGATTGATTAAACACTTGTTATACAAATAGTTAGCTAAGTTATTTTTACTTAATTTTTTACTGCTTGGTTTTTTAATCTTTTTTAGGAGTGTATATATCTATGCTGTGTGATATAGTCGATTATTAGCATTCAACGATTTACTGATTTGATTTACTAAGAGTTCAAAACACTACTCAAAATCTGATTTGATGCGCTCAAAAACTAGAAAACTAGTTTGTCGACAACCACACATATTTGTACACGGATCCGTGATATCCCGATGTTTAATAGTAATAAATATACTTCATTTAAAAGATTTATAAAGTCACCATGTTCACCATATTATAAATATAATGACAACTTAACGTAGTCTGGTTCTCAATAATAAAAATATTATAGTCTATGTTATTACTATAATATTATAGAATATTAGTAATATACTATTACTGAATATATAATAAAAATGACATTATTGTGTGTTGCTTGAGACTAAAAATATTTTTTTCCTAATACCAGTATTTTTATACAGACAA
>NC_051846.1:138962940-139043223 GCF_002237135.1 Teleopsis dalmanni | reverse complement strand
TATTTTTATACAGTCGCTACAAAATTAAATTACATGTTAAAATATATTTTTTATATGCTTTATTTGAAATTAGAATTTATTTAATTAAATTTACTTGCTTTCATAAATTGTATAAGTTAAAATTAAAAACAGTTTTAAAAATAGTCTTAGCAAAACTTCAAGTAAAAGTGTACAGGTCTTGCTTAAAAAGTTGAGAGCTGCGAAAACCAAACGGGACTTTTCCAAACAAAATATATGATGTCCGGTTTGGTAGCAATCAGGCGATCAAATAATATCGCGTGATTGTACCGTTAATGAAACTAAGCGCAGAGACCGGATTTAATATCTACGGGTGTTAACTTATATATGCTTTGACAAATTTACTAGTTTGCATTTTCTATGTTCTTTACGTTTAGTTGTAGTTTAAGTTTGATGGGCAAACAAATGTTTGTTATTGTAATATTGTAAATTATTATTATAAGCAAGATTAGACTTCCAAGATGGACTACATTAATTGGTATCATCTTTTTGTGGTAAACCAAACTTTTCTGTGGATTAATATTTAATATGTATATATCAACTTCTTTTTAAATATAACAAATATCCAAAGCAATTTTTATCAATATTGTTTCTTTTGTGCTATTAAAAGCTTCTTTCACTAAAATAAATTCCAACAGGTATCATCCCAGCACCTTAAGTTTATTAAAAGTTCTTTCCTATGTTTATCGCTAATTTAATTGATATTTCTGGATATAATTTGGGCTACTTGAGAAATAGTCCTAGTTATATGGACAGTAAAAAAATAGATGTTGTAATTATTCTTTGCTAAATTATTATATGCGCTAATATATTTAAATTTAAGATGATTTAAATGTGATTTATAACTTTATTACCTGCTTCAAATATTTATATTATTTTGTATATATTTAATAATAATTTCCTTTGATAAACAAATAAAGCAGTAGAAACATTGTATCATTAGGTCAGTTAAGCAAAAATTGACTTATTGAAATAAACTATATTAAAAAATGAAATTTTAAATTGAAAAACTACAAAATATCAAAGCAAATACATATTAATGAATTATCAAAATGATAATAAATCAATTAGCTTCCTGGTTAGAAATTCAAGCTCAGTCAGAAAAATAAACTCAGTTTTTTGGAAGTGTGGGGTAGAGTTACGGAAAACTTTCAGTAAATTTGAATAGAGTTCCTATAAAAATTTTTATCAACAGCTTCTAAAAATAATTTTGACTGATTAATCTCCAATTATTCAATCTACTGCGACTTACAAATGCTATACATTAAGGACAATGCAACAGGTTTAGTTAAATATATTTAAACACTTAAAACAATGTTACAAATGCTGCAACAATTTGTTCACTATGTTTAAATAGTAGTTCCAATACAATCTGAAGATTTGTAATGTATAATGTAATGGATCTGCTTTTTATTGAACTAAAACTTATATTCTTCGTTAGTAAAACTGAAACTATTAATACCATATTGATATTAAGTATCTGTACCGGGAGGAGCAGCTAGTTCTGTTATATAACAATGGAAGCCATTTGATCAGTAGTAATAATTTTTAAACAAATTTAGATGAAGTTTATCTATACTTATTTAAAATCTTAAACAAGTAAGATACGCTAAAGTACAATTAGTTAAAGAAATTAAACTCAGAGAATCCATGAATAGAGAACAAATTCTAGGTCGCAGTCCAAAATGCTCCAACTTAAATTAGTTTCTGGAATAAATGAAATTAAACGAGAGTAATGACAATATTATTTAATTAATCGCAAAACAGTTTTTTACTTATTAATGACATAGTAAATACATAGTTCGTAAAATAATTTCTTAAAGATTTCACAATATTCACTTATTAAATAGTTTCTGAAATTAAATAATTAAATAACGTGTATTGACAACTTTTATATAAATGCATATTTGGTTTTTTTTTAATTTTTATATATACCATATTGATAATCAGCAAAATAGACGTTGTATATATCATTCGGCTATTATTTTTATATTTAAAAGAACTGTAAGCAGCTTTTTGAGTTCGGTTTTAAATAATTAAACTTTTTTCTTTTTTTTTGGTTATTGAATCTCACAACCAATGGAATTTATTCATCATAGTTTTAAATTTCATCCGGGAGAGGAATTGTTTTTTTTGATTTTACGACATTTGTTGTACCGTCTAGAGTACACATTATATACTAGTATAGTTTCAATTATTAATATAATCAACTTTTGTGCAATTATGATTTCATTACATGTAATAATATAAAACTAGGAATGAAAGAAAAGGATTCTAAAAAAAACATCATTCACATTAAAAGCATCAGATACAGAACAAAAAACTGTAGAATATAAATCTGTGGGATCAACTTGCTAATGGATTTTTTATCAGAGTATCTATTAAAATATCCATGTATGTAAAAATATAAATTCTGTTCTAAAACATAATTTTGAATCATTGAACGAAAATACAACAAAAGAAATATTTGCAAGATTGAAAATTGTGTATTGTGTCCTGTTACGCCCACAAAATACAGAGTAAGGATGTTGGAAAGCAAAAATAAAAAATACCTAAACGAAACAATGTAGCGCAAAATTTACAAATTTGCCTTGTAATTAAGAACAAGCAGGCGGACATGTAAACTCGAGTCCTGGCAGGATAAGCAGGTTTTTTTTATCTTTTTTGAGTTAAGAGTAACTGCTTGATACACACATGTTTTTCACTTGTAATTCGATATAGAATTTATTAACAGGAGTGGTGGAGTTACAAAATTAAAGGGTAAAACTTTACTCTTGAAAATAGCCACCTTTGTGCCCATTAGTGATGACGCTTCGTAATTCCAATTATATGAAAACTTTCAGTTCTTTATTTTTGCAAATAAAGAACAAATTTCAATTCTTCTTTTACTTCTTTTACTACATACTAGTAATTCTTTTTTACATACTAATTAAGTTTGAATGGATTCTGCAGTGCACAATATCCTCATGTTCAGAATATTAACATAAGGTTACTTTATCATGTTACAAATTTTTTATATTATTCATTTATATATATTCTATTACGTTCAATGTAATAACGTAATTAGTTATATATTCTTAACACATAACATTTATGTTTTATTGAAATGTGCATGTATATGTATACAATTCCCCTTAATACATAATTAATCATATCCTTTGTAATTAATTCATTTGAAAATTTTATTCTATAAACCAGTCAATTATTAGAGATTAAAAGATATTCCTCATACATGCATTAAAAATTTTGTTACTGTGTCTGTGTGGAGATTGTTGACGCACCATACGTTTTTAGTCTAGCGAATGATCCATACGCTTTTTTTAATCAGGCATTAAATTTCTTCTTGAACTTCCATATATCGAAAGAACACTTCCCAAGTACTTAAAATTTTCGACAGAAGCGACATTTTGGACGTCTATTGTATATAACATACTCATTTTTTCTGATATTGATTTTAAGCATAACTTTCGACACTTCTTGATGAAGCTAATTGAGTTTTGATTGTATGTGTTGATAGTAATGCGAGAGCAAGACAATGTCATCTGCATATGCTAAGTCCTCGAGGCGGTTGTTAAGTCTCCAAATATGCCGCTGTTTTGTGAGTCAAAAATCTCAACCACCCAGATCAAAATTACGATGAACAAAAATGATGACAGGGTATCAAATGCGTCGCTTTATTTGCCATTGTGAAGTCCTCTGTATATGGATCCTTCATAGCTCTACATAATAATATTAATAATTTTTTGAGGAACCACAACTTCTTGTAGAGCAAGCCAGATGCATTTACTTTTAACAGAGTCAAAAACTTTTCCGTTTGTTTTAATTTAAAATGTTCATTTTCAAAATGATTCTCCATATTTTTGATGTGTTGAAATGCTACGAAATCATTTTTTGCACACTGTTTTAAACGTGCAACAAGTGTTAACGCCTCATCGTACGATGTTATGGGGTCACTTATTTCTTCATTAGATTCTTCTTCTGAATCACTTATGTTCATATTATCACTTTACTCTTCGCATTGAATTTCTACATTGTTGTCTTTAGTGTAGACATTTCTGTCTATTTGGAGAAAACTGTCAATATCATTTGCCAAGTCGGATCCTTCCAGATATTTAGCATCCTGATATTTAGTGGAATGTCATCTTCGTGATCAAAATCGGAAAGATTTTCAATCATTTTTAAATTTGAAGCTGACCTTGTAGTGTGTCAATTTGATGTAGCAAATTTTAAAAGTAAGGTCCTATAAAAAATTTTAAAGTTTTGGATGACCCATTGATCAAGGGCTTGCTTGGCTTGCTGTCATTGTGTTTAAGTTAAATATAATTCCCTTGGATGAGATGCTGCATTATCCAACAACAAACCAATTTTTTGATTCTGAACTCTCATTTTCTTATTGAACTGCCGAAGCCATTCATTCATTACTTCTCGAGTCATCAATCCTTTTTTGTTAGATTTCCAGTCCACTGGCAGTTCCGTGATAGATACATGTTTAAATGATCGAGGGCGAGCTGCTTTACCTATAACCAAAAGCAGCTATTTTTCTCCCACCATGTTTGCACAAATCAAAATCGTGAGTCTTTCATTCGAAAATTTATCGCCGATGCATTTTTCAGATTTAAGAGCGAGAGTTTTCTCTTCCTTTACGTGGAAGAGCCCGTTTCATCTGCAATGTAAATATCCTGGGGCTTGTATTTGCTCAAGAAAGATGTCAACTTAACCCAAAACTGCTCGACATCCTCCTGATTTACATCTGCAGATTTACGAGATATGCACTTAAAAGCAACATTATTCCTTAAGGGCCATCTAATTAACCATCCATCTGACGCATTAAAATTAGATACACCTAATTTGATTTTTATTTCGATTGCTTTTGCTTTTACAATAGAAAAATAGGACATAGGAATTTTTGGACTTTTAGCCTTTGAAATCAATCAAAACACATTTTGTCTATTTCAGACCTATTTCCTTAAGAAAAGCGTTGTAATATTGCAACTAGTATAATATTAAGGTGATACTAACAAGCAATTTAGTTGGAGTTACATAATTAAGAGAAAAAAGCATTAATTATATATTTATATATTTAATTATAATAAAATAATTATTTAAGATGCAGACTCAAAGAAGCATACATGAAAAATAAAGTATGTGCTTATTTATTTGCATAACTTCGGTTGCAGTTTTCCGCTTTAACCGTCTTCGAAGAGGATTCGCCTGGAGAAGACTAGATGCTGCTAAGTTAACGTGACATTGCAGGCGCTGTTTGTGTGCCATTGCACATTTCTTCGACTCTTCAGATATTGTTGCCATACGAAGATCACGATGTAAATTACTATTTCTTACGTAAAATTGTGCATTTACAATATTTCGGAGTACCTTGTTTTGCAGGCGTTGAATAGTAGTAATATGCTTTTTGCTGGCGCACCCCCAGAACTGGAAGCCGTAAGTCCAGATTGGCTTTAGGATATGTTTATATAAGAGGAGCTTGTTGTGCAAAGATAGTTTTGAACGTCTGCCAATGAGGTTGTATAATTTGGTTAGTTTTAGATCAAGTTCCTTGCGTTTTTTCTTGACATGAGCTTTCCAGCGCAATTTGGCGTCGAGTGCAATACCAAGGTATTTGGCTTCATCCACGTATGGGATTACAGCGGTGTCAATGTTTATTGGTTTATAGGAAGTCTTTTTTAAACAAAATACTACGTGCACTGATTTGTTTTTATTTATCTTAATTCTCCATTTCTTGGTCCATGAATCAATGTGGTTGACGGACACTTGAAGATCAAAATTTAAATTTTATTAAAATTTACGTGATGGAAATTGAGTATCTTAAAATCATAAAAATGCATCACTTCATTCATGTAAGCAATTAAAGCTGAAGTTAGCTTATATATATAAAAATAGGCAATGGCAAATAAGTAAATAAGCAAGCACATGATTTAGTCACAAAAAACCGATTTCATAGCAAAAACAGCACGCATATCGATCAAGTGCGCTATAAAAATGGATCATCACCACATACCTTATGCTCAAAAAGTACTAAGATATTACCTCGGCGTTATGCGGCATTTGGGTGAGTCCATCCGTAAGAAAAGACTAAATTTGTGGAAAGCCAACAATTGGATTCTTCATCACGAGAATGCTCCATCGCACACGGCTCTTGTAGTACGCTATTTTTTGACCCAACACGGCACCACTGTCATCGCTCAGGCACTATATTCGCCAGATCTGGCGCCGTGCGACTTTTTCCTGTTTCCGAAACTCAAATTGCCCCTTTGTTGTAAGCGTTTTGAGTCGAATGAATCGGTAAAAGAGAATTCGCTGAAGGAACTAAAAGCCATACCTTCACGGGCCTACGAAAAGTGTATGGAAGATTGGGTTAAGCGTTGGCATAAGTGTATCGCTTGAGAAGGAGCATATTTTGAAGGAGATAAAATAAATTTGGAATAAAATTTAAATTTGTGTGTTTTATTTACAAAATCCCTGTACTTTTTGAACAGAAGAACAGAAGGTATTAAGAATAAAAGTGCTCACTAATAGCATCAAATATGGTAACTATGGAAATGTACTTACTGAATACCATAATTCATTTCAGTACACTTTCGCAAAATTAAAATCAATTTCGCTTAAAATTTGGAGTTAATGAACTTCATTAATAAATAAATCTTTTAAATAAAGACTCACAAGATATTATATTTCAGAGTGATGTCAATAAATTTGCTTTTCAGGTTTTTATATATAAATTAACTTTAAATTTAGCAATAAAACTGTGTTGCATTTTGGAATTGCTTTTTTCGTTTCAAAGAGAATACTCGTCGGAATTTATTTATTTAATAAAACAATACGCGAAAAAATAAATAAAATAAATCCTGCGTCCTATTACAACAAATGGTAAAATCCAGTACGAAGGACAATGGCAAACCTTTTTATTCTCGTTGTTTGTTTTTAATTAAAAATGTAATTGAACATTTTTTTAATTTTTTATGACGTGCTAATATTTATTTAATAAAATTTTTCTATATTGTTGAATGGTGCTAAAAATCAAGTATTTGTAAACACAAATATATTAAACAACTCACTCGATACGATTGGATTGATTAATGAATAAACGAAACTGCAACCATTGCATTTAATTGAATTTCAGTAAAATGTACCTCAGAATTTGCTTTTTTTATGCAACTCCATACATTTTAAATTGAAATAAATTTATCTATTCTTTGATGAAAACTGCGATGCAAACGATTTCATTTAAATTAAATTATTTTGTCATATCTTCCGAAAAAAGAGTTAATTTTTAAGTTGCATTAGATTCCATTTTTTATGGTTCCTTAAATATCTTATTCATTAATAGAGACCTGATGTTAAGAGTAACATACATGTTTTAAAGTAAAGTCTAATCTATACCAGAACTAAAATTAAAATGACTTCTCAATTTAATTATTTAGATTTAATATCAATTATCTACATGTAATAGAATAGAATAGAAATAAACAGGGCACTAGCTCCCAACAGAGGGGAGCACTGCGACCATAGTTGATCTTTTGTACTGCAATAGGCCCTAACCGTACAGAAGACATTCCGCGGTCCATATAAAAGCCAGAATTTCAGCCATCGAGGACCTCCTGATCTCAGAAGGGGAGAGTAGTTCTAGACCCAGTGAGTTCCTCCTGGTCCAGATCAAGGTTGGGCAGTCACAAAGAACGTGACTAGAAGTCTTGTCTGCTTTTAATCAGAGTCGACAATTTTCCACCGAAGAGAAGTTATACTTGTAACTTCTACTGAGTTATTTTGTAGTTCCATTTGAGTTTATGTTTTTGATAAGAGAATCAATATATTCTTCTTCATATTATCAATTTTAATGTATTAATTTTTTTTGCTTGTTGAAAAATACAACAAGAACGGAACACTATAGTTATTAGTGTTTTTAAATTTTTTATGTAGTTTTTAATCAATTATAATAAAATTAATTGAACTATAAATTATATACAAATGTACATGTATCAAAGAATGTTCAATTCAATTCGATCAATTGATCAATGATCAATTCGTTATTTATATATAGGAAAATATTTGGCAATAGGCAATTAATTTGATTTGAATTCATGCCCTACTTGCTTAGATTGGAATTCCGGCTTATAGCGAATGTAAAGAAAGTCTATATACTCCATGTTTTTCATTCTTTAATTATTGATTTTATTATGAATATGTATTCCCGTTCTTATCGAGATGCTAAGAAATAACAAAACTGTGTCTGAAATTTCAAA
Source organism: Teleopsis dalmanni (assembly GCF_002237135.1). Classification (NCBI taxonomy): domain Eukaryota; kingdom Metazoa; phylum Arthropoda; class Insecta; order Diptera; family Diopsidae; genus Teleopsis; species Teleopsis dalmanni. Next base: position 139,034,947 of record NC_051846.1, on the reverse strand, counting down.
AGAAATTCTGTATTGCAGTAAAGAATCTGCAATACAGAATGTCTAAGGTTATTAGAACTTCCAAGAATATTATGTGCAATATAATTCTTGCATATCTTATATGGGTTCCTGAACATTTTGGTATTATAAATATTTAAACTGACTGAACGTATTGCAAGAACTTCTGAACTCATTGTTTGAAGGTGGTCTGAAATGAAATCTTGCAGTAAAATACGCTGACAGTGGAGCAGCGAAATATCTTATGCAATTAAAGAGAAAGGACCTCAAAATATTAATCGGAGGGGTCCCCAAAGCGAAGTAGACTTTTAAAAACGTAATAAAAACGTAATAATTAATACAGGGTTTCGCCATGTATACATACATATGTGGGTTGACGAATTTTTTCTTCAGTATCTCAAAAATAATTTAATTTGCCTAATAAATATTTAAAGTAAGACACATATAATTCTTAAACGCAAGCCGCTTTGCTTAACCAATTAAAAGTTTTTCATATCAATTATTAACGGCATTTTCTTTCACCGCATTTCCATCAACTAATTAGGGGGAAACGCACAGGAATTTGATCCTTCATTAACGTGAATAAAAGTGAAATAATATCAATTTCATTGATAATAAAATACTTGCTGTCTTCATTGCCGCAATAAAAACTTCAGCAGCTGCTGAGGGAAAAGTCAACTAAGATTTCCTTGCATTGCACTACCACGCACACTGTACGGAAATCGCTTCCCTTCTGCATGGCCCACAAGATACAAGTGGGCGTAATGAATCCTTACGCAGCCATCGACTAACGTTGCATGCGTCGGGCTTGCTTATTCATTCCCTGTCATAAAATTAGCTTTGCTGAAGCTGGAACGAACTGCAATAAATTTTCTTTTTGTTGCTGTGGCTACAGAAGAAAAAATCAAATGCCAACAAATTGCCTTCATCCTGATTTACATTCCCAAAGTCGAGTGTGTGAACACGTTTGGCTTCCTCTTTTCGTAAACACAAAAACGATTCTTGGTTTAAGATTTTCTTTAATTTTGTCGAATTTATTTAAAAAATATTTTAGATAATTTTAAGCAAATTAATGTTCGGGTATTTTTAATTAATTAAATTCAACATAATTATTTAAGTTGAAAATTAATTTAATCTAATCTTTCGATTTTCAAATAAAAAACCGTCTCTTAATGAAATACTTCAGTAGCATTAAATGAAAAATATTCAATAAGAATAATTTTTATTTATAATTTTAAATAAGCATTTTGTTGTCAAAATAATTAAATTAATAGATTGAAAAAAATTAATATATTGAGGCGTTTCTAATCAAAGAGAAGAATAAAGTTGATTTGGTTTATCACAGATTGATTAAACACTTGTTATACAAATAGTTAGCTAAGTTATTTTTACTTAATTTTTTACTGCTTGGTTTTTTAATCTTTTTTAGGAGTGTATATATCTATGCTGTGTGATATAGTCGATTATTAGCATTCAACGATTTACTGATTTGATTTACTAAGAGTTCAAAACACTACTCAAAATCTGATTTGATGCGCTCAAAAACTAGAAAACTAGTTTGTCGACAACCACACATATTTGTACACGGATCCGTGATATCCCGATGTTTAATAGTAATAAATATACTTCATTTAAAAGATTTATAAAGTCACCATGTTCACCATATTATAAATATAATGACAACTTAACGTAGTCTGGTTCTCAATAATAAAAATATTATAGTCTATTACTATAATATTATAGAATATTAGTAATATACTATTACTGAATATATAATAAAAATAACATTATTGTGTCTTGCTTGAGACTAAAAATATATTTTCCAACATACCAGTATTTTAATATAGACAAATATTTTAATGTTCAAATACATTTGACTATTAATTTGGTTCAGATGCATACATTAAGACTGAAAAGTTTTCGGAAATTCTCATTTAAAATTCGCGCGCTGTATATTTTTCGATATTTTAAGTTTATGTAGTTTGGCAGCACTGTCCTTAATTACTATGCCAAAAATGAGCTCGATCTGTCAGACAGTTCGTTTACGGCAGCTGTTGAAACCAGTTCACCTCAGTAGTGCGTTGCGAAATGTCTTCGACGGTCGTACGACCGTCCTGGAAGGCTTTGTACCACTCATAAACTTGAGTTTTCGATAAAACTGATTCCCCATAAGCCTTTTGTAGCATTCGCAACGATTCTGCACACGAAATTTCGTTCGAAACACAAAATTTGATGCAAACTCTTTGTTCAATATTTTTTTCCATTGTTTTTTTCGCAACGCCCTACTGAGGTGAACTGGTTTCAACAGCTGCCGTAAACGAACTGTCTGACAGATCGCGCTCATTTTTGGCATAGTAATTGTGGTTAATTGCTGCCAAACTACATAAACTCAAAATATCGAAAAATATACAGCGCGCGAATTTTAAATGAGAATTTCCGAAAACTTTTCGGTCTTAATGTATATAGATACTACTATACTACATAGGAATCTATTGTACTAAAGTTGTCAAATCACAAGATGATTTTTGTTATAAACACTGGTTATTTGCAAATCTATAACATTTTAACTTGTTTTTATCACTTATATTAAATGTATTCACACTTTTAATGCAAACAAGTTTTCCAATTAATTGAGATCATAATTCGGACTAATAACTCTTCTAAGAACAATGGTCTCATTATTTCAATTTTCCTACTACAGTACAGTGTAATTTTATTAGCCGTGTAATTTAAATTGGTTTTTGGCCTATTTCTTTTTCTTTTTTTTTTTTGCATTATTTTTAATTTTATTATATCATTAGTTGGCTGTTTTGGAATATCCATCAAAATTATAAGGATTACCGCTTTTTTCATTGTTGGAACAAATCATAATTACTGAATATTTAGTAATTACTGAGTATTTTGTTTTTTTTTCTTTTTATTAATGCAACTAGTAAATATACTTAAGACTAACAAGCATTTTTAGTTTAATAAATTATAAATATTTACGCTAAGGTTTTATTACTTAGTGAGGTCAGAGGATTTAATCCGTTTTAATCTCCGTGCTGAGTCAGTTGCGTTGACTAATTGTAAAATTTCTGCATTTTTATTATATGTGATTTTCATTGCCTGAGCAACAGCATACGTTTTTACGACGTCCTCGAGGGCACAATGTAGGTCTACGCTACGAATATACCAGGGCGCATTTACAATATTTCTTAGTATTTTGTTTTGAATACGTTGTATTATCATAACATTGCTCTTACTGGTGCATCCCCATAACTGTATACCGTAACTCCATACAGGCTTTCAAATTTGATTATAAATCAGGAGTTTATTTTGTGTCGATAACACTGAACGCCTACCGATTAAACATTTTATCTGTTTATACTTTAGCTCAAGTTCATGTTTTTTCTTTTTCACATGCTCATTCCAACGTAGTTTAGCGTCTAAGGTTAGTCTAATTATTTCACAGTGTTCGCATAGGGTATTTCCAGTCCACTTATATTTAATTTGCAGTGGGAGACCCTTTTATTCGTAAAGCCAACATGTACCGATTTTGTATTGTTAGTCTTCGTATATCTTAACTTTTGCAGCTCTTTTGCTACCACACATCCCCGATGGCATGCTGGTTGATTTTATCCTCTATTTTGGTTGCATTGTTGGGGGTTTGTTACAATCAGATGTAGCATGATTTCCAGCACCCTTTACACATCTAGGTTGTTTACCGCAATAGTTTTTTGTGTGTGCAAAACCCTGGCAATTTTTATATTGTGCAAATTTTTCAATTGTTTTATGTTCAATGGTTCTACAGCAACTATCGTATTTAATATTTTTGATATTTTATAGATTTTGTTTACGTCTTCAGACGCGTCGAACGAAACTAAAAATATGTTTAATGGTTCTTTAGTTTTCCATTTAAGTTTATTTACCGCTGAAATTGCATTTGAGCCCTGCTTTTTCAGGTCTGCAACTACTGACACCAAGTCCCACGTATGATGCAAATATTTTATAATGACTTTAATCGGTCTTAGTTGTTTATTTTCATATGAATACCATGATCTTTTGGTGTCGGAAATCATTTTTGTTAAGATCCTGTAGTCGTCAATAGTAAACACGTTGAGTTTGTAGACTTTATTGGTAAGTAGTTTAACAGAGAATTCTTCTTTTATAATTTCAACAATCTTTGCGTGCATCTTTCTATATTTGTGTTAACAATGCGATACCATTATAGGAGCTGGGCAAGGTGTACGTCTGCCTAAAACAGTAGCAGCATTACTATCAGGTACTTTATTTTGTTTATCGTCGCTATTGTTTGCTACACATACAGGTGAAGACTCAGCTTTTCTCTTCTTACTTAGTTTTGATGTTTTAGACTTTTTGACGATCCAATCAGTTTCCCAAGCTAATTATTCCTCATCAGTTTCGTACTCAGGTTTTCTGCTTGAATCTTTTATTTGTTGTGAGATTTACAGTAGTTTCTACAGCTTTTAATCGAGAGTTTTCGCATTTTAGTTGAATAATTTCCAGTTTCAGCTTCTCGCATAGGGTTTTTAGCTTTCGGATTTCTAAGAACAGTTTATTTTTATTTTCTATCCATTGTACTCTTTTTAATAAGAGTATTTAGTAACTAGATCTTTAGAATGCGTCGATGGCATCTTCAGAATAATGCTTGCGGCTTGCGAAAAATTGTGTTTGTAGCCAACAAGGCTATCCACTGTAGAAATGTACTGATAGAACATTATATACAAATATATACATTGGACATACATTGGATCAACGTTGTTATTAATTACAATCACAATTCCAGGTACAGGTTAGAGGTAATTACAGTTCCAGATATTTTCCAGTTGCTTGACAAGCCTTGCGCTTTTCACCAGTCTTTTATATGTTCTACGTGAGAAGTCGTATATATTTGCACCACCGTCTATGACTGTAATGCTGCAGAGATAGACAAGATTTCCGAGATTTACTAATTGAATTCTCTTGTTATTGATTATGACATCATTAGTTCTATTGACATTACCGTTAACGGTCTTTAATTTTTTAGCTTTGAATTTATTGTTTACGCTGAATATGCTGTCCTGCGTGAATTTGATTATTCCTACATGTATAAGTTCTTAAAAACTAAGATATATATTTTTTTTTAATAATTTCTCATTGCATTTTCACCAAATTGTTAATATAAAAATTACTTTTTATACTGGCACATTTATATATAAACGTTTATTCCGCTTAAGTTTAAACACTATGTAAACTTCTAATTAATTGGCAAATATTCAGACATAGCTTTCTACATGAAAAATATAGAAAAAGTACATATCTTTCATTGGGCTCAAAAGAACACACGTAGAAGTAACGCATAATGTCAAAAATTCCAATGTTTTTTGTTGTTTCAATTTCTGGTCTTCTGAACAGCAAATTTTAAATGACCGTTAAAATGTGTATAAGATCTTAGTTAATTTTTTTAATTTAAATTTTTAGAATTTTGAACCAAGATTTTGTTCTTAAATGACAATTTGAAAGACCAAAAAAGACGCTTATTCTCTTATATGTAGTGCGAATCCGAAACTAATTATTTTTCAATAAATTTTGTGGTATCTCTTAGCAAGCTCTATATAATAAGTTTGTTTTTTAAATATCCATTCACTGAGATGATTTTATATTTGTATATATTTTTTTTTTAAATTACATAATAACCCTTATTTCAACAATAAGAGCTGAAGAAATTTTTAAAATATTTCTTTAAATGTCATAGACGATCTATTTGCTACATGCTATTTGCTATATGTAAACTACATATATTAAAAAGGACGAAAAAAGCAAACTAATACTCATATAACACATTCAGCCAAAAACATTCTTGTAGAGAGGGCGCAACAGTGAGAAGATGGAGGACAATAACTACAAATCTTAAACTAATAGAAATAAATTGTCGTTGCGCCTGAAATACTTTATTATGCTCACACTTAAATCGAATACGAGTACGAATTCCAATAATCTGAGGATGGTGTCAATGATGTGCAACGGAAAGTATGGTCTGCTTTAACGATACAATTTATAAAGCCATTGGTAGCAACAGTGCCGGCAATTCATTCCGGAAAAGCTTTACGAATAAATAAATTATCGATTGCAGCAACAAAAGTAACAACAATAAATCAGTTCAGAGAAAATGTACTGGTCGAGCTATAGGAAAGCAGTGAAGCAATTAATTTCTCATTTAAGAATTGCTGAAAACTGTCACTTCTTACCAAAGGAAGCAATGCAAAATGACTTTTGTTTCTGTCGAGGCTGAGAGCAGCAGGCAACACCAACAGCAACAAACATTTGTTTCCGGCAATAAATGTTGCTTCTTGTATTTTTGATTATGGGTCTTAAACGCCGTTCATCGACATGTTTATCAGAAAGCTGATGAAAATGAATAATTACATTTCTGGAGAATTTAGCAATGTTTAATAAGAGTTTGTATTGTCAGTTTACCGTTAAATGGTACTCGAAGAGAATATGTTTTACGCAAGGTTGCGGATTGCAAAGGAACAGAACCAGAGGCAATTTTAATTCAGCTTCGAAACTTCTATTTTGGAGTCGTTGAGCTAGATAGGCAGGAAGGTGATGCGTTCTTGTTGCTACCACTGCTGAAATGTCATTTCAAATAAAATCGACATTTTTATCGCTTTCTTACTACGCGCAGAGTAAATCGCGTTTCTGCTTTTTTTTCGGTTTACTTGTGATGCACCTGTGCTGTTAGTATTCCGAGCGGATGTGGTAACGGAAATGGAAATTCTGGAATGTTTCAACGAAGTATGTCGAGGCGAGTACGGTTCATTTTACACAATTTCCTGCTTTAGTCGACTGAAGGATTCTGCTTTTTTCCTAAACGATGGATAAAAATGTGTTTTAAACTGTTTAAGTCTTATTTCTGAATGTTAATTTAGTTTTTCATCAAAAAATATTTGATGTGTTGAATAGGAAAGCATTTAAAAATGCTTTCTATTAGAAAAGCCCGCATTAAATTATTTTTTTTCGCTTACAGTAATATGATGTAGTTACGATCATAAATTAATAATTCTATAATACTCTATATTAATGCATATACTATTACAATATTATATGGTGAATACTGTCCACAGTAACTCATGTAGTGTATTGTGCTAACCTTAATTGTCCTTACTGTTCCAAGGCTTTTAATGAACAACAGCTATTTGTGTTGTTCTTTATTCTTAGTGTTGTTAAATTTTGGGCAGTCATAGTCAATGTGTTTAATAGTTACATCTATTTTTCAGAAGTTGGAAATATTGGTCTCTGGAAATCGAGTTTTGTTGACATATTACCAAAATCTGCGGTTTCTTGTTAGGAACTTCGAGAGGGTCTTTATAACAGTTTTACTCAATGTTGAGAGTGTATTTGATGTAACCTTGGATCAGTTTATGAATCTTTTAACACATTTTAGATATTTTCAGTATATATAGGGATTCTTAAAAAGTAACGACAACCAGAAAATAATACAATATCTATAATTAATTGAATCTTATGAATTATCAAAAATTATTTAAAAATTTATTATTCATTTTTTTATTAAATTAAAAATTATTATTAGCGGCAGATTTGGTTCATAGTGAAACAGCACTATGGTCAATATAGTCTTCAGTTAATTGGTAGAAAATCATAAAAACTCTTAAAGAAAACTCTTTATAACTAGACAACTTAAAACTGAAATTACAGTAAAACTCAAAAATTCAGAAAGGGAAACATTCCAGTCCTCATTAAATGAAAGTTGTAATTAAATTTTGTTTAAAGTTTATATGAATTATTTTTGTTTAAAAATTAAATTTAATAACAGCATTACTGCCACCTGCTGCAAACTTGCTGCAAACATCAAAAATTGCAACGACACAGCAGCGCCAGCAACAAGGCGTGCAACATGCAACAAAACTTTTGTTGCATTGCACATTTGCGTTAATTAAGTTTTGCCTCCTGTTATCCTCGTCACCCTTTCCTCTTCCCACTTGTTCGTATATAAAATTCGTCCTTTCAACGAACATTTTAAATTTTATTTTATATAATTTGTTTTCTTCGCCCTTGTCATTGTACGAAAATAGCCGCAGGACAACGTTCCTCTCTTCGCTGCTGAGTTCATCCTTTTTCTATTTTGCATGTAAAATTTAAATTCTTCGTTATTTGCAACTTGAAATAAAAAAAATTAAATAGAAATTTTGTAAAAATGCAATTGTCCAGTTTGAAGCATTTAATCGTATTTATGTCAGTGAAGTAAATTTTGTCGAATTTAAATTTTCTGGCGATGCTGAATCTCGATTAATCTACAGTGGAATTATTTGGTGCGAAAAACTTAACACCATTTCCCTTAATTAATAGTTAAAATTAAAACAAAATATTCATTGTGCAATATTAGTAAAATTAATTTAAATTTTCAATAAAATTTGTTTTATTTTGATATACTCGTATTCAAAATTATTTGGTTTCACTTCGAGGCAGTTTAAATTGATCAGTGCTTTCTACTGTGCAAGTACGTAGACGGTTAGTAAAACTGCTCATTTGTGAAAGTACTTTGACAGCATAAATTATCACTTTAATTAAGAATGCGATGGAGAGAAGCACGGAATAGCCATTCTGAACCTGAAACACCACTAAAAGAGACAAACTTACTAAGAGTATCTAGTACACATACTATGTACATAAGTAGTGACATAGTGGCCACAGCGGGAGTTAAGATATTCCGACATGATTGCGCAAATTTCATTTTGCTTAATACAGTCATAGAACAAAGGCTCTAGCGTTATCCTGGTGTTTATGTTGTGACAATACTGTGGGTAGTTGAGCACTGCAGCTGTTGCTTCAAAACTCAAATAAATAGATTTGTGTCTGTCAATTTATTTTCACAGCAATTTCATTTCAATGTCATCTCAAGTGTCAAAAATTTAACTGGTGAGCAATTAAAATATATTTTTCAAGTTTTTGTTTAATTAGGTGTCTTACATATCCATTGGCAATCGGACCAATACACCTTCACCGGTTCCTTAAATTTTCGTTGTTTCTCGTATCGTTCATAAAAATGTGGACTTATTGGTTTCAATCTGTTAACATTTTTTTAATTATAGTAAAATGAAAAATAGTTTGTTTTTTCTTGCGTTAGGATTAGGAAGTCTTCTAAATCATGCCGTTAAAAAGTGTAATATTATATTTTGCACACATTAAATGACTATTTAATTATAAGTGAAATACTCACAGTAATCAATTGCGTAAAACAATAATAACAAATATAATATATTAGGTTTAAAAATGATTACTTCCATTAAAAGCTTGATCGTATCAATTCTGTTACAATAATTTCAAAAATAAAAATTTCCTTCATTGAAAATTATTTTTTATAATAAATTTCAGATTTGCCATAGTCATTTATGACCTCTTGCCGTTTTTCGAGGAACTTCATCACTTCATCGGTGTGAAACTCCTCTGATTTAACAATGATTTTCAGCAAATTTTCGGACGGTAGAGCTCCAAGCTATAAGGTAGAGGCACCAGACTTGACCATGAGCGCTTGCATTAGATACCATATATCATGAATATTTTATCCATTGTTCATCGTCTTTAATAACTCGGTTTAAAAGTAAATCAATTTCGCTACGTTTGAAGAGCTTTTACTGATGTTTATTTGGTAGATTAAATTTCTTTCCGTTAATTCATGAGGTAACTAAACGTCGAGCGTCTTTGAGTAGTTTTCTCTTTATAAATGACATAAACTAGGATGTACTTTATATTTAATGCCTTCAATATATCCTGACAGATTGAGCGTTTGTCTTGTTCCACAGGATGCATAAAAATTACCAGAACAAATTCGAGGAAACCACTCCAAGGTCCAACGTTCACTCACAGCATCCGCTTCATAGACTGCACAAATATATCAGTATGTTATTGAATCAGTTTTATCCTTATTATAATACTTACTTACTTACTGAAGTCCATCTCTCCTAGTTGACGATAAATCTTATTTTCTTGCCTGCTTCTCCTGTTATTTTGTTTCAGGAGTACTGTGCGTCTTTAAGCTCCTGGTCTACGGTCCATTGCCATGTCTTAGCTATTGCTCTAGGACAGTGGCTACTTGTGGACTCCAACGTAGGGCTTACTTTGTAAATCAGAATGCTGTTTTCTCGAGCGTGTGACCAATCCACTTCTAGTTTTCTTTTTTGATTTCAGTGGCAACTTGTATTTGTTCCATGCCAGATTCAGAGTAAGATTTGAATTTGATGTTTTAGTTCCAGTCATGTGGATACTCAAATTTAAATTTGGCGCCTCCACATTTGATACACCTGCATCGCGGCAAGGTGATCCCATAGTTTTTGAAAGTTTTTATATTTTTATAATATATATAAAAATATATATATATAATAATTTTATTTTTGTAATAATAAATCTCACTCGTTATTTAGTCAAGACTATTAGAAATACAGAAAAACTTCGTATGAGTGAATTGTTTATTTTAAATAGATCTATAATTTTTAAGAAGACAGTTTTTATGTAAAATTAAATATGTCGGAGATATAACCAATCAAAGATGAATTTTATGGAAAAAATCGTTATTTTCCAATCTTTGAGGCTCTTGGGGCACCATTTCCACTTATCCAATTGAACTAAAATTTTACACAGATTATTTTTTTAGTAAAATGAACCGATCTGGGGGGTGCCGTCAACCGATTTTACGAAAAAAAAATTGGCCATATACCTTAATGGCACCCTAATATACATATTCGAAACAAATGCGAAACGTTAAATGAAATTGAAATGTAACTCGCAGACAATACAGTTCATATAATTACATAACGTAGTTCCTATCTAACATTTTTGATCTTAAAATATTCTTAATTTACTAATTGAAAGACTTTGAACACGAATTTGTTTATAGCCCTGCAGTCTTTATTTTTCTGAAGTTTTCTAAATGGCATATATATATCTCCTTTCGTCTTTGTGCATTGGCGTGAAATACGATTACATATATATCGTCTAATATTGGGCCTCTTCCGACTTAGTGCATCTGGGCACTTTTACTCTTTGATAGCTGGAAGATTTCTGCGGAGTCCCACCCATCTCACTAACTTATTTGTGTATTCCTCTTAACATTCTCATGTCATAATCCAAATATGTAAGGAAATTCATACCAACGCATTTTTGTGATGTCTGATAATTCCAGTTTGATTTCTCATAAATTCACAGAAGAAAGATTTTCCAGAAGTCTTTAAAAATTGACTACACAATGCTAACTAAAATACTCTTTTCTTTGTTTCCGATATTAGTTTAAAGTTATATAAGAAAGTAAAAATAGATCAGTTATTGAACTGATATTTAATTAGTATTCCGAGAATTGTTGTGATTTTTTTATTATAAAAGATGACATACAAGTAAGTTTAATAACTCTTGAACTAATAAATATTTTTTTTTTTTTTGAAAAATTTGCAAAAAAATCTATGGATGAGTAGTTTCAGAAGTTTAGGTTTAGAAGTTTATTTTAAAGCAGCTTTTTATAAATATTCTCTATTTATATGAAACTACTTCTTTAGGAAATTTGTTCAATTTAAAATGAAAAACATCAGTATATTTATGCTATATGTTTAGTTTCGCAATTAACCTTTACAGTATTTTATAAGTCATATTATGCACGGCTAGCGACGGAGCGCTGTCAAAGTTAAGTTAAAATTATATTTAACAGTACGAAAAAATGAATATTCTATCTCTGATGAGGAACTCAACAAATCCTTTCTAAACTATAAGTACACGTTTTTCATTCACAATTTTGCAAAATATGCAGAAACGCTTTCAGTGAATAAGCGTCATCACATGGCATTGATTTTTTTGTTTATCCTTGCCCTCGACGGAATATGAAAATCTGCTTGCACTATATTTGTCATACGTTCATGATATATAACATACGAGTGGAAACATCTATGCAGATTACGCTTTGTCATAAGTACTTAATGTGAGCTTCAATTCTAAAATATGAAAACAATGGATTAATGAATAAGTGGGAGACAGTCAACCCATAAAAGGTCACTAACATCATTATCTGCGGCAATTCCGCTACTACTCCAACAATTAAAGTCATTTAAGCCGTTTTAATTGTCATAAGCAAAGTTCATACTGATGTCAGGCTTCATTTCTTTTTATTTGAAATGCATAGTACACTGAAACGCAGACAAAAATAATTTTGATATCATATAAAAATTATTGAGAAATGATTAAACTTTTAGTTGTTTTTAATAGATTATAACTCTCTTTATAAAATCATCATTTCTCAAAATTCACATTTGTTTCATAATTTTTTTTTAATATTTTGCACTCATATCTCACAAATTGAATGAATATACTGAAAAGAAGAATTATACTAATAATTATTAATTGAATTAAACAAATGAAATACATATACGTATACACATATTTATTTGAATCTAAAGTAAGTTAGCTGGTCTAATAAAACCAGTGGAAACATGCTATTAGTGTGGAAAAGAAAAAAAATTTGTGGTTACTTAGGTTGTTCATTTAGTTCAAACCGAGATAGTGAGTGTTAAAGGATACTCTACCCTGTATCTGAGTCCATATATTTTCGATATTAAAATCGTTAATTTTACAAAAAAAAAATAGTAAAAATGAGATTGTAATAATCGAAATGAATTTTTGTATCCGCAAAATGGTCGTTTGATAATTTTTTGTGGATTTTCAGTGCCCCAGATGCGACACAATTTTGTTTATTGATTATTGATTGGTATGAATACACTTATTACAGAATCGCATTTTTTAAGTATTTTTTACAATTTCGATGATTATTTCAGTGGGTTTAAAGTGATCCATATCAATAATACGGCAATACTTATTTTAAAAAGCAAGAACAATTAATTAGATATTATTCTTAAGAACGTGGTCGTTTCTATTCCTCTATATGGAATGAAGTTCATAATTGTGAAATATTCTCAAGCGCATAAAATTCAATTAATTCGAATACTTCAACCAAGAACTCTTTTATTGCATACTAATTCCACAGACTGTGCTTCAGAGCAACTTAGAACCGAGCCACAATTTTTGAAATATATATTTTTCGATAAAACTCATTTCTTTTTAAACAGTTTCATATTCATAAACTTACAGCAGAACCTAAGTAAAGTCCACTAAATCTCATAAGCAAACAAACAACTGGTTCCATACAAAAATTGGTGTGGTAAGTAACCACATCTTATAAACAACACAAAAACACTCAACACTTACTTCAAGCTATAAGTAGAATTCATAGTTCAGATACCCATTAAAATCACACAGATACTCTGTAACTTAAAGTAGTACAACGAATTTTGGACGAATGAGACTTTAATATAGAAGGTTCTATTTTTTAAATTTAGAAAATGGGGGTACGCGTTTTTTGATGTATAGTCAACTCAATTTAAACTTTCAAGTGAAGTTCAATTTGACTTTTATATTGTCTTATATTACCATACAATACAATTGAAATTTTTTCTTCTTCGAGTGATTGGAAATAAAGGTATTAATTGTAAGTGTAAATTGAAGGAGATAAACGTGCACTGCAAAGTAGAGCAACATATAAAAAATCTGAAAAACTTCGGTATACCGTCAATCACCTATAAGCTATACCTGATATTTTCTTGTTTTGTGAAAGGTGGGTGAGACAGATAAACTACAATTTCTAGATGCTTAGATATTTTTTTGTGACTTAACTTTGACCGAAATTCAGTATACGTCTTATAGTTGTATAGAAAATACATTATAGTTTCTCTATTGATACCTTATATGTTGTCAATTTCTCGGCATAACCGTGCTAATTTAACCTTAATATAAGACAAATGTCATTTTATGCTAAATGTAATAATAATTTCTATATAATCTTACTATATTGTGTGAGTTCAAGATAAGGATAAGATAAGTATGGTTTCTGACATATTTGTTATATCTGCAAATAACAGCTCTGTATATATTATAGATTGTTGCTTTTTTCTTTAGATTAACTTTACCGCCATAAAAAGCTATCTACAATTATGGCAGCTTTTCAATATGAAATTTATTTTTATGAGGAAGAGAAAATTAAATGAAAAAGAGAAAATTCGGACTTGACGGACCCCAAAAAAGCTTAAAGATTATACATTATTTTACGACGTTGCATTTGATATAAAAACACTGTCAACGGAAGCGGAAAGAGAACATAGTTGATTGTTTTTTAATAAGAATGTAGATTTTATTTCGTACTAAAGCAATACTAATAATAAAACCACTATTGATGTAAGAAAATAATCAATTTGAATGAAAAATTGTAGATAATTCTTTAAATATTGTACATAATTTTAACTGTTATACTCAAAATAATCCATTTCGATTAAATAATAATAATTAAATGATTCCGTTTAATTCATTCTTATCGCTGTTGCGAAGATGTCACCACAAAGCAAATCCGTGGGGTCAGTAGGAGAAGTTGCAGTCATTGTTATCTTGTAATCGCCTGCCAAATTCTTGCTTGGCAAATCTTTTATAACAATATTGGAGAGAGAGTTAACTCTCAAAATGGTCTATAATAGAAAAGGATAAATACACTAAAGTGAATAATGGAACACAAAGGCAAAAAATATATTATTTTCGATGAACTGTTTTCAAATATCATACATTTTTCTTTGCTGGGCAAGCTTTCTGTTCCGGCGGTAAGTTATCTGACATCACATGCCAAGGTTCTTGAGAAGAAAATGCTGCTAAACACAAATCACTTCGATAGATATTATAAACGGTAGGAAGCCATTGACCCCGTTGTTTCTTAAACGTTTCGATAGACAACTAGAAAATACTAGATTGTCACCTGAAATTAATATATACAATTCTTGTCAAACCTTTGTGCCAAATGGTACGTTACGCACAATTTTCACAAGCCCTTTAACGTGTATGCTGTAATTGTCATAGGTTTTGAAATTCAATTGATTAGCATCCAAAAGTTTGTCAATAAATTTATTGGGATATTCCTTACATCTGGAAATCAATTTTTCATTTTCAAATTGCAAGCGATAGTCAGTGCTTTTCTGTAAAAATATTTAAAAAAAATATTAATAGTTGTAAATTACTTTCCGATTTAGAAAATGTTCATATAATTACACAAATTAAAATATTCATAGTAAGTAAAATAAATAATTCCAAGCGACCCATTTTGATAATTTTATATGCAAACTTAAATATTACTAAGCGAATTCTGCAGAAATTTTGCATTTAAATCAAATGTTTCGCATGTTTGAGATTGTGGAAATGAACCCTATCTTCCTACATAAATCAAATTACAAAAAACAATTATTAGAAAAACCTTGTTAAAAATTTAACAATGTGAGAAATTTATCACACAACATGTCTGCAATATAATTAGTTAAAGTTGCTGTTTGTTGTTTATTTTAAATACTGTATATTATACATGGTTCTTCAAAATAAATATTATTTACACGCAAATTTTACCCTCAAGCGATCGCTTAAATCATAAAAAACAACAATTTATAATTGTTTAGTTAATGTGTATAGCTGAGGTTTATGCGTCTGTTCCAAAAGTGGTGCAGCAAGTTCCATTGTCAAAATTTGAATTGAATTTGAAATAAATTAGCTGTACTTTGGCTTAGTTTATATATGTAACTCCATTGATGTAATTTGACAGGGGTCATTATCTAAAATTTGCAGTCAAAACATTTTATACAGACAATCAAACCAATAAACCTTTTCAAAGGTGATGGATATTTAGTGGTCCCCAAACATTTGTATTGGTTAGTCCAATATTTTAGTTGACTAAAAATTATAAAAAAAATTTTGAACTTTAAAATATCATCAACATTACCCCATTTTCCATTCGAAACAGATTATTTCTCATATAACATCAAGGTTTTTATTATAAATCCAGGAAATGATTTTTTTTGATGATGATGTCAGAGTAAAGTGGACATATAATACTGAATTTCTACAATTTCCACACCCCTAAAATACGATAATTAACAAGGCTTAATACAAAAGTATATTTAACAAATTATTCGCCTATTGCCTACGCTATTAAAATCTTTTTTTAAGATGTAAAGGGTATTATAACTAAAAATTAAAATATGGAAAGAGCAAAAACAGGCATTTCCTGAATTAATCAATTAGGTAACGCTCAATATAATTATTGTGTAAAATAATCTGCCACATACATACGCTCATACTTTCACCTATTGATTGATAACAGTACAGTCGATGGGAATACTCTCAAACCTACCGTTTAGTGACACCGATGTTGATGTCTCGGTTAGAACTGAACATAAATCACGTACTAACCTTTAAATGTTAATTATTGAGCTATCTACTTTATCAATTATTCCAAAATTTGTCAATATGTTCCTAATTACTTATAATACACTAGTATTAATTTATTCTTATTAGTACATTTTCTGCTTCTGTTCAGGAATTGAAATCTATATATAATTGGCTTTTACTAATTTATATAGCTTTATAATTTTTAATAAGTAGTGAGAAGCAGTCGGATAAGCTTCATTACTTATAAACTTAATAATATTATTAAAATAGTTTTCAATTTATTCCTTTTTTAAAAAAAGCTTCTAGGAATCTTTGAAAAAGAACCTCGGTTGGTTTTAATTTTTTGAACATAAAAGTCAAATACTGCTTTGGGTCAGTTGGTTAAGAAGCGCTGACTCTGAGCTTCAAATTTGTTAGGGCACGAGTTCAATTCCTGGTACTTTCAGTCTCAAAAACAAAAATAAATAAATTATATACCAACAATTAAATACAAGACCACTGAATTATTCCCAAGACCACTGATGATGGGTATTTGGCAATACTCGAAACAGCTGTATTGTCAGCCATATTCGAGTATATTGTTGTTGTAGTTCACTTCTTTTCGTAAACCTATTTATTTCTTATTTTAAAAATTAAATAAACTCTAATTTTGAATGACAAACAATAAAAAATAAAATAAACAATATATAATCAAGTTTATTTATATTGTAATAATAGCAGATAGCTGGTCAATATCTCTTTTCTATTCATAATTGGGCTGAAAACATCGTTCTCATTCTAAGTATTTACTATTCTAAGTATTTACTTAGAACTTTATTTCAATTATTATTTCCATTTATTATTATTTTATACTATTTGTTTAGGCTTTTTAAACAAAAACAATTTTAAAATACTACAATTAAAGGAATGTAGTGTGCACTTGTAAGTTAAGAGCACAATAAATAACAATTTCCTATGTGTTTCGATAAGAACTGAAAATGAGATAATTATTTTAATCAACTTAATTAATTAGAACAAACACAGTTTATAATCTGTTCTTGTCTACATTATTAATTATCTTAATACTCTGTATTATTGTTAACTCTAGTAGCACACGGCATGATTCAATTATAAAACATTATTTGTGAAATATATTTTACTCTAATATTTTAACATATTTAAGTGTAATAAAAGTATTGGAACTACAAATACATATATATATGGTTACTTAATAATGAAACCACATTATTGCAATTTTGAAATTTTAGAAAAATTTCTACTTCAATTATATTTTATGGAGTTTTATAGTTTAAAGAAAATTGTAAAGCTCATATGCTTAGGAGCTCCATCTATTGTTTTCACCAGCTGATACATAACAAGAACGCTTTCTGACTTCAACAGTTCGAAATGAAATGAAATTTCCCCTTTGTCAGTAAAAGCAACGTAGAGTTCAAAATAGCGATAAAAGAAACATTGCCATGTTAAGGGTTATAACCCTTAAATTATTTTTAACAGTATAGCATACCCCTTCTAGAAATAACATTGGAGAAAATAATAATAGTAGGCATAATCTGATTCAAACACCCTGCGAAGAGACAACTTTTTAAGAATGCTAAAAGCAATAGCAACACTGCTAACTTATTTGATCCAACTTCTCTAAAACTGAGTAACTGAAAAACACTTTAAAGCGTAACGATACCGAATACAATACATTCATTGAAGATAGATAGAAAATTTTCTTAAGTTCTTAAAAATAAACAGAACTTAAGACAGTAAATAATGACCTGGTCAACAAATACGGCAAAGAATATATATAATCATGTCTCAATTCTTTATTAAAGTTTTCTTCCACAGACCAAGGAGTATTTACTCCTCAGTGAAATGAGTAAATATACCATATATTTTGTTTTTTTGTTCGAGGTTGGGGAACAAAAAATGTCTACACACACCCACAGAAACGTCTTTCTGTGGGTAGTGCACGGTTCGCGCTAATCGCTGACATGCTAAAAACTCCTCTTTCCAGGATCTTTTCCAATTTTTGCAAATGCATTTTTTTTAATATTTTGCTTAAAATATTTGTATGAATGTACATTACAATAACCGGATCTATGTTATATCAGACAAGCTGCATTTTTTGCTAACCACATATTAAATACATGTAAGGGGTGTACTTTTAACTCCCAATAATAAAAATAGACTCAAAATTTCAAGTCTTAAGTGTCTATTCTTTATATACATTAAACTTGAATAGATTTCTCACTCCATTTTATGTATAATATCTTAACTATTTTCTAGTTTTGTTTCCGATCTTTTTTATATTGACTCATGGCCATCGTTTAAATAAAATTTCCCTTACTACAAACAGAGCATGGAGGGATACTCTTAACTTACACCAGTGATGAAATTATATGATAAGTTTATTTTAAATTTATATTTTTGGTTTAAGTTGTAGTTAGGTTTTTGATTTCACTTCGATTTATCTTTTTAGTTTTTTGAAATATATCCCTCTATCAAAAAAGCAAATCGTTTTTGTGTTTTTGCGTCTTCTGTTTTGTAAGCTCTTAAATTGGCCGTTTATGAGTACGTCATGTATTCACTTAATTTTTTTCTGGGAAAGTATCTAATAATTTGGAGTATGGAGTGAACTTGCGGAGTGAACTTGCATCATCATTTCATTTTCCTCATGGGAACACAATGTTATGTTTTACTGATTAATTTTACTTTAAATTCTAATAATAATAGAATTTTCATTTAAGGGATGGACTTAAAAACTGTCTATAACAGCGAAATGACTAATGCTCCGAATTGAATGTCTAGTTAGTTTATAATTTTGAAGTACTCATGAAGAACTTCGTTTTGAATCAAGTATTTTTTTCCACATTGGACTTGTCCAACTTCTATTTCTTAGCAAACGCAGTTTTAATTCAGATTGAATACCTTTCCGCCGCACTGATCCGATTTTGTTTTAAGAGATTTGATTAAAACGATTTTTACATTGAACTTTGAATCGATTAATTTTTTTACCGCATCATTTCGATGTGTTTGAAATTCTTCTTTTGATGAACATTTGAAAAGATAATATTTTGTCAATAAAATGTATTTAACGTTTTATTTTAACGTCGTTCTATATAAAACAAAATGAAGGACTTTTGAATATGATTATGAAGATTTTCCGACCTTTTGCTTGGAAGATGCGAGGACGACCTTTTTAAGAATGCTCATTGTTAACCATGTTTAGTGTATGATCTTACCTGTCTAATTATTAGATATACTAATAAATAAACAAATTTTCATGGAGTTCACAATTTAAAGTTTAAATCAAGTTAAAACCTCATATCTCTGACTTTTGCTCTTATCGCCTTTATCAGGGTTTTGAATGCAAGCCAGCATTTCTGCCTGCCGCGTGTATTTCTCCAACCTATTTCTGTAGTTTAGCCGTAATGTTGTTCTCAATTGAACTAGGAATGCAACCAACAGAGTAGTCAGATATTTACAGCATTGTGTTGTACTTTAAACAAATTTGCAGTTTAATAAATCTTTCTCAGAAATTTAATGAAAAATAAATTTATTTATTTTAAATAGATTATGTACGTTTAGTTCTTCAAAAATTATAGCAGTTAGTCTTCATTGTTTAAAAAAAAAGGATTTTATGGAGGATTAAGTGTGGACTATATCCAATAAATTTATATGTATACATATTTTTTCAATTTTTTAAAATTGACATGTATATGAGGACTTCTGCAAATTTATAATATTTGAAGGTTATTATTGGTTTCAATTAAAGAGATATTGTGAGAAAAAACGAAATTAAATAGGAAAATTTCTGTTGCATAGAATGAAAAAAATTTGAAAAAAAAGGTTTATAGTAATTAAAAGACTATTGCAAATAAGCTGAAACTCATGTATGTAAATTGACAAGTAGAAATTAACCCATTACGGTCCGGTACAAGCTGCCGTGAACCGATATAATGCCAAGCAATTTTGATGCAAACAGACTTTATATTTGCTGCATTCAAATGTCGTGTGAGTATGACACACAACGCATCGTCGAGGACCACCTTATACTTTCACGGAACAATGGACATTATTTTTAAAGTTATTAAAATGTGATGAAGTTCAACTACCACCATTATATAGTAATTTTTCCTCGAATATTAATTTAATTAATATTAATTTAAATTAATTTAGATCTCATTTGATTACACTATTTGATATTCAGATGTCTGAGTTGGTGAATCAGCACCTTTACTCTATTTTTTCTGTGGACAGTTTTAAGTCACACTAAGAATAACTGATTTCAAATATTACCAGTGAAATTACCAGTGAACTATGCTCATAAAATTTAAGCATTTTGGGTCAATTTATTCAAATGAAAGGTATGGATATATAAAATAGTGTATATAGATTATTGAAATTAACAATTAGGAAAAACATCTTTCAATTGGATTCAATTAATTGAAATAGAATTTCCTTCAAATTGTTTTCTCAAAATAAGCCACATATTCATACAATAAAAATAAATTAAAATGAAAGATAACTTTTATATGCGGAGACATATACTCGATTAAAGTGCTGGTAAGTGATATTATCTGTTCGGCCGAAATGGGTTAAGTAAAGGATACCATTTCCAAATATATTAAAATTTCTTGATTTAATTTAAAAAACAAAGTAAAAGCATTTCTAAAGCTTTGGTTCGATTCTAAGATCTGTAAGATGCAAGGAATTAAGCGTACTTTGTGCATTAAATAAAGAAAATGCAAATCGTGCAGATTTTAGAGTTCGACTTTTGATTTTTTATAATGGATGGCAATACCTGCTGTATCTATGTGGTGTTAACAAAAAAAAAAAGGAAGACCTGCACCAGGTATCGATGTTTTCTAATTCTGCTTAAGACAGATGCGCATACTAACAAATTTTGGCAAAATAAATATTTCCATTCCTTACTTTTGGCAGAAGAATTTCAATCACGTCTCCTCCTTACTGTTCTATGCACAAGAAGCAATCTCTGCAACTGCAGCTGCAGCTACTACCGATGGTGTCAATATATTGTGAGTTATGTATGTGAATAAATTTCGATGTTAGGAATTGTAGTAGTAAACATGTTGAATTTGAATTGAATTTATTTTATTTTGCACCAAAATTTTGCTTACTGCACAAAACACAATTGAAATTGAGTGAATTTTTTAATTTTACCGCTCCAAAAAGCTGAAGAGTGCATCAAAAAATGCAAAGAACTTAATAGCGTCAAAAGGAAATAATTGCAGTAAAGCAACTTTTACACATTTTTCGCCCTTCCCAGCAGCACGTCCCCTTCTTGTTTTGTTCTTTAATGGCGCATCCTACCGTTAACGCCGCGATTTTCACTTGATTTAATTATTATTCGCTCCTTGAAAAAGGATGTGGAATGAAACGATATCGTTGCAGCAATCTAAGCATGCACTTTCACTGAAGTGTTTAGCTTCATTGTATGCTTGCGCTAACTTGTTAAACACTTTTAGATGCAATCCATGCCACAACGAAATCGCACTATTCGCGTATCTTGAAGATGCGAGTGTTGCGTTTTCGATATCAGCAGCTGAAAGTGTGGCAACGCCAAAATGGCGTAGCAAATGCAAACAATCACTTTAAACGTTTTGTCTGTATTTTAATCTGGCGAGCTTACCTGGAAACTCAGCAAAAGTCAGGCAACGAGAAGTGCGACAGCGGAGTAAGTGTGCTTTGCAGAGCTGCGTTTACATATTTATTGTTAAACTATTTAGCTTACATGAGCGTTGCGGTTCCTTATATATGCACTAATTCTCATCTTAAAAGTGAATAATAATTTTCTGCATGTTTATGGAACGTGTTAAATCACTTTTGTTGTGTACAAACAATTATAGAATAAACTTGCGTTAATGGGCGAAACAACTTCAAGTGATGCTGAGAGATAAATATTTCTATAGCGTACTTAACTATTTGGACCGTATTCTACTATAAGGTAGAAGCATTAGAGTCGAAAGTTGTCATAACTAAAGGAGGGTTTGAAGAGATTGTTTAATTATGAAATCATACATTATGTGGTTAAATTTCACATATTTAAAAATGTGTTCATGTACTATTTTATGTTTTTTTCTGTTGATAGTAAAAATAAATGGATAAATTCAAGTTTTAATGTCAAAAAGGTACAAATTTTATTGAAAAACACTTCAATTGAGCTCAAATTCAATCTAATATTTATCAAAATAAAGGATTATTGTCCGTTATTGTTTGACGTGTTCAACTAAAACACTTCATCCATGATGAGCGCTTGGTGGGATTGGAAAGGA
This sequence comes from Teleopsis dalmanni, assembly GCF_002237135.1. Taxonomy (NCBI): domain Eukaryota; kingdom Metazoa; phylum Arthropoda; class Insecta; order Diptera; family Diopsidae; genus Teleopsis; species Teleopsis dalmanni. The sequence continues at coordinate 139,012,376 of NC_051846.1, read as the reverse complement.
ACGATTAATTTCACCTTTTACTGCTCACAGCTCGACCGTTTGAATGCAACAATTAAGGAAAAGCAATCAGAATTGGCCAACACAAAAAGGGTTGTGTTCCATTAAAAATATAATTCAATGCATTGAACCCTATAAACAGAACTTAAAATATGTAGTTTTATTTTTTTAATAGTAATTTTTAAACAATTGCATAGCCATGCTATAAGTACTAAAATATTAGAAAAGTATGGTCTTAATTCCAGACTTTAATGCAGTATTATTCTGCTGGAGTACATATGTATGAAATTTGGAGAATAGTTCTACCCCTTACTATATCAATTGTTAAAGGTGATTATGTTTAGAAAGATGTATACTTAGTACATTCTTGTATAAAGATTGATGAGTTTTTTTTAATATGTATGTTATTTAAAGTATGTCACCTTAAATAAAATCGAAACATATATTTTTTGATAGCATAGAACAATATTTTTGTAAGTTTTGGGCATTTTTGTTAATAGGTCATCGCAGTTTTGTTTTCAAATCTTCTTAAAACTCTGTAATTCATATTTCATGCATTACTTAGTAATTTTTTAAGTTTTAAATATAAATTGCAGCACTTAAACGTAAATTCTATATTTCTAAGAGCAGAGCTTACACCATAAATTATATCTTTTAACTCTGTTCAAAATATTATTAAATAGAACTATATCATTGAATTCGGTTTTTTACTCAGTTGTACATTACTAAATTTTCATTATTAAATCCTGCTAATAAGGCGGTCTACATATTAAATAGTCATCTAATGCACATCTACATGTTAATTTAAAAACTAGGTGATGAAATTTATCTAAATATTCTAGACATCTGTCTTCCACCAGTCTTGTTTATTTGAGAAGCATGTGAATTATTTCTTAAATTGGAGTACTTTAAGGGCTATATCCTCAGTTATTCTAAATATTCAATTAATATAGCTTTTCCAAAAACTATCTCATTGTCGTGGAATATCAAAACTTCCAGTTACATTTGCATTCTTATATCAGACTAATACTAATGGAAGACGTGGTTTATAGCTAGAGTTTTAATAAATTATCTGATTCATAATCATTTAATGGATTTGTTTGGGGTATTTGCTTTTGAATCTGGAGTTTTAAACCTATATTGTTCAATTTAGTAACATAATTTTTTTTCAAATGTCATTTTCCACTTTTTCACTTCTTTATATGTTGCAACATCTCTCTATGAAGCTTTATATATAGCAAAAATATTTTATACAACACGTTTAATTTCTCTCTTAGTGCTTAATGCACAAGCGTATATTTACCCTAGGAGTAGGTAGAAGTTAAATGAGTCGCAGGTCCATCAAATTTCGGTTTACTATTCAGACATGTATTTTAAGTCGATTGTGTATCATACTTTAAATGAAAGTCTGTGCATCACTAAATATTTCGAAAAACATTTTCAGCACCCATTTGCCTTTCAAGGGGTGCTTCAGTACATCATTAAACGAACTTCGTATCTCAAAAAGGTAAAACGAACTGTAGTTGACGCATTTGTAATTTGTTTGCAGCACACGCATTATTAAATTTGTCAGAAAACAGATAGCCAAGATTGTTAACTGTTGCTGCTGGTATTAGAATCACATGTCAATTGTCAAACTAGTGAACAATACCAAAGCCATACTGTGTGCAAACAGCAAACGAAAGCACACATGAATCTGGCAATCCATACACTGGCCATCGAGTCCCGCATGCATTTATATTCCTATATTCCTGCAAAAAGATTGTTTGCACTCCATTTGCAATCTAACAAATTGTGCATCCGCTCCTACTAACAAGGACGACATGCGAGTTTTCTCTAAAAATTTAAAGAAAAACATTGTTTTCTCTGCATGTGCTTGGAGTTGCATGCATGTCGGCTTTGTTGCGGATATTGCAGTGACAAGTCCACCACAATGCAACGTTATTGCAGCGAATGCAATGAAATTTTGTTACGGTTGTGGCAATTCAATGGCGATATTGCTTCGAAATACGAAATGAATTACAAAACAGACTAAATAAATTAAGAAACAATAAGAAACCCAAAACAACAAACGCATAAGCATTAATAAAATAAATAAACAAATTCTTCAAATTTACAAAATTTCCATTCTTTTTTATTGATTGCATATCACCTGAACTTGTGACAGTTCATTTAGTTTGACCTCTACTTTCATCAGTTGTATTATGAATTTTTTAATCTTAATACAAGTGGTGAAAGAATACCGCATATTCAGTTGCAAGCTGCTACTAGCAACGTTAGTTAATACCACAGAGTTCAGGTGATTCAGTGGAAACTTCGAGGAGAGATAGGTAATTCTGAAAATCCGTAAACGAATGTGAGAAATATCATCATATTAAGAGTTTTCGTTTATGAAACTTCTGTGGATTGCATATATTTTTTACTCCGGCATACATCGCACATATGAATGGCACGTAGGACGCAGCTTCAAAGTATGGTGTTTAGGTACACAAACAGCTAATGCGAATATGATATTCGACATTTGTACATTATGTGTCAGTATATCTTTGAGATTTATGCAAATTTGATCCGCTCATCTAGACAGCTCATGGGCATAATTTTTGTACCGCTCTTAAAGTAAATTTTTTTGTGATAAAATATAAACTTATTACAGAATTTGGACACAAGCTTAATTAATATAATTTGTCATTATTATTCACATTTTTATTTGGAGTAAATAAATGCATATAATATTATCTAATCCTAAATCTAAAAGACATATAGTTTTTAAAACGAAATTTAATTGATATTCCGCGTTATATTATATTTAAGAGTATAGGAGCTCTAAAAGGAACCTCATTAAAAAAAAAAATTTTACTATATATTCCTTTCATAATGAACTAAGTTCAAGTACAAACTTACGAAATTAATGTACTTCGTTTCATTTAAATTAACAAAATAATGTTAAGACTATTTGAAGAGCCTATGGAATTGTAATTATATCGACTAATTCATGGCATGCACACCGAAGCACAAACTTTACCGTGCCTGCCCGTCGCAAAATACTCTAAGGACTTGGTTTCAGTTGGAACAATATGTCGATGTGCGTACGTTGCAACAGTTCTAATCAGCAATAACTTCATTTTGACACGTATCTTCTATGAATTATTGGCATAGGAAGATTGCATTGATTGCAGTTATGTCCTGGATTTCTGCGTAACTTAGACAAATCGTATACTAAGCACTTCATTGAAATATACAATTTTATGTTTAATTTAATTAAACCACTTGCAGTTGAGTTGAGTTTGAATTGAATTCTCTAATTATTTCACACAAAATATATACTTTTAGTTCAAAGTATTAATTGTTGCTCACAAATGAATTTTAGATTTCTTCTAGAAATTTAAAATTTTAGAATCTTTTAAAGAATTACAGTTAAAGTCCTGTTTTCGATATAGTAACTAAATACGACAACTATTACCAAACCTCTACATCCGATTTTATTTTTATAATATGTATTTTGATAAATAAATGACCATATGATCTCATGTAGGTCAACCAAAAATTCAATTTAATTTTTTATTGTTGTAATTTACATATTGTTCTAGAATACCTTTCTACTAAAACAATAGTCATTCAAAATAATATTCAACGAAATCGCTCACTGAAATGGCCCACATAAATGTTAAAAATGATATGGAGCAGTTAAGACTCAATCTTCCACACAATGGACATACAAACAAAATGGTGGGTATATATAAAAGCAATGGAGAAGCATCAAGAACAAGCAATATTTCATTTTTGCTAAAATGACTGGTTAAACTATATCAAACGGTATAATTTTGTATTTAACATGAAAAATTTCTAACTACGGTTTAGATTTTTACTCACTTACCTCTTTGGCTATAACAACCCGTTATCATATTTTGGCCTGATTCTTTCGAAAACTCCCAGTATTGCTTTATCATTCCGATGAAAATACTTAAGGACAATGATGCATGATACTAAAAGAGAAATCTATTAAAATAAGAGAAGTTTGAGTTCTAAAGATTATATCTTTAGATGTTTATATTCTATTCTATAATAGACTTAGGAGAAGCACTGTCTTACCGTTTGAAATACGGTGGCTAGGGAGATTTGAGAAATAATCACCTACCATATATTTTATTAAAATGTAATGACTTTTTTAATACTTTGTTTACTTGTTTTTATGCACTTAGTTTATGTTAAATTGTTTTTTTTTTTATTTATTGAAGTATATTTTTCAAGCTTTAAGTGTTTTAAAACAGTTTCTACTACAACCGAGTGCATAAACCGAAATAGTTTGAAATAAAAAAACCAAAGGTATGAGTTTGGAGATTCCATAATATTAATTAAATATTTTTTATATGTATTTTAATAAATGTTTTTGAATACACAAAGGAGCCATAGCTGTGTTAATTATGTCTCTAATATGTTACAAATGACTTTTGTAGAGCACATACATGTTTTTATTTTCATATCCTGTACAGGAGCCTCACACATAACATTAAACCAAAAACAATGCAAATATTAAAAACAGCCAACTTTTCCCATAACTTTTTGACTTGTATTTATTGCTGTTGTTGTTGTGGCTGTCACTGCCTCTGTCGTAGCTGGTGTTGGGTGTGTAATCAACATAAATCCGTATGTGTCAATAAAATGTTTTTGGTTTATTCCTGAACTAAGTTTGCGGCTGATAGTGCTGACGCGTTCGATGGCGGAGCAAGTTTTTGCATTAAATTTTAGTTAGCAGTGATAGCGTCTGTCTGAAAGTTTTGGAAGCGAACTAAATTTGGCTAAACTCGCAGTTGCAATTAATTTTGAATTTCGGTGCGAAACTGTGCATTTTACCGTCAACCGCTGGTTCTAATTAAAGAGCGGTCAAACCATTATTTTGATGAAATTTAAGCGGTGTAATTATTTTGAATGCATCAAGGATTGTTTTAGAAATGGCCTAGTGTGAACGAAAATATAGTTTGAATATATTATAATTATTGGTTGTTTTCGTTTTATTTGTGTTATAAAATTAAAACCTTTTGTCCCTCTTAACGTATTAAATAAATATATAAATGAAAATAAATGCGTATTTAATAATATATTTAAATGAATAATAATTCAGTTTATTTTGTTAAAACTTACATATTCAGATTTAATCACTCAACAGATATTGAAATAAAAATACATCTGATCGCGAAACTAAATCCTCAACTTTGTCCGATTAAGTTAAAACACGTTTATACGCACTCAGGCAGTTAGTGCACTGTTATATGCAATTTTAATTTAAACGCAAGTTTATTTTAGTAATTGTATAAACTTAGTTTAACTATAATCTATGAAAGAAACATCGAAGATTGTAAAAAAATATAGCAATCTAATATATATAATAGTCGTTACTCGCTTACAACGGACCTGACGTCACCTTCACATACCTTTTGAAAGCTAGATAGATATATGGATATGTAGTTCTGGCGGAATTTTGTATGATATTTTTTTACAGTTTTTCATCAAAAATATTTACTTATTGTTAAATTAAGTTAGACATATTGTAATACTCATAAAATGAATTCCAAAAATAAAAAAAAAATACTGTAAAGCTTTTCATACAGTTTTAAAAAATTTATAAATATATTTTCTATAAATAAATAAATTTACAAATAAATTTTATAAAATTTGTGTGGTTGTGCATAAGTAAACTATAATTTTAAAAAACGAAAAAGTACACAGTTATATATTTTTTGAAGATATAATTATTACTCAAATAATATAACCTATTAATTTTTAGCGTGAGCTATGAACAAAGTGACTATATTCACTTAATAGAAACTATAGTATTTAATAGAGAGGTTTTTCAAACAGTAGTGAATTACAACAACAAAATGTTATTATTTTTAATCAATCGAATTTTTCGCTGTTTCGAGAATAGTAAAAAATTCTTCCTTAGTGGTCTTTTTTGAATTATTTCTTGTATTTAATTATTCTTAAAAAATAATTTTTGAGACTGCAAGTGCCAAGGATGAAATTTGTCACCTACAGAATTCGAAGCTCAGAGTGAACTGTTCATTACTCAGATATATATTGTAATACATTATATTACTTCTTTGAAAAGTCTTCTTTATATAAGTACATAGTACTTTTTTTGAAGAAGTAGGTCTGACGAATGGCTGTGTCATTTTCAACATAATCTCTGCGCAATTTGTTTGATTTTTAATTTTATTATATAATAGTAATATAATTTATAATAGCTCAGCAAGATACGTGATTAATAAGTATTCACAAATTACTTTCTTTTAAAATCAGTTTCCTCAAACAAAAAAATTTTAATTTAAAGCTTAACAAAAAAGTAATTATCAAATTAATATAATAAACAAAGTAAATAATAAATATATATAATGGTTTTTAGTTAACATTTTATGATACATACTATACATATATTCTGGTTTATACAATAAATATTATATTTTAATTTAATTACTCAACTAAATAAAGCTGCTTTTCATAATATATGTAATAGCACAGTCTCTTAATAGCATTACAATCGACATTTTTTTTCTTAAAGGTAAAAATCAATTTTGAAATATAAATAATTAAACGGATTATTTTACACTCTAAAAATTCTGTATCTATATCTTACGTATTTAGATACGTACGTAAATATGATTATATTCTTCTTAATTATATTTAATTAAAATTAAACTTTTAAAAGCACTCAAGTATCGATACCAATAATGCAATTAAGAATATTTTAAAGCCATTTTATTGCAATTTAACTCTACAAAATATTAGTTTCCTATCTGTAATTAAATAGATAATAATTAATTCTATTATTAGTGTTTCTCATTTAATTATTGTTTTAACAGATTCTATTTCGGTATTTGTAAATAAGCATAATTAATCGACCAAATCCCTTCTGAAGTTATTTATGTAGAAAAAATCCTCGACAACACAAGTGTCGAAAGCAATTATGCAGCAGATAATTAAATTTTAATTTGATTTGCTCAGATAATTGCTACTTAAATCTTTTTCGCTTGAGACCTTAATAAATTATTAATCATCTTATGTCCTCTTTAATTTAAACAATAAAATATCGTTTGTAATGATTAATTTATGCACAATTAAACCAATTCAAAACCAATTCGATGAGGTGTTTGATAAAATCGGCCTCCGCAAATAAGGACACAAGAAATCTGTGTCAATACAGATTGAAAAAATTGAAAATCTTTCCTTTGATGTTCCTTGCATCAATGCTTGGAAGCAATAAGTGAGAGAACAGGCAATTCAAGAAATGTCGAAGCCAAATACATTTCGAAATAGTTTAGTTTTTACTAGAATTTATGTATCATGAGATGCAGACACGATTATCCATACGAATTTTGTTCGTTTGTGTCCAATAGAAAAATTGAAAAAAATCATTTTGAAAATATTGAAACACTGAATTGTAGTATGAAAAGTTTGAGATTTTGATGTTTTATATATGAGATGTGTGTTTACTTTCATAAAGTCGACATTATGAGGTTTTCTGAAACCCATCTATGTCTCACCTTTTCATTAATTACATATTTTATTATAATTGCAGTTAAGTGTTGTTTAAGTATTATAATACTGCTTCTTCACAGTTAATGCTATTTTATATATATATAGTTTTTTAATTTATTCAACCAATAATTTAAGTATTAAGAACCCACAAATCCACAAAATATTATATATTTAATATTTTGAAATAAATATTATGTCACTCCTAGCATGGAGTGGTTGAGCGAGATTTTCACCATGATAGGCAGATGCATTTGTTGCGGGAGTATATAATAATTGCAGTACCAAGAGATGAAGGTGTCGCGGATATATACGACAGTCGAAGATCCAAATGAAAAACATTGTGATTATATGGTTATATGGCAGAATGACAAATGTAAAATAAGCATCTGTCATTATTTCTACGTTATACAAAAATATTCTTCTCCAGCATTGTCAGATGTTTTCGAATGCAATATGGTGCATTGCATTCAATAATAATTATTTATTACAAAATATTCCTTTTGTTCCTGTTATTGTAAATGTTTCTGTTAAAAACAGGGATTTAAGCTTGAGTTCTCTAGTCACTTCACAAAACTAAGTAAGCGATGATCGCCTAAAAGTAAAATAACAATATTCACTGAAATACAATTTAGTGCCTTCAGAAATTGAAAGAGACATGCGTGAGATTTTCGACTGCAACTGAAATGTATAAGAGAAATAGTGAAAGCTTTTATCACGTGCTAGTGTCGGTCTTTCAAATACATTTAGTCGTTGTCAGTAATCCCATGACAATGTAAGGATAACAACATTGTTTTCGAAAATCTCACATTCAGAGTAAACCAAAAAATTTATTGCCTTCTGTAAAGACGTTTTGGTTACTAAAAAATCGCTAATGCAGTTAATGTTAAGTTAACTTTTACAACACATGCGATAGAATTGCACGTTAGAAATGTGTCTTTAATATATAAAAAACTTAATACCAAATATTTGCGAGTAATTTTTTAAGATGCCTTTGGTCAAGTTCATCATTTAGTTTCTGCTTTTTTATCTTATATAGGGGTTTCAAACTATAGAATAACACTACCTGGACTACATATTCCGTTCACATGAAAAAAAATAAAATAGTTTGACATTTAGTAATGCCTTATAAAAAAATTAACTTTAAATAAAATACTTCAAAGGACATTTAAGTAATGTTTTTTGTTAAAAAAATTTAATTACTTTTGAAAGGCAAAAAATGCTTACCATATTTAATTGAAGCACATAAATATGCTTCTTCCACAAATGTGTAATACATTAAATAAAAATGTACGGCGCAAATCATGTTGCAAATATTTGTCAAGTGCAACGATGCAATCCGAGAGTTGGAAGCAGACTAAAAAAAGAACAATTAATGTGACATGATTATTGTTACTATTTTTAATTAAAAATAATAACAATTCATTTTTTCAACTTGTGAAAGCTTATGAAAACATATTTTTAATAATTGGAGCAAAAATTCATCGGTTTCAAACATGAAAGGTCATGGTTTAACATAGCGTATGAGCAATAAATTTAGCCAAAGTAAATGCTTGTAACATGTAATATTCGCATATTTCGAAAAAATTAAAAAATATTTAATTAAAATTGGTTTTTGATGTTAATCATATATTTTGAAATCTGACAAGTGCTGATGCGTTGAACATTACACTTGTTAATATTACAGTTTATAAGAAAATTTAATTGCACATATAAAATTGCGGGTAGTTAGTTCAGGACCCAGGAGATTGCTGAGTCCAAAACTCAGGAATACAATTTCTAAGAAAATATAATATTGTATATATTAAGAGAATTATGTTAAAGGGGTTAAGTTAAGGGAAACCTATTAGCATCATATCAAAATCAAATTTTAAAAACCTCTGTTTTTAAACATGCAATCCAACTTGATATTTTTGAGATGAAATGTGAAAAAGTATACGATATCAATGGGAAAAACTTAATCGAATTTTGTCTTTTTTGTAAATTTTTAGGGGTCGTACAATCAGATATTTATTACTGAATGACAAACATTACTAAAACTTTTATATTTGATGACGAATTATATTTTCATAATTTTATGCAGAGCTAATTAGGAGATGTGGAATAGAAAATGATTTTTATCAAGGAAGGTGAATGCCGATGAATATTTTAATCAACACATTTATATCCTAAAGTTTGAAACGAATCTAGATCTATTTTTTTTCATAATATAATGGGTAATATAATTTTTTAATTTCTTTTTTTAATAGCAACGATCATAACAATTAGTAAACTAAAAACAAATACAATTCCGTTTAATTTGTATTCTATACTTTGTTATGTATTGATAGTTAACAAAATCTTGTTAGTCCAGAATTTAAAACATTTTCCACAAACAAAAAGGGTATCACCAAAAACTACTGTTCCTGTAGAGGTTGGTTGAGATTACCTTGTATAGCCACAATGAACAAGTTAGTTACTTGTAATTTAGTTATTGCTATAAGAAAACATTTATTAGTATGATGTAGTTAAAGTATTGTCATCAATAAAAATTGTTAGGAAGGCTAAGTTGTTCCTTATTGTAGGTATATCTGCAACGTAAAGAGTGTAGAGTCATAATTTTGAAGCAATAAATATTTATTCTATCTTAATATTTTCTATAAAAAAGCCTTCTTTCCTCTTTAAAATATCATATATACTATGGCATAGTATTTCCTCAAATCATTTAAGTACACCGCCATTCCATACTTTTTAAAATGCTGTTTCTGTGTTAAATATTATTTTCCCAAATTCGTATTATTGTTCATGTAATGCACTCTTCAAGTTAAGTGGTGTGTATAAGTCATTGGACGTATCTAGCGGTTATATAGAATATATAGCATCTAAGTTGTTTAGATTAGTTAGACAATGTACCTACCTATGTATTTGATGTTGCTTTAATTAAGTTGTTGTTTATTTAATAATACTAAAGTTATATATCACTATTGGAATAGCATATCTCCTTATGACTTTTATTAGAATTTCATCTTTCAACTCCATCTGTGAGATCATTTCCAAAGTTTTTTGTCTTAAAACTTCATTGTAATTCACTTGAGCTTCGTTTTCAATTTGAGGTGTCCTGAATGTAATCACTTTTCTTGTATGATTGTCATATTTTTACATTTATTACATTAAAACGTCATTTTATTCTTATCGCTAAAATGTGTCTAATTACACTTTGATTCTTCCTCACTTCAAATTGATACCATATTTGCATGTGTTTAGCATGTTACTTAAAGGATTTAATGTCTTATAGAATAAAACAGCTTAAGAATGTCATCTTAAAATATTTCTCTATTTAGGATAATCTCAGGACTTATATTGTGTTATTTTTGTATTTGGTTGTAGTGTCGAATTCCAATATCTCATCATATATTTTGAGATTTCGATAATATTGGATGATATTGTGTGGTGGTAATGGTATTATTATTTATTTATTTAATATATTTCTTGGAGCTACGACAATTTTGTTGCCTGCCGGTAGCGTGGATTAATGTTTTTATTACTTGTGATATTCCTAGTCTAGAGTGTTTTTAAGAAATACATTTAATAATCCCCAGTTAAACTCATTTAGAATTTGTAGAATTCCTTTGAAGTCAAATGAAAACTACCTAAGTTAAAGCATTCGGAGTTTATTGAATGTTGGTCATATCCCTATCAAATGAATAACTTCATCTTATAATTTAAAAGTTGCTTATCGTTCAAAACCTCATACTGGATCTCATATGGAATATAGAGTCGTTTTTCGTCATATATTTTATGAAAAAATTGCTGTTGTATTATATTTTCATATTTTCAAAAATAGTTTATTGAAAAATATTTCCTACAAATATTTACCACAATTACTAATTGGGTAATTAATGGAAGGAAAATTATTATTTTAGTTTTAGGCAAGAAAAAATAAAATAAAAAAAATTAATGATTTTTTAATTGTTTAAGAAGTTAGGAAGATGTTACAATTTCTATCTAAATACTATTTAAAGTACATTTCTTTAAAGTCGTTTTCGATTATAGTAACCATGAAGAGTATCAGACAAAACGAATCATCCTATCTGCGTTTAAGTACCTCACAACAAACATCAAAGGTCACCTATTTGAGCCTACACAATGATACAAGATGCTCTTTTATTTCTGCCTCATTTACTAATATTCTATTTATATTTTTATTTTATATTTTTATTTTATTTCCGTATATACTTTATCTTATTTTATTTTTAAAATAAAAAGCATAGTAATTCAGAGCTGTAGTTTATGTTCTCCACGGGGTGTACTAGCAAATTGTGGAATAAAAAACTTGTTAGGAATTTGTTCTGACAAAATGTGGTAAAAGTATTGTTTGTGCTGGCTTGAAGCTTACAAGCAATTCTGAAGACATAAATTTTTTATAAATTATATGTATATTTAAAAGGAAGAAAATACTTTTACTTAGACACATACATACATACATACACCGCAGATAGTAGTAACATTTTTATTTCGAAATGTTGCATCCTACAAACTGTGCTTTGGAGTTATTTGTTCGTACACGCTACACTATCATTTTGAATTCTTGTGCGCTCTTCGTGTCATTTTACTTAATTTAATGGTTTCAAAGTTTTTGACCTCATTCATTCGGTCGAACAAAAAGTCTTAACCTCAAAGTTAACAGAGTTCTACACGGCAAAGAAACTTTTTCCGCTTTTACACTACAGTTTGCGGGGACGAAGGATCACTTAAAAGAGCTGAAAACTTTAATGAAGGTATAACGAAGCAAGAAATTTTGACTTCAAACATTCAAGTAAGTGTTTCCATATTTCCTTTGAATTGTTTATACCAGGCCCGAGGAATCTATGATAGAATATATAAACTGTTTAGCGCCATAAATTTTATATATAGAAGTTTTTTACACGCAAATCTGAGTAAGTTTATATGGGATAACAGTAGGCTATTACGCTTTTTAAATATAAAAATAACCCATTTAATAATAGAGCAGATATTCAGAGTGCTATTTGGTAGGCTTCCATTGCCCAAGTATTCTCACTTTTGTGTTCCAGATGTGGACGCAAATTCATTCTTGCTTCACAAATATAAGTTCTGGGACTCTCAACCTTCTTGCTTTACCGCTAACTTACTATAAAAGTTTAAAAAAAAGTCTGTTTTATAGAATTCTAGAAATAAGCCTCTACTTTTTTATTTATTGTTTTTTTACATATCAATATATAATAAAACTAAAACTAGTCATTGCATAATATTTTATGTACCTAAAGGTTTTCTGTACGATGTTTTATTTGAATGCAACATATCTTTGTGATTAAGTGGATTATGCATCTGTAGGTAGCTACAGATCCAATAACTTTAATTTATCTCATAATTTGTTGAGTCTGCAAATCTTTCCGCGAACTAAAATCAAACATAAAATTGTCCAATAGTACTCCTACTTCAAGTTTTTGTATAAGATAACTAGCTATCTGAAGTGATTAAATCGTTCGATTAACAGTACTCCTGTGTATTTCTTAATGACTGTGCACCTATGCATAACATCTTAATTCATAAGATTTATTATTTTCGTTCTACAACAGCCTATCAAACTCTTATAAATATGTTATCAATATGTTATCTTATATCACATTGAAGCTTTTGATTAGGACATTTATAATTTCTAGAAGATTTTATACGTTGCCTATATAAACCTATTATATTTTTGATACTCTGGCAATGTTTATACATATATGAGTAGATATGTTATTGGTTATTGTTCCTGTGTTATACTATTTTTAATATGTTATAATTATTAATATTATATATTCATCAACAAATTAAATTAAAAAAGCTCAATATGAAATAATATTCATTACCCATCTTTGAAACACATTCTTGACGAAAAGGTTTATCCCAGCTCAATAAAACGTTACTGAAATATACACAACACTAAAATCAGGTGAAGATGTTAAATTTTACCATCCAATTAGTCGTCTTTCTATTCTCTTAAATCTGTTTGGGGTATGATTATTGAAATGTCTTTAGTGCATAATTGAGGCAATATTAATAATACTAAATGATCAGTTCGAATTAGAAGACATTTGATCGTTGAACAAATTCATAGACTTTTTGAAATAATAAATACCGTATTCAAAAAGAATACTTCTCAGCAGCGTTATTAGACAAATATCAAACATTTGATCTTGAATGACACCAGGAATTGATTTTAAAAACTTCAGCATCTGAACTATGACACGATCATAAAATCATATCGAAAAGAAGTGCTCTATTGTATATAACACCAAATCCATCGCGACGTCAATGTACATTTCGTGGAAGATGAAGTTAAAAATGTAAAAGTAATAATATCCAAAAGTATTAAAGATATTGAAAATAATGTGAGTTTGTCCAAGTGCCTTTACTGCATGCGCATATACTCCATTCTCGTGTATCAAGTGTGATTAGTTCTCACTCAACTTGATCATTCTATCGAAGACAAGGTCAACCTCAAAGCTTCTGCCTTCAACTTTAAAGACATTTTTCATTATCCATATATGTACTTTATAATGATATGCATTTCGTTTTGCTATTGTTCACAACTAAACCCATTTTTACATATGCCTCTGTGACAGCAGCAAAGGCAGCAGGATATGGTACGCCTAAAGTCCGCAGTGTCGTCGATGTAAGCCCGGAGCTGGATATATTTGTAGATTATTGTGCCATTACGATGAACTCTTGATTTGTGCATGGTAGCTTATATACAATGTTATAAATTTATTTGTTATACACTAGTTTGTTTAAATTGATTATTAATGTTTTCCGATTTTTTCTTTAATTAATTTTAACTAACATGCGAATATTGGTGAGTTTGATTTTATTCCGCATTACTTGATATATTATATATCACCGGCAAATATTACATTTTTTTTAATCGATTTTATTTTCAAGCATGTGTTTAGCATACTTAAGTATACATTGTGAGACATATTATATTGTGTTTACACGAATTAATCGTTTTGGTGACACCACGTCCTATTGCCTGCATAGTCCAACACACACACTTACACTTATACACAAAATCAGTCAGATATCTTAGCTCTAGTTCTGTTTGTCAAATTCATCTGTATTCTTTGGATGATTGATACAAAAATTTGTTTTTACAATAATAGTGAAAAAATAAAGCGATGGATTCTAATTATAATTTCTTTAAAGCAAAACTCAACTTATCTATGATTAATCTCTTGGCAGAAAGTCTGGCAGCAAAACGGGTTCACGACTACGTATCATTGAACTATTTACCAGAAGACCCCTCGGTTATGGAATTCTTTGTAGTCAATATATTTCTGGTCTCCGTAAAATTAGCTAACCTTTGAATTTCGATTCAAACTATTAAGTCATTCGATACCTTCAAGTAAAATAGCATGCTATGAGTTTTCCAAAAAAAATTTAATCGTTTTGATACTTGGTACAATCGTTCCACCGCCTTGAGTTTTCCACGATTGGAACCGGATGCTACCATAAGCAAGTAATTAAAAATAACTTATCACCTTATTCACAATGCAATGAAATACATACAAAAGGGCACAAATTTAAGGAACGATTTCTAACAGTCTATTTGTGAAATTGAAGGAATAAAATAAACATAAGAATATTAGTTCAGATATTTATATATAGTAATTGCAATTCATGTAATTTTTAAAAATCATGATTTTGATTTAATGTGGTTTATCTTCATTAGTCTATTGCGTGGTATCAGTAATAGATATCCTTTAATATTTATAATATTTGTTAGATTAATCGCTAAATTTTTGACTATTTTGTATAGCAAATGAGTAATCAGAAACAGATTATTATAGTTAGTTAAATTCAATATTTGTTAAATTGAGTATATCTTATATAGGGCGTTTACTGTATATATCAAATATTAAAACTTGATTTTGACATATAGCAACTATTCACATATGTATGCTATAAGACCCTGAAGGAGCATTTTAATAGCTCTTTACGTATCTATCTTTCTTTCTGTATCAAGCAATTCCATCAATCTGTATATCTCAATTTTTCTTAAGATATGCAAAATGAAAAGTTCATGAATTTCCTTAAATTTTTGAAATCAAAGCATTGATGTGCAGCACAAATGCCTGGATGGCAATATTGGTGAAAATGTATTAAAATTTATGTGTGCAAAATCCCAGGTGAAGAAGCAAAACACAAATATTTGCATTTTATATACAAAATACTATGCAAGGCGGCTATGCGCACTTAAATTTCTGCAAGTGCTGCGGATGTTGTTTGATGTCAGTTGTCGCATTAACGTCAGCTGGGATTTTATGCTTCAGAATTTATTGAATTTATTGAACTGTTTGCTGGCATTAACAGAAAAAACGAAGGAAGAGCAAAACAAGTTCGAAATGCAAATCTTTCCGAGTACACAGCGCTTTTGTAGTAACACTTTCACCTACTTTCCTACATTTTAATATTCTATTTCCAAAGCAAACACTGGGAACCGAAGTTTGGTCTAAATCGCAAGCAAACAGCACTGCACTGTTTGTCATAAAAATATAGAACAATAACAAATACGAGCGCATTGAAATATTGAAAATCTCTCCAATGAAACTTAAAAAATTGATGTTTTTATTGCTGTTTAAGTCGCACAAATGCGAGCTAAAATTTTTATTAAAAATGTGTTTCAACACAAAAGTTAACTCTAATAAATAATACACAAAATGGGAAATTGGAAATCGGAAATCGGAAAGCGGTACGTTACGTTACGGAGGAGCAAAATTGTTTATTGCCTGGAAAACGAAGTGTGACGCTGTTCCTCTATTCCATGTATAAGGACTCCAAAGGACTGTGAAATGAAATAAATACATAATACAAATAAATAATTGAAGTGATGAAATTTAACAAAGTCATTTATTCGGTCGAACTGCAATTCAACAAAATCTAATAAAAAATTATTGTGCACAATCAATTGAAGCTGTCAAAAAAACACACTTGTTTCACTCAATAAAATATTTAAAACCAAAATTGTTGGCGAAAAATATCAGAAACGAGAAGAGTTCGAAAAAAATTCATTATATATATGAAAATATATATATGTATATATATTTCCATTGGAACATTTTCTTATTACATATATTAACATATCATTTAAACAACAACAGAAAATTAAATTATTTTTACAAATCGAAAATTACATTTTAATTGCTTTTATCTTTTTAAATTTCCAACAATTAAAAATAATAAAATAATTGAATAATTGAATAAATGTGAGCTATTCATTTGTATGTTGAATGTATCTAATTGCAATTGTAAAACATTTATACAAATTTATTCATAAACAATTAAACTTTCCACATTGATATCTGCTATCTTAAATACTCCAATATTTAAATTTAAATTGAATGAAAATTTTAAATCTATTGGCACATGCTGCACTTGGGTGAAGTGAGTTACGATACTCAATATTGATTAATGGCTTCTCTAGCACGTGACTCCACTCTAATGAGCTTTGTTATTCGTACTAAATAATAAATTGTGAAATGTTGGATAAATCTTGTATTTACTAAATTTAGTTTAAAGAGCATACCGTCAGTATATAAAGACATGGATTCAATAATGTTTCCACCTTTCCAAATTAAAACGAACTCAATGGCTGTTAATATTTATGGGTCATTCTCTTCGATTTTCGATTAAGTTTTTCGAATATCGCGAACCCTAAATCAATCTTTCCTTACAATTAAAGTTTACAAATGTTATTTTCATTATGCGTGACAATAATATTTTTTATGTATTCTTAAGTGATTTTTTTAAGTGATTGAAATGAAGGGAAGTCATCAAGATAAGATAATGTTATATAAAAAAGAGGCAACGTTGTGACTGATTTATTCTCATTTTAGTATGAAAAAAAAATCTCTGTCTTTATTTTCTAAAATTATATAAAGTTAAGCTTAAATATATTACATTTAAATTGATATTCAAACTAAAAGAAATGAAAGAAATATTGAAATGTAACTTATATTTTTCGTTTAAATATCCTAATAAAAAACAAAAAATTGAAACTTTTATTACGTATTTCTTTACTCAATAAATAAATAATAAATAAATAAATAATAAATAAATAAATCATAATTTAGATTTGTAACTTTTTTTGCTTTTGTAAGTACTACCGTAGCAGCACGCAATAGTTTTTAACTGCCTGCATTATAAATAAATAAACAAGTTTTCAAATAAATAAAATGTTATTTACAAAAAATCCGATTATCTTCCAAATGTATTTTTTATCACACTGCATAGTTCGTTCTTAGATGTAAAATAATTTGACGTAGACAGGTGATAACCCATGATTACTAGCTGCCTTCTCGGCGAACTCGTATTTACGATAGTGACGTGACTTGAAACCCACATAAGTTTTATTTTGTTTGGACGGCAGGTTAACAGATCACGAATATCACCGGAGATGATCCGAATTGCTTTGGTTGAGGCGATGACCGAAATGCAGGGCTGTGAATCGTATTTGTTCTTAAAAGCATAGATGACAGCATGATGTATGACTATTGTCTCATCGTAACAAATAGAACAAAAAAAATATGTAAATGATTATTAATTATATATCCAGACTACTGTTATTGAAGACGCAAGAATTACTGGATCCGTCAGTTAACAGAAGAAAAGAACCCAAACATATTACATACAGAAGGAGATACAGAAGGAGAAACCACTACATACATAGTAGTGGTTTAAGATATATTTATAAATTGTAAGGTGCTATTATTTATTACCTATTATTACTTATTACTTATTATTAAACTCAAATTATTGCTGTTGGTATTTTAATTTCATGCATATAAAATTCGATCAAAACTTCAAACAAATAAGCATATAGTACATTTATTGCATGGACAATTTGAATTTTAGAATAACTTGAAACTTATTTGTTGATTGAAAAATCTACTTAAGCGAAGAAGTTCATATCTCGTTAGTTGCTATTTTTTTTAATTCATACTAAAGAACAATTTTTACAATTTGAATTGCTATGCAAGTCCCCGAGGTTTAATCTTATAGATCTAGTGGAATGCGTCTGCTGTTCTTTTGAGGAGAGGACTTAAGAACAAAGATTAGATAGATAAATCCAATATAAAAGACGAATTCAAAGTAAATAGTTTATATTTGAATATCGTTCAGAAATAAATTTTTCTTCACAATCAAATGCAGGTAAACAGTAGTTTTTTTTGATTAATGCGTAAAAGAAATTTTTTTAACATCGGTGAGTTCCTTTAGAGAAACTTATCAATTATACCATTTGTAACAGTATTTTAATTTTTTGGATTAACATTCGGATTAAGAAACTCAAGCACAATGCATTCCGAAGGAAATTTTCCTTTAACTGGTAATAATATTATACAAAAAATCCTTAAATACAAGGAATTTAAGTTTTAGGTGGAAATATTAATAATGAGCTTTTTGTCTATACAAAGCTCAGAAAAAGTTTTATACATCGAAAAATTGTTTAAAATAAAGCATTCAAATTTAAATCTCCAAAATATTGCTTGAACTACAAGAAATAAAGCTTTGAACTTATACGCCTTTCATATTTGAACTGAGTACTGACTGCTTGCACGAGTGAAACTAATGGATTTGTTTCGTTATTGATGCAGCGTGCATCAGCGTGCTTTTTTAGTAAAAATAGTAAAATGAATTGAATATAAATAGACTATTCGCTTTCAAAATGTAAATCGCTAAAAACATCTTTTAGATTATTATAATTATAATGCAAGCTTGAACCATATTCATTATTAATTTTCTAAATTCAGAAAGAAGTAATAAAGTTACATCAATATTAATATCGGCTGCTTTATCGATTAGGTACAAATTTATTTATTATTTTAAGCGCGCTTTTGTAAGTATTTTGAATATAAATATATTCTTACGAGTCGCCGTAGGAATAAAACTGGTATTATAAATTCACGTCATTCATCACTTGTCAAAAATCTAAAATTACGTCCTCCACGCACCGAGCTAGCAAAACCGCAAGAAAGATGACAAGTATTTGATATTAACTAGTTTCAGAGACTGGCGAAAGTCGTAAATTAGTCCGCTTGCATAGATGCACGTTGGCATAGACATGGCTATCTGGCACTGGCCATCAGTAATGTTCATTACACACGCTAATGCATGATATATTGGTGGTTTGGATTCTGGCAAGGCTTGTGCACGTTGGTCATAATTGAATTCAGCGCATTTTTTGTGTGCATTAGCGTTAGTTGGAAGCAACTGCAACAAAATAGTTCATGAAATAATATTGAGTATACGAGTCAATATGTAATTTTTTCTAATCTCAATATATCATCAATATTCACATAATGTAGGAAAATTTCGCATTTATAGATCTATCATAAATTCACTGCTTACAATATTTGCTACAGCATGTGTAATTATCTCATATTCGCTTTATTTAATGCCTTTAGCCTAAGCACAAATAAAATAAATTTTATGATATATTTTATTTTTTTTTGTAAATTTTATAAATTCATTGCGTTATGATAATTAGACAGAATATTAGATAAACTATTAATAACTCTTCTCAATAGAATGTTTGCTTTAAAGTCAAACACTTATAACAAATTTTGGTATATATTAATATGTTCCTTGAAGCGTTGAAGCTCAACTTCCTTTTTGAAAATCGTCAAGTTCATCAACTAAGTTAACTTATGTGAAGTTCAACAAGTTAAGCTTTAAATCATTATACCCATTAATAGAATCGGAGGACCTAATACTTATTACAAAATAGTCCATAAAAAAATTACGCGAAATACAAACATACAAAAAAACCATACCATTTTCTATGGTATGAGTTCGAAGTAAGGCTGCCAGATACATTTTTGTTCTATTCATTAAAAAAAAAAAATTTATAAATATTATTTTAGAAGATATATTTTGAAAAGCTTGAACTTCAAAGCAAATCTAAGTGAAAGATCTAATAAAATTGCAATTTGTATATCCATTTTATAATATACATTTTCAACTCATAATTGTTAATTATTGATATTATCATTGTTAAGCGTGTTTCATTCGCGACCCTCTGATCCCGAGTAAGTGAAATTAAAATAGTAATTCTGCTCTAGTTAAGTAACCGTATTTTACTGTCCTTAGTTTTTATGATAACAGCCCAACTCCAATTTTCTTCATCATAATTACAAAACTAAACTTTAGCTTTATCTTAAACTGAACCATTCCTAGGAAAATGTATTTCTAAAATTATTTAGATTCCATATTTACAACAAATATTTATAATGTATATATGTTAGTATATATAACAAGGAACTATTTTTTTTTTTGAAAACTGTATCAACTCAAAGTTTGGAGTAGTGATATTGTTTTATAGGATGATTCAATAAATAAATACGTAGATGGTGGAACAAATGTTTTTGCAAACGGAATATTCATTATTGTTAAATGAAAAATATATAAAATATAGTTTATAAAATGTTTGTGGAACTTTCTCAAGAATGAATGAAAAGTGTTCAAAAAAAAATTAACCCTAATTTCCGAATTCAATTTAATACTATTAATTGGAGTAAAAATAATGATAAGTATTGAGTTATTCAAGTTATTGTGGACTTTATACTGACGAGATTCTTCATTTGACTATTCTTTGACACCAAGTATCTTGGTAAAAATAGAAAATGCATCCCTGTAGTATATTTTCGTGGCTTTGACCAAGAAATCATGACTCGCATTTTTTATATAATGTATTATATATAATGTATATATTTTAACTTATAAATTTAAAATTTTATTTATTAACTTTTTATATTAATATGCTTGAAATAATAAATATTTTTTAACTATAACTACTCTATTTTATTGGAAATTGGTTTTTTGTCGCAGAACATAAAGAAGAAATCAAATTATATATTAATCAAATCAAATCAATGAAATTTATACTTAATCATCTTTTAGAAATAAATTATTATTCAATAACATATGTAGAAATGCTTTATTAAATAATAAAGCACAAAATTTTTCGCTCTTCCACTTTAGGAACCAACAATATTATAGATTTTAATGAAGACTTTACTCCTATTAGAAATATGTACTTAATATTTCTTTTACTTCCCACAAGAGTATTCAAATATGTGAATTGTACTGAAGGAGAATGAAAAAGATGGAAAAGTTTCTAAAACGATGAAAATGATCTTAGATTATTTATGTCGTGATGATAGATCATCACAGCATTTAATTAAATTTGTTAATTTTGAGCTGTCATATATTTTGCACCTTTTAAACAGAGTTATAAATAATAATATATATAAAATTGAAGAATATATAATGGGCGAAGAATTTGTTTACATCTCAAGTTCTTCAAAGAAGTCGTTTTATGTTCTAAAGTTTTCATGACTAAAAGCATTGTCCTATTGAAGCAAAACAGCTTCAGATTTTTATGTAATTAAAAGGCATCACCATGACCTTTATGAAGTAGTGAGACAATCAATTGTAATCTCTTAAAATGTAACATAAATACACTACAATGAGACAATTAATTGTAGTCTCTTAAAATGTGACATAAATACAATACTTTATGTTATAAGCTGGATAAAATAACTTCGAAAAATAGTAAATAAATTATTGTTTTTCCATGCCTACAGATTCAATGAAAATTCTTTAGATAATTATAACAATTTGGCGGTTGCTCGAGCTTATGTTAATCAAATGTTATTTAACATGTAAAGAGTGAGCCAGCATTTTCTCTTTTGTTTGTAATAAAAACAAGAACATTTTTCATCTAATTTATCTAACTGTACATGTTAGTTGTGCGCAAACATAATTCATAAAAGTATCTGGAAGATACTTTTCAGCATTCGTCTCAACATTTTTAATAGCTGACATTTATTTACTTTTTTATATGCAAGAGAAATTTTTATGTTATCTGAGAATACTCTTCGCTTGAAGTTTTTCTATTCACTGCAATTTTAATGAAGTTTAAACGATTTCTGCATTAAAGTTTATTTATCTGCCAAGAGCTCACAACATGAGCTGAAACACAAAATTTTCCCTAACACAGTGTAAGAAAATTTTATATTTTTATGAACTTAATTAAATGAGTAATATTCAAACATTACAAACAATTTATTTATATTTTCATATTTTGATAAATTTCATAAAACGGTTTTTACCACCGAGAGGTACACCACACGGCTAGTTTTGAATATTTTTTAATATTCAAAGAATAGTTTATATATTTTAGGTAAAAAGAAAGTGGGAATAATCTATCAAATAAATATTAAACTTTTCTCATTTACTGAAACATGTTTCAATTTACTATTTACAGTAGAAATTTTACCGTACAATTTCAACTCTGAAATTGCCTGGCACTTAATGGGTAATGAAACAGTAATGAAACAAATGTTTAGCATATTTCCGAAACATTTGGACTATACCTTTAAATACATATTTATTTTTAATTTTATAACACAAATACAATTTTATAAATTTAATAGGGTTAATTAATTTTTTATATAGCATCCTTTTCTAACATTAATTTCAGTTAAATAGACTAAGTTTACTTCTAAAAGTTATTCTCCTTCTTGGCTCGATAATGTCTAAACCCTTTTAGTAAACGGTGTATGTTACAGGTAATCCATTGCAACAAGAGCTTTGTTGATTTCTGACAATGAGTTATTTAGGCGATATTACAGAAGTATACCTTGATGTTCAGCATATCTTTCTAATGCAATATACATATTTT
Organism: Teleopsis dalmanni; assembly: GCF_002237135.1. NCBI lineage: Eukaryota > Metazoa > Arthropoda > Insecta > Diptera > Diopsidae > Teleopsis > Teleopsis dalmanni. The sequence continues at coordinate 138,989,122 of NC_051846.1, read as the reverse complement.
GCATTTGATTTGAAGGAGTGCAATTTTAAATTAGTGTGAGCATTCACAGAGACAAACAATCTCTGCGCTCTATGTTTGGTATACTTTTACCCACTCTCGACTTTCAAGTCTAAAATTATATTATAAGATAGTTTTTTAACTCTTTTTTTCTCAAGCTAAGTGCGTTTTTTGTCAATAATTGAACCTAACTACTTTACATTGACTTCCAATTCTATTTTCACATTATTGGCTTTAATTTTATTATACTCTCGTTTTCTCAGCATTTACACTAATTCTACTTCTACGGAAATATGTCATTATCTTACAAATATAAAGTTGTAAGTGGTATTTTTGCTTTGATGTAGTAACAAATAACAGTTTGAAACTTTTGAAAAATATTCAAAACTATTAATATTCAAAAATTTTATTAAAAAAATGTGATTTTTGCTTTCGAGAATTTCTTAACAGACCAAATTTTTTTATAATTTACTTACAAATATGTTTTCCTTAAGTATTCAGATTTAGAAATTTAAAGCATACCTATATACACATATTACCAAATATAATCTTATGTCAAGCAGTAATCAGTTATGGACTTTATTCATTTATTGCAGAGAAGTGTACAAGTCTATTTGATAAGCGTTTTCATACCCCTATAACTGATATCAAGATCAATAATCCTTTAATCTAACTCATCAATAAACTCAACGTTGGTGTTGAACTCTCACCCAAGTATATCTCATGTTAAACATGACATCCAAACCAGCACTTTTGATATGTCGAACTTCAAAATGCTATATGCAATAATAATCAGCTCAACTATATGGTTAAGCATTTTATACGTAAGAAAGGCAAACTTGGTCATGCACTTTTTATGTACTCCTACATGAACTGGTTTGCAACTAGTTTTCTATAAATACAAAAATCCGCATATTTTAGCACAAATCTACTTTAAACGTAAACCTCGGGGTTACCAATTTTTCAATATTTTGACTTATGCTAAAACTAAAATTACTCGTATGGAGGAATACCTATTTTCACTATCCCAGCAGTATCTAGTGTGGCTACATTATACCCCTCGAGTTAATACCATGCAATCAGATTTGTTCTCAGCTACAACTCTTCTTCGATGAGGTGCAATCAGTTCCCCTACAACCACAGTTTTTAAAATGTATCTTAGCGAGTACGGTGAAGGACTTAATTGAAATTAGTGGGTTACTGTTGGAAAATCTATTCAGGATCTTATTTAGGGTCTTAGTTCTAGTCCAAAAACTCTCCAATATCAAAAGTTTGGTGTAGTATCTTAAACTCTTGATCAAATCACTTTTTTGCAAAGCATTTAAAATTTTTTATTACTAATAATAATAAAAAATGTTAGTGAATTAATGCTATTTTATATTTTAACAATTATAGTTTAGTTATTTTTCCGATACACGCAATTTATATTAGTTTTAATAGTAGTCTACATATATGCCATTTAGCATATTTAAATTAAAGTCTTTTCATTCAGATAATATTGATATAATTTTTCAGTGTCATGAAAAATAATTTAAGATCTTCAAATACCATAAAAATCACCAGCAAGTGTAAATCAATTAAATAATTAAAGTCAACATACATAAAAAATAAAGTCCATTATGTGCAAACACCTTTTTTGCGATTTTCTAAAATATTTCCAAAATTGTTGGTTTTTTCTGTGTTTAGCTGAGCAATTTCCTGTGCTACAATGTCGCAGTTGCCCGTATAAACGCCAATGAACGAGTTCAGTCAATGGAACTTGTGCCGCAAACAACTCGAGCAAATAAACTAATTCGGTTGCAAGTGCAAATACACGAAAACCGCCATTCATGAGCAGATATTTAATTAGTAGCACACTCGAGAGCAAAGATAAACTTACACAGAATGATACAAAATAATCACACATGGAGTTGGATGCAAAGCACTTGGCGGAATGGCAAAGTAATGAAGAACACTTTCAACTGATGCAGTGCTAAAAAATAAAACAAAGTAAAATAAAATAAAATCAAATAAAATAAAAAGTTCAAAAACAACAAAAAGCAATACGAGCAATCCAAATAAAGTACATAAAAAGTGAATTAATATATTTTTAGATATAAAATACAGTGAAAGTATTGACAAATAAAAATACTTCATGCTTCTGTTGGGATATATTTGAGAGGAGTACTTCGTGGTATGCTTGTGCCAACGCTCTGATGGCGAGATATGACATCTTGCAGATACAGCATTCAATGCATTTCATTCAATATTAGCCTTCAACTTGACAAAAACAAACAAATCCAATAAATGGTACGAGGGTCACTATTTATATTTTGAGCCTTTCCAACACTGACTGTTGTCAGGTGTCATCTGATGTGTCCATATTTATTTACAGTGATTTGTAAATTAAGTGTTCTCGCAAAAACAGAATTAACACGAGAAAATTTTCGTGCGATGTATTGTAACGACTTCCGACATGGATTATCAAGACAAGAGTACGTCAATAAACTTACTTTCACATATAGCGTAGAAGCTCCATCCTTTGCCACGCCAATGTGAATCGCTGATGCAATGATTTTAATCACGGCCTCAATTCGGTCACTGACGAAATTCGAGAACAACTGATTCGCCCAAAATCTGTTGTTGTATTGATTGCGGGAACTTTAGGCATTAGTTTCACCAGCATATACGAGTATAAGATATTGGATGATCATTTAGCCGTGAGAAAAGTTTGTTCTCGTTTGATCCCCCATACGCCAAATTTCAAAAAGATTCTTGTGCCAATTGGTGCACACAAATGCTCAAGAAGTACAATGGTGGTGCTTCAAAAGACGTACGAGTATATAAGATTGTAACATGTGACGAATTATGGATATACGCGTATGAACCGCAATCGAAACAGCAGTCGACTGTGTGGGAATTTCAAGATTAACCAAATCTAGTAAAAGTTGTTCGCACTCGAAACGCTTCGTAAGAAATAGTTCGTTGTTATTTCGGGAAAACTCCATCTTCATCAAAACAATGCGAGTGCTTACACATCTCGTTTAAGAATCGAGTATTTAAACATTCAAAAAATCGATTTGATGGGTTATCCGACGTACAGTTCTGATTTGGCACCCAATGACTTCATAATTTGGCACAAAATTATCATTTTGTTTTAAACATGTATTTACTCTCATTGCTTTTATAATAGTTTAAAAACAAACGTTTTTGGAAATCTTAAAAATGGGACTGATTCTACCTCAGCTTATAGTTGTATGTGAGTGCATTTTATTACATTATTGCATTATCTTACCACATTTGAGATTTTATCAATTAATCATCTTTTAAAGAAAAAATAAAATGTACAGATGTCTATTTAGATAAATACGCAGGTCCAGGAGTAAGAGTTTTCTACGTGAATGATTACAAACTAATATTAATATCAACATAATATCGCAGTTGATACTGAGAACTCAGAAACCGTTTAGCACAGAGTCTGCACAGACTCGTCTTTAAACCTAACTTAAACTTTTGTTTTTTGTTGCACATGATGACTCTGCAGATCCTATAGGCATGCAAGGTGGCAAAAATGTGCAGGGTCATAAAGTAAAAAGGATGCTGTAAACAAGAAGAAGATAGTGCGTCAACTATGATCGTTATTAAATTGATTTCTTAAGAGTTGTGTGGAGTCAAAGAATACTACAGTCATTTAAAAGTGCCTGCCAATAGGTGGTTATGCTTATATGTACCTTCAAGTAATATTTGTGCAATTAGAAAACATATTACGTTTTTGATACTATTTGTTTTATTACAATGCTACGAAAGTGACTAAAATGCTGAGACGCACCTGTACCACAATTCAATACAAATTTTTAACGATTTCATACATATCTTTTTGTTTGAATTAATCATTTAGTAATTAATTGACGTTTCATTAACTCTCTCTCTCTCTGTTATCCTTATCTCCCAGTGGAGCATAGGGCCTAGAGTTTAAGGACCCTATCCTTATGCCAAGGGCCTAAGGATAGGGTTACATTAACTAGTTAAATAGAAAAATTGTAAGGATTGTGTCTTATGACATGCATCTAGACACAAATCCTGTAAATAAAAGTTAAGTAGTAAATACAGTAACATCTACCCATCTGAGTAGTAAAATTGAAATCAAAGTTTTATTAAGCAGCAATAAAAAAGAATTACAATTTATTTTTATTATTTAGTTTATTTGAAAAAACAAACGAAATGAAATTTTAAATAACATCAAATATGCAGTAGTGCATGCCTTTACAACACAAGTGATTAGACTTTTTGTTCTTCATTATCATTCCTTTACAGTCCTCACTTTCACACCATCATCGTCATTATCACTTTGAGTCTTTATTACAACCCAGGTTGGCTATATATTAACCATCTAATGCAGGTGTCGGTAACTTTTCGTTAGTCATCTCACACGTGGTACACGTGGTAGCTCGTTTATTCAAAATCTTCATTAGTACCTAACCTATAGTATTTAAATTTTATTGCATTTACTTTCAACCCAATGTTTGCTGCTGCGTTTTTAGTTATAGTTGCGTATATCTTTTTCGTAGCTGAGCTGACTAACGGGTCATAATACAACATCAGCATAAGGAAATACTTGTGATGTGTTTATTAGTATTATTCTTCTTGATCTTAATCGGGCATCTCATATCGCTCTTCCTAGTACTACCTTGAAAAGTGAACATTACAATGCATCGCTTTGCATTTTGTGCTTTACTCTATGCGTAATGAATTTGGATGACTTATTATATTAGATTTTTTATTGGAGAAATAAGATTATAAGCCATATTATGATAACCTCAGGCAACAAAAGCCCTCACCGCACAGTAACTTTAAAAATGTTTTGTATTTTAAGGTTCTCCGCTTGAATAATAAATTCTCTCTTTACTGAATGAAACTGCTTTAAAATCTATGATCATCTTTCTGCAATCTTTTCGATAATAGAAATATCACACATCGTTGATAATTAAAGCTAGTTTGATATTGTGTGAATATACTGCTTGTTTTTTGTTGTGACCGATTATAAAGCCATCTGAGAATATGAATAGAACATGACCGATTATATCATGAGAGTTCTTTAAACGATGTTGAGAAGGCATATTACTTTCCAATTAACACAGTCAGTTTTATTTCTCATTTTTATGGGTCGGACACATAATTCTTTTGCACTAATACTTGATTGTCTTTGCTACCACGACTGATGACGTATACGAGCATTTTTAAAAAGATCAGCCTATATTTGTGATATCCTTGTTTTCCTATTATTTAGTCACATCAAATAAATTCAAAAAAATTATATTAGTTTGCAGTTCCTAACAGTTTTGCAGATGTTTGTTCCATTTTTTTAATGTCATTTACTTCGGAATGAAGGCATTTTAATGGAGTTCTACCCATCGGTTTAGCATTGTTTTTGTACTAGTTAGAATGTAGCTGTCTTAGTTTTTACAGACACAAAAACTTGAATTAAAACATTTTTGATAGTAATTATGATTAGTTTTTGTGTTGACCTTCTTCCTTTTGGTAACTTTTAACTTCATTAATCTTCTTCTTCTTTGCTTAATAAAACGCGATTAAGTGGCTAAAACAGTTTTATTCAGTAATCCACTGTAACAAGTGTTCCCTTGAAATATAATAAGTTTTTCAGTTGATTTCATAAAAGTATAGTTTGAAGCACAGCATTTCCTTCTGACCAAATATATAAAAATCATAAAAATGTGATATATCTCAAATATCAGGACAAACCAAGTAAATAGACATATCGGGTACTTATCTGGTTTTAGTGATATCCTGGTCAGGCATAAGAACAACGATTATCCGCGGTATTTTAACCGCCCATTATTTGTACTGGGGTAAGCTTTGTTGCATAAGGCCGCCACTCCATCCTAACCTGACAATATGATATAAGACAATGTGATGAAATATTTTTAGACTGCAAAACTAAAATGCATTTAATGAAAAAAGTATAGTGGGACATATGTCGGTTTTGGCATCTTATAGATATCACTGACATTTTACAATAAAACAATTTCAGATATACGCATTTGTGAAAATATTAAAATGAAATAATCAATTTAATTTTTTAATGGCTTGCTACTTTGTGCCTGCCTGTCGAATACCATTTTTCTTTGCCTTAATAAACAATTTTAATAAAATAGTGACTATAAAAGGAAAACTCAATTTAATTTCAATTGATTTTCAATTAAGCGTCTGTCAGTAGCAGCAGCAGAGGCACCAGCAGCAGCAGCAGCAACAGGGGCAGCAGAAGCAGATTCGGCAGCAGCGCAGAGCTTTTATTCTAAATTCATTCCCAATGAATTTCTGTGGATTTTTATTGTTTTGTATAATTTTACGTGAAATCGATTGTGTTCAAAACTGTGCATTCCGCGTTAAAACGACAAATAAATATTTGTGTTTTACCGATTTCAGCCAACATTCAATATTCAATATAAAAACGTGACAGAAATATTTCAACACAAAAACAAATAATGTATGAAATTACATAAAAATTTGCAAGTTTGTCACATTTGTACACAAATTTTTTCCGCTCATATGCAGAAAAGGCGTTACGTACGGCTCTCCGCCGTACGAAGTTGAACGCAAAAAAAGATGTTGCCACTTTTACGTCCGTGGCGTTGCCATTAAGTTGCAGCATTAGTTGACAAACGTTGTGCGCTAGAAAATAACATCGGTAAACGTAGGCTTACGACGCGCCTGTGTTTAGGGTTTGTTGGCTCTGAGCTTCAGCGTCTCACATGTAGGAAATTACATTAAAATTGGCAGCGGAGGAATGAGAATTTATCATCGGCTTTCCAACCACGCCAGTGGCGTTACTTTGCAAACGCCAGCCTATCACGTACGAATTCCATCAATATCGTGACGTTTTACTTAGATTTTTTAGTTTCTCGTTACTTGTGCCTTTTGTTTTGTTGCCTCCAGAATTTCACTTATTCGAACGGATATTGGCAATATTCGCCACTGCTGTGCTTGCTGCTTTCATCGGTAACGGCATCCTGGTCTATTCCAAAATGTGAAAGAAATATTTTAAGCATTTCAATGGATTCCAAATTGCCGCAGCATGACTTGCATTTTTCAATTTGTACACTTTTTCAGTTTTTACTTAAAATATTTTACGTTGACATATGACACACTTGTTTTCAGTGGTATTTACAATTTATGTTAATGTAGGCAATAAAGGCAGAAGTACTCTGCTTTGAGTTGTTCGGACTCGGCACATTTGTAAATTCATAAACATTACTGTTCGAAAGCTCCTTCAAATTTAAGGTTTTTCGGAAAATATCTTCTTTTCTTTTATGATTCTTCTTCATATGAAGATTTTCTTAGAGTGTATAAATATTTTAAATTATATTTTCATGAAGATATGATGTTTATCCATTCTAATCTAACACCTTTTGCTATTTTTCTACCAGTGACCAGATTTCACGTTCATAACATTTTTATTCGTTGCTAGTAAAAAACTGATTTTTGACCACTTTATTTAAAGCAAAAATTTTACTTTCCGAAAGATTTTGTGAAGACCGAAATAAGTAATAACAAGAAGGAAACAGCTCTGGAGAAAATAGTCGGTATATCCCATCTACACTTTAAAATTTTTAGATGAGTTACTTAACTAGTATGTAGTTTCAAACTATTCTGATGAAACACTACACCTCTTTTATTTATAAAGTCTAGCCTTTTCCACTAAAGTAAATCATGTAATTTGTTTAGTTGGTGACAGTACATTTTAGAAATGATTATTGTGTCGTCCTGCAGAAGCTGAATAAAACATTTCTTTTGAAATTCAACCAAAAAGATAGCATCATATTTACTCAATGAAAATCAATTTTCGAGGCGGTTTGATCCATAGTACTTGTTTTACTCAAGAATTCGTTTGATTTAACATCGTTGTAGACAACATATTTCTAGTACCTAGTGATGGTGCGTTTAAAAAATTCATGATTTACTTAACGATTGAAAAATAAATCATAAACGTTAACGCGACGTCACAAATCTCTTTCCGTAACAACATAAGGAATATATGTCGATTAAGCGATTCGAATAATCATAAACAATTAAATTCGAGAAATTTATTCGCTCAGCGATCATACGAGTTGTTCTACACAATTGTGCATCAATTAGTGCCTTTAGTGCCTCTTCATCAGCTTCAACAAGCTTTCAAAATTGCAGAAACGAAACTTTGCAAGTCATTTTTGTTTTAGGGTTTCATCAATATATCTTCTCCATACACATCGGATAGTTTTTTTTCATTCTTCAACAGTTTTTTTTATCCTTGCAGTATTTTATACACATAATTAAGGTTGAGTTTCCTTATTTATTATTGTTTATTATTTTTATTAACAATTAATATAATATTGTACTATATAATATTAGTATGAAGTTAATAGTATTTAAAATCACATTTGTCTACTATGTCGTTTCTGATATTTGTTCTTAATTTTTCTTAGTGTTGACCGCAATTCCATTTGAAAATCGCTTGAACTATATCCATTTTTCTTGACAGCTTCTAATATGGAGAATTTGATTAAAAAAAACATGATGTACTATTCCCATAGACTTACCATATAACGATAACATGAAGTGTTTATAAATTTTGAGTGCTTTTTTCCCTTTAAAGCCATCGTAATTATATGAAGAAATTAAAGATTTACCAAGAATTCTTTCAATGTTTTTAATAGATCCGCATAGAACCTGCCTCATACTGACAACCTGACCATAAAATGATTATAATTCTTTGAAAATACTTAACATATTTGTACTTACAATATCGTGTTTTTTTTCTGATTTAAGATCTTCTTCCAAATCTTGGAGTTCTTTATCGTTCTGCAGCGGAAACCTTTGTGGTGTACCGTCACAAATCTCTAAGTTTCTACGCAAAAGCGTATTACTTTCAAATAACATTTTTCCGAGCTCTTCCTGTTGCTCCAAAACTTTGTTAAGCTTTGCTTCTATAACATCGATTCGTTGCATCAAACATTCGAAATCATCTTCAGTTATTTCTGTGTGAAGATAAAAACGTCTAATGGTTAGAATCAGATTTTAGTTAAATTTATTTTACCTGTTTTGATTATAAAATTTTCCGGTGGAGTTGCCATTATCATACATAAAACTTAGTTTACTTGGAAAATTCGTTATAAAATATTTTCTAACAATATTTTATTTATTTGTTAGATTATTAATTTGTAATTGTAAAGAGCAAATACATCATTTGAATTGTATCTATAATGTATGGAAGCACAGTTTTTGATCTAACGGAAATGAATAAATTCAATAAAATAAAATATTAGAAACTGCCACATAATGAGGAAAAATATAAGTACAATATTTGATTAGGTAAATTTTTTGACCGACCATGGCCGTGTGCGAGTTCAAGTAAATTGAAGTAAAGTAAATTGAAATTTCTTAGGGATTTTTTTAACTGCACTTGTATGTGTATTTATTTATTTATTGCATTTATTTATTATTTTTGGTTAAAAGTTTTCAAGTTTATTTATTTATTTATTAAACATCTTTTATAATTTTTACAATTGTAACACCTAATTTAGCTAATCTTTGTCGAATTTACTCTACGTGAAATTCTGGTAAATACCAACATTCGCTGCCATACCGACATAATTTACTATTTCTCTCAATTTCTCTCGCACACGGCCCATATAGTTTTTTAATATCGTGAAAAATATCTATAATTACTTATCATTTTGTCTTTTATTTACTTTTGTGTAATTAAATAGTTTTCTTTTGTTATGACAACAATTTAAATTTAAATTAGTTCTATTTTCAGACTAACATCTGGTGTAAAAAAAATATTGATATACTCATTTTTTTACCACCTATATAATTCGCAGTATACGAATAATAATGGAATATTAGTATTTTACAGATTAAATAATTTAGTTATTTAGTAAAATTTTTTCAAAAATATATATCCGAGTTATGTTTTTACAATAAAATTAAATAAGGAACAACAATTTAAAATTATTAAATTATAATTAAATAAATATAAGTAATTGCTTTTTCTAGATCTATATGTAAAGAATTATTGTAAACTCAAGCCAAAATTGCCAAAATTCCCATCAAGTAGGTTGGCCGAATAAACCTTACAAAATATTCAGATAGCAATCGTATAACATTTCTTAGCAGAGTTTGTATGCTCGAAGCCTCTGAATGAGAACATAAATAACAATTGCAATCACCGAGCTGGATACTGAAAACAATCCGCATGTGATAGCATCAACCAGCGATTGTACTGAACACAAAGACGGTTTCTTTAAGTCCCAGTGTTTACTAGTGAATCATGTTGGGAATTGTCGCACTTTCTTGCCGGCGCCGAAAACAAGCGTTTATTACGTTTTCAACCTATTCCAATGTTTGAGAAATTTTTAATGTTTTCAATAAATGCATTATAATTCTATGCAATTCTTTTTGTATCAATTTAGTTTATACAAAAAGAATTTATAAAACAATTTGAAGTATGGATTTGTCTTTATCACATTATTATTTGTTTATTATTTTTATTTATATTGATAAAAAATTTAACACTTTATGCACATACCACATGTCTATAAACAATACTGATTCAGTTCTGTACCAACAATTCCGCATTTTCTCTCTCTCCGTAACATCAAGATTGCCATTCCTCAGTAAATTTGTGTAAAATATTTCAGTTGCTGATTCAAAATATCAAACATCGTTCAACAAACATGCATAATTCTTTCAATCACTGCGTTGTGTGGAGAACTAAGTTATTTCAACTGTAATAGAAAATGTTGGCAACACAACAATTACTCAATCATTGCACGGTTTAGTTCGCTGAGAAGCATGTGTGAGAGATGAACGAAATTTCTTGCAATGTCTTTCGGAGAGCACGAAATTTGTGTGAGAATTGGTGCATGAATTGTCGTACACGTAATCAAAGTTCACAGCTGCACATACGTAGATACTCACATTCCAATGTATTTATGTGTACTTCTATAAATTTGTATGTATACAGAGATGTTCCAGTTTGATGTTATTTTAACATTGCCGCAGCATGTAAGCGTATCATTTATGTTATGTTCGCAGCAGTTCGTTCTGATTCGGTTGATTAACATTTATTACTGATTTGCTGAATGATTTTGTTTATAATTTTAATTTTATTATGACAGTTATATGGTAATTGGTCAAACTTGACTCATTTTACACAAAAATATTATTAAATCAATTCAATTAAATAGAAAATTAAATAAAATATTAGAAATAAGTATATTTAATCCTTTTATTCCTAGGTAGAACAGTGGGCCGTAAGTAATAGGTGTATAGTATTAAGTAATAATATATAATACATAATTCAACTTATTCTACAAGGGTATTTTTTGCACAAATTTTAATACCATCAAGTACATAGCTTTATATTAAAATTTTGATATTCTTACAATAAATCTCTCTTGATGAGTTTTCGGTTTGATTGGTTATTTCAAACAACTTCTGATTATTTTTAATAGGTGAACTTTAAAGTTTGTGTTCTTCTCAAAATTTATTTTATATACGAAACCCGTTTTTTTCATTATAAACAAATCGAAATTGCAGTTTCAATGAGTCTTTTTATAGACGATCTTTTTAGAAATAGAATAATTGCAAAAGAGATTTGCTTATTACGCTTTTTGGATTATATATATATATCAAATTACCACGAAATTGATTACTTTTTAACTTAGTTTTGATTGACTTATTGAAAAACAAATAGTGGTTTGAACTGACGTCAGTAAAACTAAAGGTAATCACCACTTACCTATTTTGTAGAAAACAATGGAGACAGAAAAGATTGTTAAATCCTTGCTGTACTCATACTTACTATACGAAAATTGTTGTAATTATGTGGCAATATTTTTATTAGAACAAAATGAATGTTAGATTCTAAATATATTTTTACTATCTACAATCTATAATGTATTTTAAATAAATGAGGTGACAGATAAAGCAGTATTTCATATACTTTATTCTATATACAGGCAATCACATTAGTCTGACAATAATAAAAACATTGATAATAACAAATTTAGACTTCTAATCACGTAATTTGAACAACACAAGATATATAACAGTACTCCTTTTCTGATAAAAATAGCCGAAAATCGACCGCTAGTCGAAATTTTTACATGTGTAACCCTTGTCCCCATCATGTTTTCATATATTTTAAATTAATCGTTATGCAAGCAATAAAGTAAATATATTTTGTGTTTATTTTTATTAATTAATTAAATGATATAAAACTATTATTTAAACTCTGAATTTTAAGGGTGTAATTAAACTTTTGTCTCTGACTGTATTTATATATATTGGGTTTATAATATTGTGCAATCGATTTAGTAGGTGACGAACCAATTTCAATTTCATTTAATTTTGTCAGATATTGAATTTAGTTATTTTGAAGTTAAGAAAAAACTAATATGAAATGTTTCGATTTTTTACTGATCTCTTCTGGTAATAAAAACCTACAAACAGATTACTCTAATTTTAAGTTTAGTAGATACGATGGCTATAATATACTAACTGTATATTTAAATATGCGTTATTCTTTTACAAACCGGACGGATTTTGGCAAAAAACGACCTCATGATCTTCGATTTGGCTGAAATTTTTTTTATGGGCTCCTTTCATAAAATAGGAAGACCCGTATCTCGGGAAAAAATTTATATATTTTTGGTATATATACCAAATGGACTCGTTAACCACTAAATTGGCGTTTGTGCTGTGTAATAGCTAAACACATGGGTCAAATATAGACTATAACATATTGATTGAGAGTGATCACCATAAAACCAAATTTTCTCTTTTTATTACTATTCAATCTGCATATTAACTTTATGAATGTTGCTGAAGTAGAACTATCCAATGCAATTTTTTAATTAGTTGTTTATTTCCACAAATACGTAACAAGCAATTGTTTATTTGATTTATTCAAATAATTGGCTTTGGAAAATTAAATATTCTTTGGCGCAACATCAATCCACCTGAACTATGGAAATGGAATTAGATCCCGTGTAGACAAATTTAAGACATATTATTGAAGCAACAGTTCTGAGTGAAGAGCTCTCTCAAGAGCTGCTTTTTCGATGTAATCCTAATTGATGAAATAATGCGTTTGTTAATTTTTTCTCAGGACTTCTTAATTACTTATGTATCACTTGAGAAATATAAATACATAACCGACAAAACAGTTCATTATTCTGTGTGTTCAAAATAAATATCAAACAAAATTTTGGAGTCTCGAGAGATGTAACTTACATAATAATAAATTTGTATTAATTAACACGAAATCCTAAAGACACGTTTTAGTTAATTATTAAACTTTATGCGAATATCTACAAATAATTAAAGAACTTTATTTCATTTTTATTTTATTTTATTATTTATTTACTATAAAATAATAAAAATAATGTATTGTGTTATTTTGAAATAACTTATCAAGTTATCCATCCACTTTATCAAGTTTAAATGATCTTCTCTAATCACCATTAGCTGTATTGTTTTTTCAATCATTTGAGTAGTAGACTTTATATATACACAAAATATTTGTTATGCGTTCCCATGTTTTGACTCTAACAATATTTCAGTTTTACGCTAGTTTGTGAGGGCAGATAACGCTACTATCACTATTACTTCATTGCAGGCATGAATACTTTGAAAACAAATGCTTAGGCATTTATTTGTGTTTCCCAAGTAAGAAAATATATTATTTGACCACAAACCAGAAACGCTTGCATATGCTCCTCCGTAAGTATTTCTTTGGTGAAATTGTAAACGTATAAATTCAGATTCAAAATCTGCACTCGTAGGTGTTTAGATGTGTGCAAGCCCGTCGGAATCGGAGTCGCATGTGCATTTGTTTTTGGTTGTTTACGTTAAACAAATCTGCGGTTATAGCTGTTGTATTAGGATGAGATTCGAAAAGTTCGTTGAACACTCCTTTTAGAAGCAACAACTACACGGAAGTAATAACATCAACGGTGTTGCATAGTTAACTACTAGAAAAGCATTTGCGGTGCTGGGATTGTGTTAACATTCGAGAGAGTATATCAACTTTTGCCATATACAAACCCGACCACTGCTCTGTTGTGATTTTACAGTAAAGACAACTTGAAGACTAAAACTTTCCTCCGAATATAAATTACCTCCCTTCCAAAACAAAATTGTGCCTTCCACACACATTCACATAAAGACGTTTTCAGTGATTTCTGCTTCTAGATTTATTTTTTTAGTTCTGTGCACTTTAATACAATTTATCAGAAAAGTGAATATGCATTATCTATTCTTAAAAACGGGATGTAAAAATAGAATTCATAATTTCGACTAAAAACCTATTTTTTAAAAATGAACTTTTTTAAGACCTTATGTAGATCGCTTGTACACACATATACTTATTAGTTGTTTTCATGATAGTAGTGTTTTAACTTTAAACTGAATTCTAACATTTGGTCCATTTTAGTTATCTTCACAGAATAATTTAATTAGATTAAATAATGTAATCTACGATAAATAAATTATTTAAAAGTGAGCAGAATAAATCAGGGTTTAACCAAAGACTAATACGTTGGATGCAAATCGAAGAATTGCTTCCTACCGAATTTTTTAGTCTCAAAAACTAGTCAAACCACTTTTAAATATTATTTATAACGTTTAAATAACTGACACTACTACTCATCATTACTTTGAACTTTATATATCCACAAGAGTACTTTCCCACGATATTTTCCTATAAAAAAGACGTTTTCAGTATTATGTCACTGGAGAAAGAGTCAATTTATGTTATTAAAGTCAAATTAAATCTAAAACTTTGTAGAAACCAATTAGGATTATCCAATTAAAAAAACCTTTTCAAAAAGTTTCAGTTAATATTTAAACTAGGTGACCCCGTGAACTTCGTACCGCGTAAAAGTCAATGAATGTTATATCAAATTTTAGATTTATCAGCGATCGAATTTTGTGCTTGAATACACGTGCAGTGATGTCGTGCCGATCACTTGATGTCTGTCCAGGAAGCAGCATTTGAACAATTTCTTTGCATTTTGGATTACACGAACTAACTTTCTTGGTATTTTCCTCACCTGATTTAAAAACAGTAAAATTAGTATCATAGAAGTAAGACTCACGTCTGTATTCTGAATTGAAAACTATGATGTTGATACCCACCATTCAATGGGTTCATGTGGCATGCGCTCCAACGCAGTCTTGAACAGCCTGACCAATGCATGATGTTCATGAAGTAGTTGCTGCAGATCTTGAAGAATTGCTATTTTCATTGCTGTGTTGATCTCTTGACGACGTTCAAGTTGTTCCATCATATTGTGCATGAAGTATATTTGCAAGAATTTATGTTGTGCATCTTCAACAGGTTGCAATGATTCAATATGATGGTGAATCTGGCACTCGCACAAAACAAACATATCAATACTTTCACCTCATATTTATTTATTATATTTGAATTTATTATATTTTAAATTAGAAATTTTTGAAATATTTGAAAAAAAAAAATTAAAGAGAAATCAATATCACACAAACTGTCGAACTGTCAACAGTTTGAAACAGCATTTACAAATTTATTATTTTTGCAGTGGATTTTTCCAATATTTTATAATGTATTCTGCTATTCGGAGCGGAGATGATTCCAACAAATCAAAGATAATTAAAATCGGTCCAGCCGTTCTTGAGTTATAAGTGGTCTAACTAACACGACTTTCTTTTATGTATATAGATTAGATATTTATGAACCAAAAAAAGAAATGCTTAATCAAAATTGTTCTTGATTAGATTTATATTGAACTCTTCTTCATAAAAAAGGCTTTCTTGAGCACAATCACAATATGATATTTTTATTTGCTGTCCGTGGTCCTCAAAATGGCCAACTTTAGGAAATAGGATGTGTTGATTGAGCAAATCTCTGTGTATTAAAAATAAAATCTCGATCATTTTCATTATTGATTTTTAGTGCTCTGTGAGATGGAACAGAATCTTCTCCCTCTTTCGGAAAGTGCACTTTAAAAACTCAAAACTTTTTTGCGGAATACATTTGTATTATTCTCTATAAGGCCTACAAGCATCAACTGAAGCGATCGATCGTTGTACACGGCCACTATAACCACAATAAAAGGATGTCCTTGTTGTAGTAAATTATATATTATTTGTCTGTCAAGTGAACACCATCAAAATTGTTTTATTAGTTGCTCAGTTTGAAAGATTTTCATAAGAAAAATAATGAAGATTGTCCTTTAAAGTTGCATGAGTTTTTTGGATAACCATTCATCTAAGCTGTCATTTGTTTTTCTCCGCTGCAGATGTTTGAGGACTCCTTTAAAAGTAAAGTTGATTTTCGCTCACTATACCTTTTTAAAGAAATTGCTTTGCAATAATTACTGTTATACGTTCCATAACTATTCAAATTTGTTTGCAGTTTAGATGGTCGGTCCTTAACTTTGAATCCAATTTTAATAGTCTGGACTTAAACTAAGAACTTAATTGTTAGATGTGATATTTATCAAGACCTGAAAATAATACGTTTAAAAAATATCAAGAAAAATAAGTTTTTAATATAGTTTTGAATTATTCGATATTAATTTTTTAAGCTTAAAGAAAAGCATGCTTAAATGTTTTATATTTTTATTTTTCTATGATTTTAAAAGTTTTACAAACCTATTAACTGTTCTAATATTAAGTTGTCCTTACATAAGGGTTACCATTTTTAAATATCATTATATGTAAATATGTAAGTTGAATACACATTCCATCGTTTCTATTTCATAAATGCTCTTCTCATAAATGTACTGCAGTATATTTCATAATCCTTTGAATAAGTTCACATTTTGTGCTGCTGCGCTTGAAACCTGAAACTAAGTCAGGTGTTATAATTATAAAAATAGCAACTTTAATGGCTTGAATATCCTCTTGAATTAGAGTGCCACTCACGTTAGACTTAGAGTTGAAGTATCGTGTGTGTGTGTGCATGCGTGTGTGTGTGTGTAAAGTAGGTTAACTAAATTTTTTGTTCGCTTTATTAATTAAGCAAAAAAGCATTTAATAACATTAGCAAATATATTCACTCTCATTAACAATCTGAGTATTTATATTATTTTAAAAGTGTCCTTTACATATGTACATATGCGTGTGTATGCTTACTTAGCATCATTTGGCTTAATGTAATATAAACATTTGTACTTCCATTATGACAGAATAATAATTACCGTATATTTGCTGCACTGGTATCGCCGCTTCCAAAACAGAATCATTATAGACTTGCTGTAGAATATCTGTTCACATTTCGAACCAAGGCAATTCCAACCGACGCTGCATATGTCAATAGTTCTTTCACAAAATTTACTTTTTTCACAGAGCAGGTAGCGTCAATATGAGTTAAATATCATGCAGAGTTCTTTTTCTGAACACCCTTCTTTGGCAGCTCTAATTAAGGGATTCGAAGTCGTATCATCTGGAAGGCCCACTTATTGGCCGACCGATACCAGTAAAACTCCTGATTTGATCAATTTTGGTGTCATCAAGGGTTTAAAAAAGAACTATATCCCTGCTGACCCATTGTATGGTTTGTCTTCAGACCATTCTCTGCTGATCTTAACACTGACATATATTTCCGAACGTCAAAACTATAATATCAAATCATTTGTCAATTGGCGTAACTTTGGTAGAGAAGTCTAAAGAAGTCTTCCAGACACTTATGCATCCGACACACCGATGAAATTGAGCACGCTGTGGATGTATTTAACAAAACTCTAATTGACGCAGCTGCTGAATCTACTATTGTCCAACAGGATAATACGAAAAAAACAATCTTTCCATTGATCTTGAATGGGCTTATTCTGCTAAACATAATGCGAGACAAGATTGGCAAAGATACCGTTTTCCCAGATCTAAACTCAACCTCTATGTAGCGACAAAAGCCCTGAAAAAAGCCCTTGATGAGGAAAGAAACAATTCAATACAAAAATATCTAAAAAGCCTTGGCTCACAAGAAGAGCATAATTATTCCTTATGGAAAGCTGCAAAGAAATGTAAAGCCCCAATTCAAAAAGAACCTCCTATACGCAAACAAGATGGCTCCTGGGCTTGTAGTGATGAAGAAAAAGGAACTACTTTGGCACCACACATGCAAAATGTTTTTCACCCAAACCTTCAAATCAATGACTTCCAGCCTAACATATCTATCCTAACTGAAGTACAAAATCGTCCAATTATAGAGCTTTTGGAATTGGAAGATGTTATAACTAACATTAACCCAAAAAAAGCACGTGGGCAAGACCAAATAAATGGGAAAATGATTGAAAACTTGCCGAACAAAGCGATCGTTTTCATTCTCACCATTTTTAACAGCATTCTGTCTCTTGGGTACTTTCCGACGCATTTAAAAACATCGTTGATAAAAATAATCCCGAAGCCTGGAAAAGATCCTTCAGTTGCTACATCATATCGATCAATAAGTCTATTGCCACAAATCTCCAAATTTTCAAAACTACTAATAATAAAAAAACTGATTTCCTCACCTATGGAAAACTTATTCCGGTCCATCAATTTGGTTTTCGCTAAGAGTATGGAACAATTGAACAGGTCCTTAGAATGGCTAACGAAATACGCTTAGCTTTACATTCAAAACAATATTGTACGGCAACTTCAAATTCAGTCTTGATTACAAATTGTTAATTTCCAACTCAATATTAAAGCCAATTTGGACGTATGGTATAGAACTGTGGTATTCAGAGTGTAACACAAATATAGAAAAAATCCAGAGAGTACAAAATAAAATTCTCCGACAAGCTACGTGCGCCCCGTGGTATGTCAAAAACAAAAACCTACACAAAGATCAAAACTTACCAACTGTTGAAAAAGTTATTTGCTAATACATACCATATTTCGAGAGAGACTCAAGTCGCATTCAAATCCTTATGTTCGACACTTATCTTCTGAAACTGCACCAAATCGCCATAAAAGAAAATCCTTGATAAATATGATTCAGGTTACTTTTTTTAAGATTTGCAAAATTATTGTCAATTTGTATTCAGAAAAATTCAATAAATAAACCGATGAAAGAAAAAAAACGCTTCTTTGGTTATTTATTTCTCTATTAAAATTTTTAATATAATCTTATAAGAGATTCGAAAGAATTAGACTAAAGGCCAATCTCACCTTTTACTCAGTAAAAGTTAGTATTCTGCAATGAGACTCGCTATTTCTTCAGTGGCTATATCAGTTATTGGTAATTTTAGAGTTAAATCAAAATACACTTATGGTAATGCCGCAAATGCAAGTATCATTATCAATGGTGTCTGGAACTAAACCTCGTTGAACGATTTTCTATTTTTTTAAGAACACGTGGTCTGAAATGCTTCGATTACCACAAAGTGTTGTCGCATGCCTTACATACCTATAGGGCGAGAATCGATTCATTAAAGCCAGAGTTCGATGACAAAAGAATATGAACATATTACCAGGTTATCAATATTACCTAATCTGATTAGTGTTTATTATGTGAGTGTATGGAAAGTTTTTGTGTTATATGGCTTGGTTATTTTGGAAGTATGTTTTATTATGTGGAAGTGCATAAAGTTTTGTATTTATATTTTGGAATCTCTTGACGAATGATAATAGTGATAATAAATTGTCGAAACATTGAAAGTAATATTATCGATAAATATAGATAAAATATTTTCTATACCATTCTTCGATACTCGTACTGGCTAATTCATTAGTATTTCCTTTGTACTATATTGAAAAATTTTAGTATTTTTTAAAAACTTAGTTATAAGTTATAACTTATAACTTTTAATAAATTAAATTATCCTAATATTAAAATAAAGAATAATAATATTTATTTGGTACATACAATACTTTTGTTAACCCGAAATGAATATAAACTTCCTCATGTATGTTTGTCAATAATTATTTAAATAATATTAATATATAAGTCTAAACATAAGCTAGTGTTAATTTATGAAAACAACTACTTTCCAAAAATCTTTTAGAAGAATGTTTATTTATATATAACAACTGCTAAATATTAAAGTTAAGAATTAACTTGAATATCTTTAAGATAATTTCCATGGTAGAGTCAACACAGGTGGAGTTAAGTTGATGCCCTAAAAATGTGTCGGCAAACTGGCAACAACATATTTTGTCTGGGAGTACCCAAGCATGCTAATTCCTCGACTTTCTCTACATATGCACTCCCAAGTTGGAAAAAGTAAATAATTCGATCCAGTGTTTGAGTAAGTTTACCTTTAATTGAATTTTCATTGTAATGTTTTCAGTCTTAACTTTTTAGTTTTACAGTTGTTAGGAGAATAAAACACTTAGACCGACAAAAGCACAAAATCGTAATTTGAAAATAAAATAAATGACAACACAATTGCAAAGGATGTGCAGGATGTAGAAGCTAGTTTTTGAAAATCACCAAATAAAAGTAAAGACTGGCAAACAAATAAAGTCAGGAGAAGAACTTTTCAAATTATTGGTTCAAAATATGTGTATGTTAAACTTTTATCTTAGAACTGTAATTTAAATTGAAATATTAAAAAGATATATTAGGAACTCTCATTATGCATTTACGAATATAATAAAAAATTTATATAAATTTACATTTATTTACATTTATATGTTGTTAAGCGTATAGTAATAATAATATAAGCCGTATTCTATCAGGAACATAGACTATTTACATAGAATCGCCAAGTACTTCTGTTTAATGCTAAATGTCTCAATTCGTTAAATGATTTATTAGTTTCCTGCCTGATTGTTCTTCTCCATGTGGTGCGAGGTCTGCCGCGTCATCTATTGCCTTGTAGATTCCATTGCAGGGCAGCATGGCAGACCTCTTCATAGGGTTTCCTTAATGTGTGCCCGAGCCAATTGTATTTCCGTTGGTTTATTTGTATATTCTTCTTTTCTTGGTTTGTGAGTTGCAACAACGTTTCATTGTCCACCACACGTGGCCACCAAATTCTCAATATATTTCGCAGACATCTGTTGGTAAAAGACTGAAGCATGCGGCTAGTTTCAATGCTCACCATTCATGTTTCAGAGTTATACAGCAAAATCGATTTGACACATGCGTTATATATGGTATATTGATCTTAGACTTCGAAGATAGTTCGCTTGAGCTTCAAATGTTACGGAGAGTTGCATTTACTCTCTGTTCTGTAGGTTGTCAATTCTGCGACGGAAATTTTAATTATCTCGACGTATATTTTAAAAATATAAAATTCAGAAAATTGTAATTATTAATCTGAGTTAATATTGAGGACTTGTGCAAAATACTCATACATTTTGAAAATTATTAATAATAGCAATAATATCATTGCTATTATCATATTTGGAGTAGAACCATACTATATTTTACCGAATATACGGTAAAATATTAAATTACAAGTTAACTTGAATGCTAAATTTTAGTAACATTTTTAAATTGGTTTTGCTTTTCAGACATAATAGAAATTATTGTTAATGTAGCCAATGACACATTGGGAATTTAGGTGTTGATAAAACTGAAAGGAAATTTGAAAATTTGCTAGGGAATGGTTAAAAATAATTAATAATAATCGATTGTATAGCAAAATTTCAAAATTTGAATTCATTATTCTCCATACCAGCAGATTAAACTGTTTTTTGACAATGATCTAGCGTTGCCTATGCACAGGATGTAGAGATCAGTACAATAAGCGAAATATCAGCAGGGTTTTTCAAACTGACCTGAATGAAGTGTGGGAAAATAACGATGTTTTAAGTACTTTTAAAATTATTTTGAACGTAAACTTACGTAAAACATTCCTTATTATCTTAATAAGGTTAGCAATTTAACTTCAAAGATGATAAAGCATGCGAAATTCTAAAACCAGTTTAAAGAATAATATAAGGCTTTTTATGTTTTATAGTTATGAGTTTATGAGCTACGAGTTCACTCATTAACCCCTATATTCAAATATTACATTTGTTCAAGTAAATCACTTTGCAAGCAATTAATTTGCAATACCATTACTAAATGGATAAGTTATGAGGTCATCAAAAGACTTGAAATTTATCCAAATTATCTTACCATGGCTCTACTGAAGCCTAGACGCTGAATTATATCTACTATGTTTTTGTTAATTTTTGATTTTTCAAGTTTTTAAATTTCTATATTATTTTACGTAAGTATATATTCCTATAACATTTTCAATTAAAAGTATACAACAATTAATTTCAATTTAAGGTTAATTGTAGAAGAAGAAAGATATTTAATAATATTATTTATTGTCTTAAAATGATAGATCACAAATAATATTTTAAAATAAATTCGAAGTTTTTTTGTAAGGCAATTAAAACGATAATTTTAAAATTCCGACATATGAATACCTAAATATTTAAAGTATAAATTTAAACATTTCAATTTGAAAATTTGATTTAAAACTCAATTTAAATAAACTTAAGGTATCTGAGTATCTTTTTCAATATATTATCAAACATATGCTTAAAACTATTTTCGGATATCAACAAACTGCAGACTAGTTTGCTGAGTGTAAAGCAATGGAGCAATATTTATGCAACTCACTATAAAAGTATGTTACTGACTTTTGAAAATTCTTATTTTTCTGTCAATAATACAGGTTACATATCCTTAAACAACAACAATCGACACTGATATTGGAAAAATATACAGGCGCTCAGTAAATTCAGCAATCTTTCCAATTTTTTCACAATTCTTTACGAGACAACACAAACAAAAATATAGCCGCAGGACACACAAATATCGAAAGTGGGTCATTCGAGCGAAAAGGTTGCAATATGGAACGAGTCACATCACAACCTACGAGTACACAATTCTGTTATTCTCCTATATTTTGAAGTAAATTTTGTCTTTTTTGTTGGTGTTTCATGAAATCGTTATTGTGCATTTCGGAAAAGGTGCTTACATAAGAAAAATAGAAAAATCGCATTGTGTGTCATCATTATTTGTGTAGATGCGATTGTGTATTGTAACCTTGCACCCATGTGTAATGTATAAAAATGTTACGAATGTCGTATCCTTTAACAGTTGTTTACGGTTTACATGCGCCATGCTCTATGCGCCATAGTGGTTGCCGTTGCATTTTCTTGAAATAAATTTTTGGTTTGTCTTCGCATTTTATTTTTCTTCCTTCTTATGCACTATTTATTATCTGAATTTTAAGTGTTTGTGTTGCTTATATCCTTAAAGTATCACAAACATATCATTGCTTGAAGCGAACCAAATGTCCTTAAAAAGGAGTCGGTTATTTGTATGCGTGCATTATACTTTATTTTTATTCGCTAATTAAGGCACTAGTGCAGAAATCTGCTATAAATCATAAAATGTGAACTTAAAACAACCCAAGAAAGCCAGCAGACGTAGCGAAAGCAACAACAGCAACTGTTTTTTCACATCAAAGTACATTATTGCAATATTTATCTTAATTTTCATTTAAGCTCCTGCTGTTTCGCCCGTAAATTTCTTTCACTAGAGTCCTGGGCACGTTCGTTCTATATTGACATTGGTAACAAGAATTGTAATAATTTTTACAGTTATGTGCTTTTAAATGTAGCATACGAACTTTGAAGCAGAATTGCATATGTGTGTGCTCTGTGGTCCCACACTACGTATGAGCAATTTTTTAGCTTTGATCAAACAATATTTTCGTGCGCATCGAAGCCCATTCGGTGTTTGTTGTCCTTCAAGGACAATTTCACTTAAAGCGTTGTGTTCTTATTTTAGTCGTTAGTTTTCTAATTTATGTGTTTGTATGATTGTTTAGTCATAAGAATCTCAAGCATACGCCGCATCGTTCCCATTCGTGGTGGAACGTGTATCTGTAGCTTCCTCTTGCACTCAGTGTATTAGTGCAACAATTGACGGTTGACTGCTTTAAAATTATATTTAATGCAAGAAAACATTTGGTTTATGGTTTATTTTCGAAATTATTCCCACTGTACATTTTTTGTGGTCTTGCTTTAGGCTTCCTCATAATATATTTCGTCATTTCGATAATAAAAGTAAAGCAAAATCTTATTCCAGTTTCCTTGAAAAACAAATGTGAGCACACACTTTAAATGCTCTTCACTTTAAGGATACTTTTGTGCTCCTTTAATAAAGTTTCTAAATGAAGTTATGTAATAATAATATGACAGTGTGTGCGAATTATGTAAATATATTTCCTTTTATGTTCAGCAGCATTTCATTAACTAAAACAGAACAAAAATAATATATGAAATCAAATGTATGATTTCCTATTCAAATTTTCATAATTCCCTATTCTGATATACTTTTGGTAATTTACGTACAAACATGAACATAAGAAATTGTTATCAGTTTGCGTAGGCAAGCAGAGCAACGATCTGTAGTCTGGGAAGCAATGCTCATCGACATACTCTAAGAAACTTCACAAACAACTTCTTTCAAATTTAGGCTCGAATATTAAAAAAATGTAAAATTCAATAGAAAACATCAATTTCCTTTGGATGATGCAGAATTTAATTATCAGACACGATTTCGTATTTGTTATTGATATTGCTGTTTTACTCTTTAGGTATGTTTCTAGGTACATTGGTACGATAAATGGTTAATAATCCTATTCACCTACACCTATCGATTTAGAATAAGGAAAGAAGTTGCGAATCATGAGATCAACTCATATCAATATAATATGCACAATAAAGAACCATATTTGAAATTAATTGCAAGATTTAACAGCCATATATGTTAATGTACAACACATTTATGTCTGACATTCCAAGGCTAAGTCCCTCGGTACTAGCATTATACGCAGATGACACGTGTATGTTATATTCCTATAAACATGCCAGACTTATAACCAACACGTTGCAGGACCATATTAATGTCATCCTAAAATTCTTTCAGAAATGAAAAATAAAAATTGCGTATAGCAAAGCTGCCAACTCTACTATTCTGAAGCTGCAATTTGCTCAAAGTCAGGTTCTCCAAAGACTCTTCAAAGTGCATGGTACATCCGCACAAATGATATGCTAAGAGACCTTAGAATAGACCCGATCAAAAATTATAAAAAGAACAGGGCACTGAAGCTATTCGTGAAAACCGACAGGCTGCCCTATTTAGCACTATCCAATATCAGAATAGTCTCTAGCCGCACGGGGCGGTACGTAGATCTTAGATAAGTCATCAAATAATGACAAAGTTTTTGAGGAATACATAAATTAGTCAGTGAGAAGTGTGGGACTCTGCTAACAAGTGTAAAAGTGCCCAGATGCACTAACTCGGAAAAGACTCAACATGAACATAAAAAGATAATGAATTTAAAGTAAAAATTCAGTAACATATGTGTTACACTTATTTTGTAATTTATTTAAATATATTGTATTATTTCGAAATATCGGAATACATTGTGACCGAAAAGTTTCCTTTGCGTTTTAAATAAAACGCAAAATTCTTAATCTTCATCAATATTTATTTTATCTCCTTCAAAATATGCTCCATTAGAAAGCGATACACAAATGCCAAGCGTTTCTTCAATCATCAAAACATTTTTTATAGGCGCTTTCCGGTATGGCTTTGAGTTCCCTCTGCGAATTCTGTTTTACGTCTTCTATGGATTCAAAACGCGTTCCTCTGAGTGGTAATTTGAGGTTGGGAAACAGGAAAAAGTCACACGGTGCAAGATCAGGTGAATACGGTGGCTGTTCGATGGTATTTATTGAATGTTTGGCCTTAAAATCGTTGATAATGTTGAACAAATTGAGGTGAATCGGAACAAGCCGGGCGTTGACACGTCGCATACACAAATTGTCCACCAAAATCAAACGAGCCATCTCACGACCGATGCCTAGCTCTCGTGCTATCTCTCTAACACTCACATGAGGATTTTTGAACACGATTTCCTTTGCCTTTTCAATGTTTTCGTCGGTGGTAGAGGTCGAAGGTCGTCCAGAACGCGGCATGTCTTCGACGGTCGTACGACAGTCCTGAAAGGCTTTGTACCACTCATAAACTTGAGTTTTCGATAAAACTGATTCCCCATAAGCCTTTTGTAGCATTCGCAACGATTCTGCACACGAAATTTCGTTCGAAAAACAAAATTTGATGCAAACTCTTTGTTCAATATTTTTTTCCATTGTTTTTTTCGCAACGCACTACTGAGGTGAACTGGTTTCAACAGCTGCCGTAAACGAACTG
>NC_051846.1:138941682-138962840 GCF_002237135.1 Teleopsis dalmanni | reverse complement strand
AATCATTTTCAAAATGAACATTTTAAATTAAAACAAACGGAAAAGTTTTTGACTCTGTTAAAAGTAAATGCATCTGACTTGCTATACAAGGAGTTATGGTTCCTCAAAAAATTATTAATATTATTATGAAGAGCTATGAAGGATCCATATACAGAGGACTTCACATATACAGAGGCCCTGTCATCATTTTTGTTCATCGTTATTTCGGTCTGGGTGGTTGAGATTTTTGACTCACAGCGGCATATTTGGAGACTTAATACCCGCCTCGAGGACTTAGCATATGCAGATGACATTGTCTTGCTCTCGCATTACTACCAACACATACAATCAAAACCCAATTAGCTTCATCAAGAAGTGTCGAAAGTTATGCTTAAAATCAATATCAGAAAAATAAGTATGTTATATACAATAGACGTCCAAAATGTCGCTTCTGTCGAAAATTGTAAGTGCTTGGGAAGTGTTCTTTCGATATATGGAAGTTCAAAAGAAATTTAATGCCTGATTAAAAAAAGCGTGTGGATCATTCGCTAGACTAAAAACGTATGGTGCGCCAACAATCTCCACAGAGACACAGTAACAAAATTTTTAATGCATGTATGAGGAATACCTTTTAATCTCTAATAATTGACTGGTTTATAGAATAAAACTTTCAAATGAATTAATTACAAAGGATATGATTAATTAAGTATTAATGGGAATTATATACATATGTGTATTCATATATATACATGCACATTTCAATAAAACATAAATGTTATGTGTTAAGAATATATAACTAATTACGTTATAACATTGAACGTAATAGAATATACCATATATAAATGAATAATATAAAAAACTTGTAACATGATAAAGTAACCTTATGTTAATATTCTGAACATGAGGATATTGTGCACTGCAGAATCCATTCAAACTTAATTAGTATGTAAAAAAGAATTACTAGTATGTAGTAAAAGAAGTAAAAGAAGAATTAAAATTTGTTCTTTATTTGCTAAAATAAAGAACTGAAAGTTTTCATATAATTGGAATTACGAAGCGTCATCACTAATGGGCACAAAGGTGGCTATTTTCAAGAGTAAAGTTTTACCCTTTAATTTTGTAACTCCACCACTCCTGTTAATAAATTCTATATCGAATTACAAGTGAAAAACATGTGTGTATCAAGCAGTTACTCTTAACTCAAAAAAGATAAAAAAAACCTGCTTATCCTGCCAGGACTCGAGTTTACATGTCCGCCTGCTTGTTCTTAATTACAAGGCAAATTTGTAAATTTTGCGCTACATTGTTTCGTTTAGGTATTTTTTATTTTTGCTTTCCAACATCCTTACTCTTTATTTTGTGGGCGTAACAGGACGCAACACACAATTTTCAATCTTGCAAATATTTCTTTTGTTGTATTTTCGTTCAATGATTCAAAATTATGTTTTAGAACAGAATTTATATTTTTACATACATGAATATTTTAATAGATACTCTGATAAAAAATCCATTAACAAGTTGGTCCCGCAGATTTATATTCTACAGTTTTTTGTTCTGTATTTGATGCTTTTAATGTAAATGATGTCTTTTCTAAAAATCCTTTTTTTTCATTCCTAGTTATATATTATTACATGTAATGAAATCATAATTGCACAAAAGTTGATTATATTAATAATTGAAACTCTACTGGTATATAATGTGTACTCTAGACGGTACAACAAATGTGGTAAAATAAAAAAAAAAAAACAATTCCTCTCCCGAATGAAATTTAAAACTATGATGAATATATTCCATCGGTTGTGACATTCAATAACCAAAAATGAAGAAAAAAGTTTAATTATTTAAAACTGAACTCAAAAAGCTACTTACAGTTCTTTTAAATATAAAAATAATAGCCGAATGATATATAGAACGTCTATTTTGCTGATTATCAATATGGTATATATAAAAATTAAAAAAAAACCAAATGTGCATTTATATAAAAGTTGTCAATACACGTTATATAATTATTTAATTTCAGAAAGTATTTAATAAGTGAGTATTGTGAATTCTTTAAGAAATTATTTCAAGAACTATGTATTTACTATGTAATTAATAAGTAAAAAACTGTTTTGCGATTAATTAAATAATTGTCATTACTCTCGTTTAATTTCATTTATTCCAGAAACTAATTTAAGTTGGAGCATTTTGGACTGCGACCTAGAAATTGTTATCTATTCATGGATTCTCTGAGTTCAATTTCATTTCATTAAAGAAATTAACGGCACAATCAAGCGATATTTTTTGATCGCCTGATTGCTACCAAACCGGACATCATATATTTTGTTTGGAAAAGTCCCATTTCGTTCTCGCAGCTCTCAACTTTTTAAGCAAGACCTGTACACTTTTACTTAAACTTTCGCTAAGACTATTTTTAAAACTGTTTTTAATTTTAACTTTTACAATTTATGAAAGCAAGTAATTTTAATTAAATAAATACTAATTTCAAGTAAAGCATATAAAAAATATATTATAAAATGTAATTTAATTTTGTAGCGACTACTTAACTATATCAGAATTTTTTATTATTTATTTTTAATTATTTTGATTATTTTTAAAAATGAGAACACAACAAAGGGTAATGACGACTCTCAAAAAATGGTTGAAGTCAAAATTGATGTCATCTCTCGTTTGTTCTCCATATTTATGAACTGAGAATTCTTTGCGTACTCTTCACTGCATTCGACTCATTTGTTTTAAAACTGTCTAGACGCACACAAAAATTAAATTAAATTTAAACTTAGTGAATAATTAAGTACTCTCGTGAACCAGACAATAATTTTCCCAAAAGATAGAAAAATGGATAATTGTGTAAGTAGGTAACACCAGCGAACTGTTTTTCATAATTACTTCTGCGCCGCAACAACTTCTGTCTAAAAATTCTTATATGCCACATATACTTAAATAAGTTGAGTTCCATTCAGAGAAGGCCCTATTGCTTACAGATTCCCTTTAATAACATCTTTTTAAATATCTTTAAAATATTCAGTATTTAATTTGATCGATCTTAAGATTTTTATTCTTAGCTTCTTGCAAATAGTTCGAAACATGTTCCTAACTTATTTTATGGAAGCAACATCAAAGAATCACAAAAAAATGAAAAAATTAAACATTATAAAAGAAAGCATTTCTATTTAATTCATCAACTTAGGCTTTAAGTACTGAAAATACATTTTAAAGATGCTGTATAATTAAAGGAGTGGTTATTACAATCAAATCTTAAAGAAATGATGGACACATTTTTTTTATAAAAATTGATGTGAGTAGCGAGTTTTATATGAATTTTAAATTATTAGAAGCTTAAATTTTTTTGGCAACTGATAACTTATGAAAATATAATTTTGATTGTTGTAAAAAAATAACTTTAAAATCTCCCAGTGCCACATATTTATGTGAAAACGGAATCGTGTAAATAGAGTTTAAAGTAACCATCCGTTCAAAAATCGATTAACCCATTTCCGCTGTTGGTGGCTCGCAGCTAATGAGACTGTTATGAGAGAAAGCAAGAATGCACGTCGTTAAAGGGATTATACGCAGCAGAAAAACAAACACGAATAAAATAAGGATTTTTTCAGATTTAAAGGATTCATGTCTTATGTTTAGTGAAGATAAATTTAACAAAAGTATAACAAAAATTGTTTTAAATTGAAAAAATATTATAAATAATATTTACATTACAAATCAATTTTTTTTTTTAATTCTGCTTAATTTTATATATTTATAATTTTAAGTACATTAAATAATTATAGAAATTAGATGAAAAATTTGGTGAGATTTATAAGTTCTAATCTTGAATTTTATTCTCATTAATGATTAGTGGCACATAGGTGGCCTGGCAAATAAAGGTTTTGTTTTACAAATAAATTTGTCAAGAGCACATAAAAAAAAAATTTTGGCACTAGAAAAATAATCATTATATTTTTAATTTTATGGAAACTATTTTCTTCGGTCTCATTTAAAGGTTTTTCTGATTAATGGGAGGAACTTAGTTTCCCTTCCATCACGCCAAAGTTACCGGAAATCACTCTATTATCCGATATCTCCAATCACTATAAGTTTTATCCACATATTTTATATAAAATATCGTTGTTAATTAATGGGTAGAATATTTTAAATGAATTAAATGTGGAAACAGAAACTTAATGAATGACATGTGTTGGATGTATATTAGGATGCCATGAATTTGCGAAAGTCGGAGAATTTTCCACGGCACCCTCCAGATCGGTTCATTTTTCCAAAAAAAAATAAAGTGTGTAAAATTTTAGTTGATTATGATAAGTGAAAATGGCGTCCCAAGAGCACCAAAGATTGGAAAATAACCATTTTTTTCCATAAAATCATCAACAATTTTCAATATGTATTGTTTTTGATTCTCATTTTTTAAAAAAATTGAATTATAGACCAGCATTAGTTACACTCTTCGCTTTGCCATATCGTTTACTACTTTTCAGCTTGAAAGCGTTTTCTTGGCTTGAATTAAACTAAGGTCTGCCATTTTGAGTGATATATTTTAGTGAAGTCATCCCACAACTTGAAGCGATTAAAAATGTAATTTATGTAATAAATACTAATAGAATAGCTTGTAGTTTTCTACTATTAAGTAAATTACCTTCTGCTCAAAACGTACTCAGATTTTGTGAATAAAACACACAAATTTAAATTTTATTCCAAATTTATGCCAACGCTTAACCCAATCTTCCATATAATTTTCGTAGGCCCATGAAGGTATGACTTTTAGTTCCTTCAGTGAATTCTCTTTTACGAATTCAATCGACTCAAAACGCTTACCACGAAGGCGTGCAGGTGTGGCTTTTAGTTCCTTCAGTGAATTCTGTTTTACCGATTCAATCGACTCAAAACGCTTACAACAAAGGGGCAATTTGAGTTTCGGAAACAGGAAAAAGTCGCACGGATCCAGATCTGGCGAATATGGTGCCTGAGCAATGACAGTGGTGCCGTGTTTGGTCAAAAAATCGCATACAACAAGAATTTTCCATAGTAAAAATCGCTAAATGCCCTTGAGGTAGTTTCACATTAACAGCTGCTGTAAACAAACTAATTGACAGATCAAATTTGTACCATATGTCAAGAAAGGGTGTACCAACATAATAAAAAAAATTTTGAAAAATGTCTGTTACTTAAGGAGTAGTTAGCAAACAACAAAATTCGGATACTTTTTGAGCAGAAGGTATATATCCAAGAATAGTCATTGATGAAGTTAAACCATTTCATATACACTGTTGAGTGAAACGAAATATTAAAACTTCCAATACTGCGAATACCGATTTAGCCGCTTTTGCATGGGTATGCTCGGAGTAAAATGATATATATATATATATAAATAGTTATCTTTAATAATTCACCAGCGGAATAGAATGGCATCAAACAAATACTTTAGATAGACACGTCTCTTTATAATTTGTAATTATTTAATTAAAAATGACTGTATTGATTTTATTTCTTTATTAAATTCTTGACAAAATATAATACCAAAAATCCGTTACATTAAAGTTACACGAAAAGTTTCGAAATACTTGTACAAAAAATCTGTCTAAATGGTATTTCGAAATGTTATTAAAACATAAAATTTTATTATACTTGAAAAATTTTTTTAATAAATATTTATAAAAATATTTTCAAATTACAAAGTCGCAGTTAAGCCTTTGGCAATTTGTCATTGTTTACTTCTGGTGTGAACGTAAACGTTACGCGTAAATGTGATCATTTTTCGAC
Source organism: Teleopsis dalmanni (assembly GCF_002237135.1). Taxonomy (NCBI): domain Eukaryota; kingdom Metazoa; phylum Arthropoda; class Insecta; order Diptera; family Diopsidae; genus Teleopsis; species Teleopsis dalmanni. The sequence goes on along the minus strand of NC_051846.1, from coordinate 138,957,089 downwards.
ACGTTAAAAGTCCTTTAAAATGACATTAGTAACAATTTCTGTTATGGCATTTAAAGGATTAGACTTAATGCAACGATGAAAATTACGTGACTTGAATTCATAAACGCTTTATCCGGGCGACTGAAGTCACTGCCAGCTGGAATATTCGAGAACGGCTGGCGCAAAAGCATTGAGAGGAAAAAATATGGAAAATCAAAGTATCAAATTTTCACGACCAAAATAAAAGTGAAACGCGCTTAGGTCCAACAACTTTTTATAAACATTAAACGACTAAACACTAATAAAAATATTTCCAAATTAAACGTTTCATACTCGTATAATCAAACAATTTAGTTAATGCAAATATGAAAAATCAGAACAATTGATTAGTTAATTTTTTTTCCATATAAACGTTAGTATTCGTCCATATAAATATTTTGAAATTATATAGTTGAGTTACAAATGAGTCAAATTATTACGTATAATAATTGTATTGAAACCAACACAGCTCACAGAACATATTTAAAAAGTAATTAGTCCATCTATTGCCATCTGATGTCAAAACTTCACCAAAGACATGTTATTGAGTCTGAAATCACAGTATCTTAGGGTTGTCGGTACAAATCGAAGCATCGATATTTTATACATATGTATTTTTTTATTGTATTCTAATTATGTTTGAGAATATGGTATTTTGCATTAAATTGTGCTCTCATCTTCTAAATATTAATATATTATTTATATTATTCATTTACATATCATCTAGTTAAAATACACTAGTATTATATCGAACATTTTTTTATTATATTTTATTTAATTATTTAATTAATTATATTTCTAATCTACATTAAATGTAACATCTACTAGTTATGACTATGCACACATATATACATAAAATATGCATATAGTTCCGCTTGACCCAGATGTGCTCATCCAATAATTTTATTTTCCACCTCAATGCTCTATGAACCATATCGCTTCAATTCTATTGTAAATAATTATTTCAAAATTTTATTATAGGAACTAATTAATTATTAAATGGAGATTAAAAATAAATTAATTAGAATAATTTTGAAGCAATAATCATACGAAATGAAAAAAGTAGCTTCGGTTTTTTAAAAACTGTAATTATTCTAATGCATATAGCGATGACATAAATCAATTATTCATTTAATTAAGTAATATATTTTTTAGCTATATTAACATATGTATTCTTTTTCCAAAAATATTATAAGCATACAAATTTGTAAATAATCAACCAATTTTCATAGGTGATTTTAAATAATGCAGATAATGAATTTCGTACATTAGTCAAATTCATCTCTCTGGACTTACAAAACGTTTCGACGCAAGATATAATTTTATGAGCTTGATAACTAAGGCACTAGTTTATCAACATCCAGAAAAACTCATAAAGACACGGCCAGTAAGGAAAATAGATCGTTCATTGGCATGCTGTCAAAGATTCACGATATCTATGCAAGATCATTCTCAAGTTATTGCATCTCTATTGACATTATGTTTGTGGTTTTAGTACAAAAATCAGGATCTATTTTACAATAAGCTTGGGCTCACTTCTACTAAATATCACAATTGATTAACCACGTTTATGATGTTAGTTATGAGATTTTAGAAAGTCTATATTTTGACCAATCCAAATACCTTGTATTTATCAGAAATCTATATTAAAATTCACTTAGCTAAAATTGACGTCGAATTATCTCATTTTGAACATAATATTTGGAAGTCCTATGGTAGCCCATATACAAAAATCATTCCAAAATATCAGAAATTTTTGAAAATATTTTTGGTCAATCATTTATTGCGAATGACACATGTCTGTAATATCATTTAATCTTCATATCCATCTAACATAGCACCTCATGGCTTTTACCTTTTCGGAAAGAAGTGTGTATTGAAAACGTTGCTGAATCTCTATATTAAGTCGAAATCATATTGTTTTAAATATAACAAATCTGTTTTGTTAAAACAACTTTTTGTCGTGTTTAATAAAAACAACAGTTAATTTCAAAGAACTTCTTGCAAAAGTTAAAAACAAAATTTATTTTCAATTCGCATCAAATGCTTTTGCCTCAAGTGAATTTATTATTTTAATACTACATATTTTCTGATATTTTTTTTAATTTTTGTCAATTTTTTTTTATATATTTTTTAGATTTTAAAATAGAACTTAGTTCGTTTAAATTAATAGTTGCAAACTAAGTGGTAAATTGTATCAGTAATTAAGAGAGTCAATTAATTTCTTTCAAATCAAAATTCTATCAACCAACCCTCGTGAAGCCTGGTTCTTTTGCAAAGTTTAATTTGTTTAGATAGGTAGCAATTTAGTTTCCGAAACGTAGTCTGAGAGACAGACAGGCGATAGATAATAGACAGAGGGAAATTACTGTTAATATATATATACACCAAACAAATAAATTTGAATTTTTTTTGCAACCATTCCAAGGGTGTATTAAAAAAAAATTAGGTGTGTTAACTTCTATCTTAAGTTCCCTTTATAAATAGGATACTGTTCCTTTTTTCGATGCACATTTAAATACTCGTACGTTTTGTTTTTTTCAGTAACACTTTTGTTTAATTTCTCAATTTAAAGTCAAGTTAATATTAAGTTAAGTTAAATCGTTTTAGGACTAAGTAGTCATCCGTAGTAGAGAAGTCGTTAACGCCACTTGACTATGATATACCCTGTACATGAACATATGATGTTTTCATCATTATGAAAACCTAAAAAAATAGTTATTAAAATAGTTATTATAGTTAGTTATTAAAACATTTATTGTATTGTATACAAATCAGGTAAGTTGTCATACAACTTGTGATATGCACTCGAATATAAGTATGTAAATAAAACAAGATATATAACACGATACCTACAACATTTAAAATGTGAAAATCATTAAAGTATAATATATATTTTTAAACTGCATGAACTAGAAATCTATTATGCCAACTTAATGGATTCAGATTATTTTTCCAAGTGAAAGTTATTCCTCGATTAACTGTAGTTTTGACTTTACTGTATCGGATCGTCATCCCATAACATATTGTAAGGAATTTACTCCTTTTTTATGAGGAGTAAATCCTAATAACGCCTAAAACTATTTCTATTATTTAAAATTTTAACAAATGCCTTTTTTAAAAACTATAAATTCATATAGTTTCTACATTACATATATTGTTTTTTGATTATTTTTTTAAAGACGTTAAAATAGTTCTGATTTCTGGGAGGCTTAAGTGGGTTTATTGGCCATAAAAATAAGAAATAATATGTGACAAAGAATCAAGCGCTTTTAAAGTTTTCCATGTAGTCAAGGCAATACAATTCAAATTCGATTTAACTTCTTTCGTTTCAATTTTATTTATTTGCCCTTAAAAGGACTCTATCTCAAACAAACGTGAACAAAGCATTCAATTGTAGTCCGTGCATTGTGCTCAACAGCATTCTAATGGTTGCATAGTTTCTCGAATAACCGAAACATTGATCTGACGCCATTTAGGATACACGTCATTTCGAGAATGGAATTTTTTCAATCATTATCCTGACGACAAGTGTTACATATACGTATGCGGTGTTACGCGATATAGGTATTTGGGTTATTCAGCAGCCTTTGGATGTTTGTGTCTTATAGGAACCCTTGTAATATTGTATCGAAGTCCTAACAGTTATTATTTAATTTAATTATTAAATATTGAATTATCAGATTGAACATGTTTAGTAGTATATTAAGGATAAAACTTTTAATTAGAAAACATTTCTTCATATGCAGCGCATATTTTATAATTATTAGCGTGAATATAATTTATTTTCATATTCATTAGCGTTTAGTTAAATCGATAATAATACTACTTTTATGGTACTGAATATGATGCTGATTTTCATATTTTTTATTTTATGAATATTGTTTAAAATAACATGACTTTAAAATTCACAAATATTAATTATATGGAGTTTCTTTAAGAGACTTGAATTTCTTTTAAAATTCAAAGGAAACATATGTGACTAAATGATCTCAGTCTTTTTCTACACAATGGATTATACACAATGCATTATTAACTTAAAATGGCTTAGCTCAGTTAACCTAATAAACTTAGAAATTACTGATGGTATTACATGTTCTGACTTGTCAAATCTTACACAGAATAATTGCTTTGAAGACTGGAATAGTTGTTTACTTGTCTGTATAGACCAATGACTTTATACACTTCAACAAATATAGTTCAACTAGGTATGCATCGCTTGACCACAGAGGAAACATCATATTTAGATTGTGGAATATCCTTCCCATTTATCATATATAGTTAGTAATCTTGCAAAAAGAGTTATATTAAAGCTGGTTTTTGAGCCTGTAAATATGATGAGTGGTGTTAAACGTATAAACGTATAAAACGTATAAATACAGTGGTTTGTATTTTTGTCATAATTTTTTAATTAATAGGTAGTTCTATATTTTAACACTTTCCATATAAGAAATACTTCAATCAATTATTCTAATAGGCCCGAGGGGGTTTGCTAAGTTGAAATCGAATACTTTGGAAGTAGTTAATTAAATTTTTTTTTTGATAAGACTTCGATCTTTTCATCTAAATCAACCGCAATAATCCAGTGAATCGAAATTATATTAAATGAACTCAGTTACATTTTCGGGTAGAAGTTTTATTTTTTCGTGACAGAAAATAATCTGTCAACACAATTTGTTGTGATTCGCATAGCAGCCGTAATTGTAAGGATATATTTTTTTGCCAGAATTTAAGTTCCATCACTGTGCTTCAACAATTTCACCTAATACTTAATTTCACCTAAGTGAATACATCAAGAATTTGTAACGACACAGATTCGACGTTTAATTTTGCTGAGGTATCACTCAGTCGCGGTACGGGTCGTTGCAATAAATTTGATTTATTGACTAGTTCGAAAGCTAGTAAAAGTCCATGAGAAATATATGATTTTTTAATGGGATTGAAATTTACTTGAGCTTGGTCAGAATGATTCGCCCACTCCTAGGATATCAATATTTCCATGATGGTGTTTGCTAATTTACCTGCTTCATAGAGACTTCTGACATTCCATATTTCAGTTTGTAGGTGTTTTTTTTGTTTCTCCTCCGCTGATTCTTACTACCCTCCTCTTGCCGGAAACTGAGAGCCGTTGATTTCTTGTATCTTGTACATGTTTTTTAGTAGACTGACGACTTTAGTGATTTTGTCGTTGCCTTTTGAAGGGTAAAATTTTCCGGCTTAATCTCCGTCTTAACATAGCGAAGAGACGCTGTTTTCAGCCGCCAATATGTTTCAACTCGCGAATGGACACGACCTTTCTTCCACGTATTCTTCAACGATTAAAGTTTCACCTCGCCCATACCAGCGTTGTTGTTTTACCGCTTCTTACAATAATATGAATGATCCTCTAGTGCTATTCTATCCCGCCACTACACGGGTAAACAAACTACAATGTGTCACTATTCATGGAAGGCTTTAAAATTGCCTGTAAAATAGGAGTATACATTTTTTCGTCATGAACCAATAAATACAATTAAACCTCCGTTATTCAAGCTGAAGTTTTAGTGATTACGAAGACATGTCGGTTAACTGCAAGTTAGTTGTCAGCTAAGGGGAACTTTAAGCCATTAAATTAATGCATTGCGGAAAATAATGAGCTAAACTGACTAGCTGACATCACTGTTATCTGTGTTCACTGGTTTAGGATTATTGAAGTGAATGAAATAAAGACGATTTAAGCCGCTTTCCTAGATGTTGCCCTGGAACATAAAATAAAGAACTTACCTCTGCTTTATTCGGCTTGCCAATAATAAATGAAAGACACAGATTATGTGTAACTTAATGGTTAATCTAGCCTTCATGTAACGAAACCAACCATTTATATTACAAATATGTTTCGTGGTCTTGTATTATGAATGCTAAAGTAATTAATATTGATTTGATATTTAATTTTATTCCTTTTTATTCCTAATAATGTTCTGAACACATTTAATTTACGCAGGATAAGTAACCAACTTGTGAACTAAAAAGTTCTTACACCATTCGTGTAAGCTCCTAAGCTTTTTACAGCTTTCGGTGAAATTTTAACATTTTTATAATACGCTTACATCTCTTCCCATTATTATTCCAAAGTTTAATTTGAAACGCTTACATCTCTTCCCATTATTATTCCAAAGTTTAATTTGAAAGCTCCAAACCTTGTACTTTAGCCATTTTCAATATGGCTAAATATTCAAAGCCAAATGTCGATTGGCATAAAGCTGCGGCAATTTGAAAAATCATAATCGACTTTTTCTGAAACTTCACAGCCTCAAAAAATTCAATTTTTTCGCTGAGTATTTAATTATGCTTTCTCCACGGCTTGTAAATTTTTCAACTTCTCCTAATCTTACCAAAAACAAAAAAAAAAAGAGTTTACAATAGTCTGGCACAGAGACCGAACGGCACAGGTATTATCATTTTATCCTCGAGATACGTATTAGCTTTGGCATGAACAGTATTCGTTATGTACGATGGCTGCTATATATATTTCTGGCCTAATAATGAAAATGCGAATATTTATCATCAATATATAATAAGGTCGCCGTTTTTTTACGACCTTCACGGAATTCGTCGTTGAGTGAGCGTCGGCCACGATTGAATTCATTAAACCAGTTTTTCATAGTGCTAAATGATGATGCTTCATCGCCATACAAAGTTCATCAATGCACTCATGTAGTGATAATCCACGTCGAAAGTTGTGAAAAATTATCGCACGAAAATGTTCACGTGGTAATTCCATTTTTTGGCCGAGATGAATTTTTCAAGTCTATGTAAATAAAACAATTCACAGTTAAATGACAATACCTTCTGAGTGATGTTATGTTAAAAAATGTCAACTTTTCCAATGGATGTCAGATTGCACCTAGCAACACTTAGTGTTGCCTATGCCAGAAATATATACAGCAGCGCTCGTACTAATATTATATAACACCATCAATAAGTTAACATGCAAATTTAGTCGCTCTTTCCTTGTCGGCAGATTGATTCTAGATTTGAACAGTTTCACATGTAGGCTATTTGTGCCTACCACCTTTTCATGCCTAAGTAATCCTACAGTAAGGCAAACCTTAAATACCAGGCGGAGATACTTTTAACCTATTGTTCTTAATTAAAGATGTTATCACCAGTTGATAATATTTCATATTATCAAAATATGAAATGATAGAAAAAAAAACAAAATCGAGTACGAGAAGGGAAGAAAGAGAACGGCATATAAATAGATAAAGTAATGAACAATAAAGAAAATTACACAGTGTTCTTAAAAACGTTTACAATTTTAGTAATATTATATACATTTCAGCCATGTTTTGAGTTTTGAACTTAACACAGGAAGAGAAGCTCTTACTTAGCTTATTGTTATTTATTTTTCAATATACTTGTTCTTTACTTCTCTCCATGTTCACCACGGTGCGGCTACTTTCTTAAGCTCTCTAGAAAGTGTATTATGTGAAGGTCCTTAAACATCTGTTTACGATTAATTTCGCTTGTTTATTTAAAGAAAATCTTTTAAATTCGAGTTAGATCTTCTAAACAAAAGGTATGAATAATGGATTCAAAATACTATGAGCCATAGCGATGGCCAAAGTGTGAGAATGTGCTTTATTGTCTTGGTTAAACAAGGCTCTTTTTATTCAAATAGATCAATTTTTCGGTACTTTTAGCAAATATTTGTCAAAAACTATTTCATAGTATACTTACTATTATCAAACTCTTTTCAAGGCAATCAATCAGTATCACTGTCTTATAATCCCAGATACATAAATTAGGTGATATTTCCAGCTGACTGCATAGTTTTTGTTTGTTTTGAAGCTCACATATTTTTCAGTTATTTGATTCACTGCTGTTTGGAGTTCAATGGGCTGTCCATGTTTCAACAATAATTACGAACCGTGGCAATAACATTAATATGTTTTCTTAACATTTCGAACGTTCTTTGTATTAGATATATAAAAATACTGCGTTTATGATCCAGTAAGTTATCTTGCCTAAATCTTAATGCATCTTGTTATTCTTCAAATCCAACCAGATTTGAAAATAAGAAGAGACGTCCATTGCTTTTACAGAACATCTTCTGCTGCACTTGTCTGAGTTGATGTTATTATATGAAATATTCTAACTCGATGTTATTGCTTGAAATAATTTTGCTCAATACTTAAAATAGGAGGCTTAGTAGTTTATGCTCTGAGCATAATGATTTTTATATATATAGTAAATGTCATTCGACATTTGTAATAGTTCCCTGTGCGGTTGCGTGATAAATACCACAGGAGTTACTGGCGGTTCTGTAGTCTATATAATAATGTATAAAATCGTGTATTTAATAAATGGCAAATTCCATTTTTGATTCTTTATAAGCGTTATTATTTATGACATATCAAAGCATCTTTTTTTAGGTATATTGAACAGTATTTTGAAATGTGTACAACCAAATATTTACTACATTACCAACCGCAATTCCTAAATAATAATGGATGGACCCTATAACTTTGTTAAAAACCACAATTTTTTTATAATGTATCCTCCTTTGTTAGAGTGGCTGAACTGATGTGAGAAAGAAAGAGTTAGCAACTACACTAACTTGCAAAATGCTGCCTTGCATTATGTGGTTCCAATTGGGAGTTTATGGTAACTAAATTCTCTGCCATATAGGTATGTACATGTTAAATGTTATTCTATGCTAACACAATTTTTTAAAATTATTTATAGGTATGTATTGAAGCCACATAATAGACAGATAAGAATAGAAGCCACCTATTGGTAAAAATATGCTTCAGTACTGTAGATATCTCTTTAACGCCTATTTAGAAATTCATGCCCATTTATGTTATTTTAAAAAATCCAGTTCCTGTTTATTTTGGAATGTACCTTATACTGTTTTTAAACACATATATTTATAAAAATAAATAAAGGAGGCTATAGCCGTCTTTATTTTAATAGTGTTGACAATCACAACTTTTTTAATCTCAATAACCCCAAATTTAAATTACCTTAAGAATAACATTAGTTTGTATTCGTTATACTTACAACGAAAACATTTCAGCACCTGGGATCAATAAACTCATACATTCGACATAAGACGCATGACTTATTCAAAGCGTTTTGACCGGATGCGAGATTTACGACCTGGGCATGACTCTTAGTTTCGAAAACCATATTTGTTCCAACACATTCAATGTGCCATTTAAATGCAAACACATACACATACACTTGTATAAATAACGTTTAATTGTTGCACTTTATTACAATTACATGCACAAGTTAAGTGTGCACTTTGTACGGCCTAGCATTTATGTGCAACTTTATGCAAATCGACGCCCCAGGGTATTTTGATTTATGAATTAAAATTTATGACCCCAGCGTATTGCTGCGAATACATGTGAACTAATTTATGTACAGTAAATAAAATAAATGTACTTTAATCACAAACATAAGTAAATATTAATTCTGCATATTTATTAACCCAGAATTAGGTTACCAATGCAAAATCTAAATGCATTAAAAAGGCTTCCATTTTAATGTATTTAATATATTTGCCATTGCTTGAATTTCTTGAAAAAAGTTTTCATCAAGCAAATACGCAAAGTACTTCTTCTAACCAATAACGTTTATTTGTTTTGAAATTTGTTTTGAATAGCCCACTTCGGCAAACCCATAAAACTGACTTCCGTTTACTTTACACTTAAATATTATCTATTGTGACTTACAACGCTGGAATAGCATCATCCCATTCCATCATCGTGGTAATCACTACAGTATTTTTAACAGCACTAACATATATTTATATAAGAATCAACATAATAGGAATGCATAGGACACCGTTTAAGTATACAGTAGGTTCTCTTTGAGCACCCTTTGCTTTATACATTGTTATACATTGTATGCTAACAAATAGCCTGGATGCAGTGTAAACTTTTGATATCCCTCTTCTAAAACTTTTTCATTCATATATTATGCATTGGAATTCAATAATGTCGAATTCAAATATTATTTTAGTTAAACCAATAATTTACTGCATTATGTTTCACTACTATTTATTTGAAGAGAAGAGAATACAGCTTGTTAGTGTCAATCAAAAATTTACAAATTAACCCGAAATTCTTAGCTCTTATAAATTAAGAAAAAAGCAATTTCTAGTTAAGTAAATTTATATAGCTGTGATTTACGCATCAGTTTTTACAAATCTTAATTTCAATTAGATAAATTAAGAGTATGTTGGCTTTATTAAGAGTATGTTGGCTTTATTAAGAGTATGTTGGCTTTTACACATCCGCCCAGTTTGACAGGATGTGATTTATGGTAAATGAAAAATATACACATTACAAAGACCACCAATAATAAATTACGGTCAGCCCCGGAATTTATTCTTCTCATAATATTATTTATTTAATATTAAAAATTAAATTAGATTTTAATATTTAATACAAAATATTAATACAAAATTTTGAAATATAGAACTCTTCTCATATGACAAAATTTGTAATAAAAATATTGTAATTATCACGTGTTTAAATTTTGTTGTTTTAATAAATTAATTAAATTTTTATTCCAAATTTTAAGTTTCAAAAACAACAAAATACGTTTGCTATATTAAAAATTGATACTTTAATATAAATTTTATTCTATATTACTTTATTAAATACTTTATATTATCCTTCCCTTGTCCTCAAAACAGCAAACACGTCAAATATTTGAGCTCTAGTTCATTGCTCTGCATTTTACTTTTTGCGGAAAACACGAAGAAAGCTCTGCTTCCCAGTTCTGTGCTTGTAATGTTGATAAGTTAATAATCCGCAGCATTATTCGACCCTTTTCAAGGATTAAAACTTTCAAAGGATATAATTTAAATTCTGAAATTGTGTTCATATCAATGTCATTAAATGCGATTATATAAGAAAATTTGATCGCTTTTAACGAAGGTAAGAATTTAATAAGCTTTTTTGGATTTTACAATAAAACCAATGGTTTGTATTTCATTTTTAATTTGTTGAATGCTCTGAAAATATATTTTTAGGAAAAATTTTTGAAATCAATAGAGTCCGAAGGTATAAAAAATCGCATTTCAATTGGAGAGTGCCTTGCACAAGAATGTACGTATGTGTCGTTACTTATAGCACTTATGCACCCACATATTTCGTTCTGAAAGCTTAGAGTAATAGCAAACTAACTGGTTAAAGATAGGTTATCTTCGCATTTTGTTACGCTAACGGTAATGCCTTCTTAGCTAGTCAATCTGTTTTTGTAAAGCAGAAGGTGTAAAAGTCTAAGTTGTGTTTAATACTAAAATGGAAAAATTATTAAAATTATTTTAATTATGTTGAATCATTATCATGGATATATTGTAATTTAATTAATTTAATTACCTGCCTTTATTTAAGACTAAGAAATCATTCCCAATTATTTTAAATATCGTAAATATATATTTACTTGCATTTAATAATTGAATAATAAATTACTATATTTAATTTTTATTTAATTATAATAAATAAATATTAATACACTTATTCAGAAAGAAAAAAACTAAATTATTAAATAATGTAATACAATTTAATGTAGCAATTTATGGCAACTTTGCAGATACATGACCTCAAGGTATTACACTCACCAATTAAAATACAAATGTGCAGAAAATAATTAAGAACAGAATTAAATTGCCATCATAGATTCCAAAAATAAGAAAAAATTAAAAAAGGATATAATTGGAAGAATGGTATTGAGAAAGTTAACATCTTTGATTCGACAACCATATTGTTTATACAAATTAGAAAATTCTAACTCAGCTAAGCAAATTACTTAATTACACAATGAAGCCATCATGGCTTAGACTTATGATTCCATGTTATACAGGTATACTTCATTAGATGAGAAAGAGTAGCTGACTTTTTGCTAATTTAAATAAAATAGAAGAATACTCATGCTTGTCAAATCTAGAAGAAATTTTGTATCAAGGACCTGCAAGAACTGAATGCAATATTACTTAAGATTATGTTTTATTCAAGTGCCCTTACATGTTTAGTAAATTTAACGCTGCCAATTAATTTCATCGATAAACGTATTTGTTTAAATACATAAAGAAGTTTTAAACAACAGGCTCGTTCTAATTTAAAGCACGACAAATTAGTTAATGTCACTAATTAAATAAAAAAGTGACTACTTGTGGATAAACAGGATTAATCATCACTTCTAATTTGACAGGCACGAATTTATATACGGACTGAAAACTAATTAAAAAATTCGATAATTTCCTAAGACCACTGATTATGTGTACTTGGCAATACTCGAAATAGCGTTGTATGGTCAACCAAATTTCAATAAATTAACTAAATTTTTGAGTTTGTTCTTTGTTGCTTCACTATTCGAAAACCCTTCAAAAACATTTCCTTAATTTTAAAGTCATATATCAACAGTTAACAATCGCCAATTTCCAAACAACCATATTAAATCAGGATATCTTTAGGAATAAGGACTGTCATTAATAAAAACTAAATATTATTAAAAAATTTTGTTTCTGAACATTTGTTTTATGTACCTATTTATACCTATGTACATACCTATGGCATCTGGATAACACACGTGTTACAATTCGGACGCATGCTATAGGTTCTATATTGACGGTCGAAGAAACCAATCACTGGAAAAAATAGGCAAACCCAAAGAAAAAAATCTAATAAGAATAAGACTAAATTACAAAAACTTATTCTTTGGTCATCCTAACGAGTTTTGTCCACTTTACAAGATATCGAACCTTGCAATTTTTTAGAAATGTAGTAATCTATTTGTTATTTTCCATCTTTTCGTAATCAAAGTCATATACAAATATTCATTATAAAAGTAATTATTCACCATCGTCATAAGCTTACAAATATCACGTGCATTACATAAAATTGTCACTAGAAAAGAAAATCATTAGTTTTATAGATATTTCCTTAGTTCAATCAGATAAGGAAGGTTTATATAAAATGAATAATGCGTTTTTTTCCTATGCTTACATGTTTCGGTAGTAAACTTTAAAGGAAGGTTCTATAACGACGTAAATATCGATATAGTAATATGTTAGTCTAACACTAACGAATCAAAGTTTCGAAGCTGCGTTGGATGATGAAGTGAAGCGAATTAGAAACACTACAAGTTCAATATTACCTTTTGGGATTTGGGTTTTAAGTAGAGGCACTTCGAGTTAGAACAGGCCTATGCGGTCGTCATCGATGATTTGCATTTGCAAATGTTTTTAGTATATTAACGTTAAAATATTAATTTTTATAGCTCAACTAAATCAAATACAATTAGCAATGCAATTAAACTACAAGTACATTGAATTTGCTGGTTGTAAAGTATTTATTGATTACAAATAGTACAGCTAAATTTATATATGCTTTTAAGAAGTTCTTTCAGTAAATACGTATTCTAATTTGATTTGAATTAATTTTCTGCTAATTGATAAAGTTGATCAAAAGAATATATTTATGCAGAAAACTTATTCCATTTGCATGTGATTTTCAGCACTTTTCTTCTTGAACTGTAAAACATTCAAGAAAACGTTTATAAAAATTTCAGTTCGTTGAGGGAAAGTTCATTAAATGCTAATATTTCTAATTAGTAATATTAACATTATTCCTTAGTGAGGAGAAACCCCTTAGCAACATTATCAAATAGTTTTTAATTAGTTATGCTTCTCTTTAGGGCAGTGGGCAAGTACGAAAGTAATTTTCTGACATAATTAATTCAAAGACAGAAAGAATTTCTTTGGTTTTAAAATACGAAAAGCTTTACAGAGTAGTTTCACTATAAATGGGATAAGTTTTAAGCAAATGAGTAGAATTTAATTGAAGCAATATGAATTAACAAAATATTCCTGGAATCGACTTAACTGTTACAGTCATTCAGCAAGTTACTAATAAAACGAACTATCGTTTATGTTTTTCAACAAAATATTTGGTAATTTCTTCGGCTTGAAACTGGTAACAAAATATTTGAAAAGTCGTATGGGTCAGCCAATACAATTTGACCAAATAAGATCTTCATCTATTCAAGGGTTATTTTCACTGCATTAATGACGAAAAGAGATTTCAGTCAGTTAGTCACTAAGACAACATTAATTAAACTAGCTTCTACAGTTAGTAGTATATCACTTGTTTAAATAGACTATTTGACTATATTTCGATCAGTTGTCACTAATACAACATTAATTAAACTAGATTTTACAGTATCTATTAGCAGCTCTATTAGTAGTATATCACTTGACTAAGGACACTTTTTGACTATATTTCGATCAGTTGTTCCTAATATAGCATTAATTAAACTAGATTTTATAGTATCTATTATTAGCTCTATTAGTAGTATATCACTTGCCAAAGGAGACTATTTGACTATATTTCGATCAGTTGTCACTAATACAACATTAATTAAACTAGATTTTGCAGTATCTATTAGCAGCTCTATTAGTAGTATATTACTTGACTAAGGACACTTTTTGACTATATTTCGATCAGTTATTACTAATACAACATTAATTAAACTAGATTTTACAGTATCTATTAGCAGCTCTATTAGTAGTAACATATATCACTTGACTAAGAAGACTATTTGACTTGTCTTGACTAAAGACACACTTGACTAAGTGGACTACGGAGAATATTCGATGTCAGTAGTCATAATTCTTTAAAACTTATAGCAGCCTACCAAATGACTTACTTCTACACTTGGAAAAATAAGTCATAGTTCTCGACTTTTTTCCAAATAACATTGACGGTCAAATTTAAATTTCTTTATTTGGAATAAGTAGGCTCCAATCATCTCACAACTTTCAAAAAGGCACCAAACTATGCTTATCTTAGGATTCAAAGGCAATATTAAAACTCATATCGTGATAGTGTGACTCTACGTAAATATTATAGATATATTTAAATATGAACTTTCTTTTAAACGTAGCTTGGGCGTAGGTCTTTAAATAATTCGTCAAACATTCGGTAGTAAGAAAATGGTGTTAGCTATCAGATTAGTTATTAGTTTTTTAACTGGCGTTATGTTGAAAAAGTATTCAGTAAAGGAATCCATTTATTTATTCCTAAAAGGATTTATTAAGCGTATTTTCCACATATATAAAAAAATTTTGACATATGAGGACTTGTTTGAAATTTCTGATATTTTGGATAACCTCAACTACTTTTCTGGGTGACTTATTTAGATTTTTTTATTTATCCATAAAATTGTTGTGATTAAAGTAAGCCACGTTGAAGTGATAACGACACAATATTAACATATATCAAAAGTTGTCCTCTGCATTTTAAAAAGGCTTTGGTGTTGACATGTATCTTTTTGCAGTGTCCGTTTTTAATTTGTTCTCATTTAGATAGAATCTTCACTTTAACACT
>NC_051846.1:138934842-138941582 GCF_002237135.1 Teleopsis dalmanni | reverse complement strand
ACGCAAATATATTAACTGAATAGATTTATTGAATACAATTTATGCAAATTTTTTTAACTGGAGGAATTATTCATTTTTGAGAAGTATTATATTAAACAATAACTTCATTGAACAGTGCAAGGATAGGTTAAGTAAATCCAACAATTACTCGAATAACATTTGCGCCAGAGTACAGAGGATAGATTAATTCATTTATTCAATTTAGACACTTTGAATTTTGGCTAATTGAAGTTTGTTGATATTTGTCACTTCATAATAATTCACAAAAAAAACGAAATTTCAACTAAGGCAAAAGTTTTAAACAAATATTTTGTTTTTAGTCTAAAGTCTAAACAAGAAGTTATTCAGGATTGACGATATTCGGTAGTCCCATCTGGCAGCACTGTGAATTTGACTAGGAAGATGAGAATGACTAATCATAGTACGTGTTTAAAATGGCAGTTCTAGGAAACAGTTATTGAACATTAATTGTTTAGCTATATAATCGAAATAACATCTAGATAGTCAAAACTCCACGTCTATTTGAACATTGGACTCTTTCAACACACAACCAATCTTACAAATACCTTGTGTTATTATTTAATGTTATTGTCATTACTTTTTCTCCTCGATTTTTTCTGTCTCTATTTCTCATATAATTCCGTAACCACAAGTAGCAAGTAAGTATTTCCTAACCATAGGCTTGACAAGGGTAGTAGTTGCTGGTAGTCACATCTGTTGAACATGCCAATGGAGCAGGTGAAAGTGCTTTTCTTAAAATATGACTGTCGAAATTATTGATACACAACATGTAACACGTTGCATAAAGTACTTCTTTTACATTTAAATTCAGGATAGCTTATTTTCAGGATGGCTTATTTTTTGATTCAATGGCGTTTTAGTCTATTAAAAAATAATTTTTAATGGACGTACGAAATTCTTTTACCCAATGTTCTTAGAATTTTATTGGCAGTTTGCAAAAGCCACCTTTACTAATGGAAAATATTTTTAAAATTGTTGCATACTCCATATCTCAGGCTAAATAAGCTCGTAGTTCTAACCTGCAAAAGTTTTCTAAGACCATTTTTATATATGGTCTATATGTGAAGGATATTTTACTTCTTGTTTTGTAGGGAGTGGGAGCAATCAGCACATAATTATAAAGAAAACACAGAAAGTTTTCGTTGAGCTTTTCTGTAAGGCTTTGTGAAGCTTTTTAAGTAGAACTTGAACTTGAGCTTTCAATGTGAATGAAACAACCGGTAGGTGCCGCTTTTGCCATATTAAACAATTTTCATTAACCGTTAAAAATTTAATTTAATATAATACAAAACTGTTATTTCAAATGGAAAATTATTTGAGGGGTCTTTGTGCTTTTAGGGGAGAATGTGCCAATCATTCTATGTTATTCTTAGCAGTACAGAAGCGTTACATTTTAAGTATTCTGTACATGTGGCGTCTGTTAAATGCGATTACTTTTAGAACAAAATCAACATACATTACTTTTAAATAAAGTTCAAGAATTACCCTATGACTGTTATTTATGTGAACAGGGTTAAAGGATACCCAACAAACTCTCATTAACGAAATGAAGATATACCTTTCTGAACAATAAATATTTTAAAAATATTATTATTTTAATTCACACATAATTCAAAAATATTATAGACGATACTAAGAGCAGTCGTGGTACTATAATAGGGAAACAGAAATAAAAATAACTAACTAACGAAATTAAAATAATCTCTAATAAGATTCAGATTACCATTATTGTTAAAATATGGTTAGGCGTAATATAAAAACTGTTTGTGAGATTTAAAGAAATCTATCTGATTGAAATTAAATATTTTTTACTATCCACAGTACACTTCAACTGATTTTTGACATTCAACCTTGAATTGTGCTTCGGATTATATCCGTTATACGACGTCTTTTACTTCGTGAACTCTGGTCTTACGAGATGGGTCTGTATCAATTATATACTTCAATGTCTTGATGATCATTGGAACGATGTTTGTTTCTAAGCATTGGAGAAGTTGTAGGTTCGTTTTAGTTGCTGTAATCGAAATCTCTATGTGAGGACTTCTAGATTGAAGTAATGACTACTTTTTAGACGTACAGTTAATTTTGTCCGAATAACACGTATTTAGAACTTAAAAACCACTAAAATCGACAAAAGTTATAAATATGTTTATGACTAATGTATTTTTCTAATTTTGACTATTTGATATATTGTTTTGCTAAGATGTTTCATCTATTCGTTAATAGCGATTTCACCGATGTTAATTATTAGCGGTTTTTCAGTGAATAAACTAGTTAAGTACATATAAATTATATAAAAGTGTAAAAATTACATATGTAGTGTACTGGACGTTTATTAACCGGTTAGATTTATATTTTAAGTTTAGCATCTTTTCTTGTAGGATTTTAGCGGAACGGCATCATGCGAACGTGGTGTTAGATCAAAGAAGTACGTACGAGATTGCGGTAAAGAGGAACTCCAGGAAATGATAAAAAATGTTATTTATTTTTTTAGTATACGTTTCAGTAATTTCCGAAATTTCTGATTTACTTATCTACTAATGACAGTTTGGATCTTAATCTCGATTATTTTTTCATTGGGCGAATTTATGGCGTTTCAGTATATCGCTGTATGGTGGATACATCAGGTACTATTTGTTCGTGTCATGCTTTAGTTGTGTTTTACGTTTAGAAACTAATAATATCAAAAATTGTATTTATAAAATGCAATAGACTTCATATACAATCGAATTATATATTTAGAGATAGTATATCACTTAGGTATTGTCGATATAGTAAGACGAAGAAAAAGGTACTTACAGAGCTAGTTTTTGCTTTATAAATGAGATGTTGAGTTTTTCTTTAGAAAAGCCTGCTTCTGTAAAGGAACTACGAAATCTATCATCGATTTGGTAGGTACTCATGATTGATCTTGGCAGTTTGGAGTTTAAATAACTTTCAAAATATTGGTGGAAATGTTTGCTAAAATGTTTACTACGCATAAACTATTTTCATCAATAAAGTATGTAAACTGAATTAGTCTTTTATTTGGAATTGTACTCCTATTCTTGTACTTCATATATTTTTATAACAGCACCTGATATTATTCAAACTGATGTCCACAAATTGTGGTAGATAACAAAAAAACTGGAGCTCAATTAAAAGGGGCTTGTAAAGTATGATCTATACTTAAGCCATACATTGTGTAAAACCCTAATTTTATTAGACATGTATTCTTCATATAAGTATGAAAAAGTTTCAATATCATTTATTCACGAATAATACTGAATTTATTGAAGGATATGTGAGCAAAAATAATCAGGTATTT
This sequence comes from Teleopsis dalmanni, assembly GCF_002237135.1. Lineage (NCBI taxonomy): Eukaryota > Metazoa > Arthropoda > Insecta > Diptera > Diopsidae > Teleopsis > Teleopsis dalmanni. Next base: position 138,938,254 of record NC_051846.1, on the reverse strand, counting down.
ATAATTTACAATACATAAGGATAATTGATAATTGGTGGGGTTAGTGGAAAAGTGTGTAGCAATGAAACTTTTTTTTACGGTGTTATATATGGATAACACAAAAAGAACTATTATTTTCTCGGTAAGATATTATATCAGTTTTCAAGAAGAGTTTAATATACCATACCTACAAAAAAATATAAAAGTATAATAAAAATAAAAAAGAGAATGAAGGAAAAGTTTTAAAGTAAAAATTATTCCTGAGTAGGAAATATTAAAGTTGCTCATTGTCAATAAAATTTTTAGTGCCAACTTAGCGTTCCTTGAGAAGAGTGACACGAAGAAAATGCAATGAAAAATGTATTGCGGGAGCAACATGTTGCACCCACTGCATTATTATGTTCTGAGGATTTGCCATTTAACCAATGACACAAATACGAACTCGTGTACCAAATAATGCATCACAAGTGCATTGGAATAAGGAACGTAATGCAGCAGCAGTGGAGCATTAAACAAATCGAAATAACACGCTTGTTTGCTGGTTTGCTGGTTTTTGGTGCAGAAACTTTCGAGGAAGCATGAAGGAAGCTGACAATGCAGCAGCAATAAGTTTGTGGCTGCAATAATAAAGAATATTTCCAAAAAAAATGTTCAAAATGACAAAAGTTTAAATATATTTTGAAAATAATTTTATAACTTTTTACAAACACTCTTGTTGTCTTGATATCAACTTAAAATTCCAAAAATATGTTGTAGTCACCCAAGTTTTGCACATTGATACTTTATCTAAAAAAGTTTCTGTACTTGGACAAAATATATACTTACAAGCATATGTATTCATATATATTGAATAATAAAAATTCTGACATATTAATTATTAATTATACTTGAACTCATTTTATGTGTTAAAGATACATAAATACTTTTGAAAACTCCATATGAAGAATTAGTGAAATATTAGTGATGAAGAATATTAAATTGTGAAAACCTTATAATCAAATATTCAGAGTATTAAAATGTTAATTTAGTCTTCATTATTAGCAATTATTTGAACAAAGAACACCTAAATGTTACCTTACAGGTGCTATATGCACCGCCCCTTGATCGATCACTTGTTAATACTTTGGAAGATATGCTTCTAAAGAGTTGAGGCAACAAAAAAACTAAAACAGACACTCTATTATTTATATAACGGGTAGGAAAATTAGGGATATTGTTGTATATGTGCTGATACTCTGTAGAAACAATAATAAATTTAGATGAACAACCGAATAATTTGTGTATAAAAGTTGATGGTAGATAAATTAAACAATCTCTTAAAATGTGGACTAAATTTATTTGAGCCTTAAGAAGTGGGCCCATCTCAATAAAATAATAATGTTTTATGGCATTTCTACTTCAACTAGATACATAAAACATAAATGCTGTTAAAACGATGTAATTAATAACTTTCATGTTCATTATCATATGATTGTGATCAATCTTATTATAATTATTATCAATCATAACAATTTTGTCAGAATATTTTTTTGATAAAATTAATTTCGCACAAGTATGATGCAAATATCTTAATAATAACAGCACTTTTAAATGAAGAAAACATAAAATCAGTGAACAGATTTTACGGTAGATTATACCTATAGAGCTCTGGCCTTCAGCACATAAATCAAAAATTCGTTTAGGTAAATTCCTAACTAGGAAAAAAAATGCTGAGAAAAAAATGAATATCCTCAAATATTGTGAAGTCGAAATATAGTAGAAGAGTCGATAACGCATAAAACGCAATGTCGTTAATGGAATAGAAATGGAAGAAAAAAAAACACATTTATGGAATATACGTCCACGAAAGAAGAAGAACAAGAACATTGATTAATAACAAAGGCAGAAATAGATTAGAGAAATTAAAAGACCACAACTGAAAATCGAAAATATTAAAACAATTTAAAAGACAGGGTTGAACTTGGTCGTGGTCGTAGTGCCAACAATGATTATGATGAAATTTTGATACATTATTTTATTCTGTAATAATAATAAGAAATGGTTTTGAGATTATTAAGTTTATTGGAGATATTTTTCCTTTTACACTAAAATATTCATATAAAATAATTAGGCAACATCAGTTATATTAAATTAAGGTTAGAGAAATGGAATAATAAAAATAATTTGAATGTTGATACCTTGACTATTTACATTTCATATTTGGGAAAATTAAAAACAAAACTTCAGTAATCTGAGGGATACACTGTTTCTTACAATTCAAAAAGTTCTCATATATTTAATGATGCTTAAAAATCAGATCTTTATATGTCCCTTAAAAAACTTAAGTTGGTAGAATTAAGAAGATATATATGTCTTAGAAGATTACCACAACAACTTCTAATTTATTCTTCGAATCCTTTTTCTACGTATCAGAAAATGTTATTCACTTGCAATTTAAAGTATTTAATACATTCTTTAATTTTAACTGAAAGTACATTAGTTTTCAGTATTATTTACATAATTTATACATAATATCAGATTTATGAAAAGCTCAAGCTAATTCAAGTATTCAATGCATATCTCACAAATAAAACTCTATAAAGGCTATAGTGTTGTAATTTTCTTATTTCGTATTTTAAAATGGGAAAAATATTAAGAACTGGAAACAGGACGAAGCTGAAAAGGAAACTTCAGATTTTCTTTCTGGCACTTGTACAGAGTAAGAAATTTAAATGAAAAATAGAAGTGGATATTTTTATTGTTGTGTTTTCCTATTGCATTTGAAAATATTAAAACCACTTCATGAACAATTTTAGTTAGCTTCGAAATCAGAGAGAAATTATGAAGCTATTGAGACAGGGAAGAAAGCAAATAAAAGTATAATTTTAATTTCAAATTTATTTGTTATTAACTTTATACGTTGATTAAATTCTTTTTAAATACCTCCTTCCATATATAAATACTTAAATGGGTTATATTCCTTTTAAATAATGCAAAGTATTAAGTGTTAAGGAAAAAATGTGGGTACTTTATCTTTATCTTAGAAAAAACTAATTTATGTTCTAAAAATTCTTTATTAAAAGCATTCATAAAAGTACAGGCCCATAAAATAGTTGTTGAGTTCAAAGCAAGTTTTATATTAAAAATTAGAAAATTATTTTTAGTACTTTTTATTTTATTTAACCACTAATTTATTCCACAATTTTTATTATCCTATAGGATACTTCTTCTTCTATGAAATTCGCTCACTAACCAACACCTGACCAAATATTCCTCACATAAATTGCGTACTCTTTTGACTCATCGTATGTGACATCAAGCCGTCAACGAAAAACAACAACAAATCGTTTTAAAATTCTATTCTACTGCGCTATTTTGTAGCTAAAGTGGCAATTTATAACCTGCAGAATCTTGTCTGTATAAGGAGGGAAAGTGTTGAAATGAAGAATGTATC
>NC_051846.1:138903236-138934742 GCF_002237135.1 Teleopsis dalmanni | reverse complement strand
GGAATTTACCTAAACGAATTTTTGATTTATGTGCTGAAGGCCAGAGCTCTATAGGTATAATCTACCGCAAAATCTGTTCACTGATTTTATGTTTTCTTCTTTTAAAAGTGCTGTTATTTACCTGACTTATTATCAAGATATTTGCATCATACTTGTGCGAAACTAATTTCATCAAAAAAATATTCTGACAAAATTGTTATGATTGATAATAATTATAATAAGATTGATCACAATCATATGATAATAAACATGGAAATTATTAATTACATCGTTTTAACAGCATTTATGTTTTATGTATCTAGTTGAGGTAGAAATGCCATAGTAATAATACTAAAACATTATTATTTTATTGAGATGGGCCCACTTCTTAAGGCTCAAATAAATTGTGTCCACATTTTAAGAGATTGTTTAATTTAACTACCATCAACTTTTATACACCAATTATCCGGTTGTTCATCTAAATTTATTATTGTTTCTACAGAGTATCAGCACATATACAACAATATCCCTAATTTTCCTACCCGTTATATAAATAATAGTGTGTCTGTTTTAGTTTTTTTGTTGCCTCAACTCTTTAGAAGCATATCTTCCAAAGTATTAACAAGTGTTCGATCAAGAGGCGGTGCATATAGCACCTATAAGGTAACATTTAGGTGTTCTTTGTTCAAATAATTGCTAATAATAAAGACTAAATTAATATTTTAATACTCTGAATATTTGATTATAAGGTTTTCACAATTTAATATTCTTCATCACTAATATTTCACAAATTCTTCATATGGAGTTTTAAAAGTATTTATGTATTTTTACCACATGATATGAGTTCAAGTATAATTAATAATTAATATGTCAGAATTTTTATTATTCAATATATATGAATACATATGTTTGTAAGTATATATTTTGTACAAGTACAGAAACTTTTTAGATAAAGTATCAATGTGCTAAACTTGGGTGACTACAACATATTTTTGGAATTTTAAGTTGATATCAAGACAACAAGAGTGTTTGTAAAAAGTTATAAAATTATTTTCAAAATATATTTAAACTTTTGTCATTTTGAACATTTTTTTTGGAAATATTCTTTATTATTGCAACCACAAACTTATTGCTGCTGCATTGTCAGCTTCTTTCATGCTTCCTCGAAAGTTTCTGCACCAAAAACCAGCAAACCAGCAAACAAGCGTGTTATTTCGATTTGTTTAATGCTCCACTGCTGCTGCATTACGTTCCTTATTCCAATGCACTTGTGATGCATTATTTGGTACATGAGTTCGTATTTGTGTCATTGGTTAAATGGCAAATCCTCAGAACATAATAATGCAGTGGGTGCAACATGTTGCTCCCGCAATACATTTTTCATTGCATTTTTTTCGTGTCACTCTTCTCAAGGAACGCTAAGTTGGCACTAAAAATTTTATTGACAATGAGCAACTTTAATTTTTCCTACTCTGGAATTATTTTTACTTTAAAACTTTTCCTTCATTCTCTTTTTTATTTTTATTATACTTTTATATTTTTTGTAGGTATATTAAAATCTTCTTGAAAACTGATATAATATCTTACCGAGAAAATAATAGTTCTTTTTGTGTTATCAATATATAACACCGTAAAAAAACGTTTCATTGCTACAAACTTTTACACTAACCCCCACCAATTATCAATTATCCTTATGTATTGTAAATTATAAATACCTGAATATATTTACTCACATATCCTTCAATAAATTCATTATTAAATAAATGATATTGAAACTTTGTCATATTTATATGAAGAATACATGTCTAATAAAAATTAGGGTTTTACACAATATATGGCTTAAGTACAGCTCATACTTTACAAGCCCTATTTAATTAAGCCCCAGTTTTTTTGTTATCTGTCACAATTTGTGGACAACTGTTTGAATAATATCAGATGCTGTTATAAAGATGAATGAAATACAAGAGTAGGAGTACAATTTCAAATAAAAGACTAATTTAGTGGTAAGTTTGAATACTTTATAGATGAAAATTTGGCGATTTTCGTGTATTTATTTATAGGAATCACTTTTCACTATAAGAATCATTCATTTAGTTTATGCTTAGTAAAAATTTTAGCAAACATTTCCACCAATATTTTGAAAGCTATTTAAACTCCAAACTGCCAAGATCAATCATGAGTACCTACCAAATCGATGATAGATTTCGTAGTTCCTTTACAGAAGCAGGCTTTTCTAAAGAAAAACTCAACATCTCATTTATAAAGCAAAAACTAGCTCTGTAAGTACCTTTTTCTTCGTCTTACTATATCGACAATACCTAAGTGATATACTATCTCTAAATATATAATTCGATTGTATATGAAGTCTATTGCATTTTATAAATACAATTTTTGATATTATTAGTTTCTAAACGTAAAACACAACTAAAGCATGACACGAACAAATAGTACCTGATGTATCCACCATACAGCGATATACTGAAACGCCATAAATTCGCCCAATGAAAAAATAATCGAGATTAAGATCCAAACTGTCATTAGTAGATAAGTAAATCAGAAATTTCGGAAATTACTGAAACGTATACTAAAAAAATAAATAACATTTTTTATCATTTCCTGGAGTTCCTCTTTACCGCAATCTCGTACGTACTTCTTTGATCTAACACCACGTTCGCATGATGCCGTTCCGCTAAAATCCTACAAGAAAAGATGCTAAACTTAAAATATAAATCTAACCGGTTAATAAACGTCCAGTACACTACATATGTAATTTTTACACTTTTATATAATTTATATGTACTTAACTAGTTTATTCACTGAAAAACCGCTAATAATTAACATCGGTGAAATCGCTATTAACGAATAGATGAAACATCTTAGCAAAACAATATATCAAATAGTCAAAATTAGAAAAATACATTAGTCATAAACATATTTATAACTTTTGTCGATTTTAGTGGTTTTTAAGTTCTAAATACGTGTTATTCGGACAAAATTAACTGTACGTCTAAAAAGTAGTCATTACTTCAATCTAGAAGTCCTCACATAGAGATTTCGATTACAGCAACTAAAACGAACCTACAACTTCTCCAATGCTTAGAAACAAACATCGTTCCAATGATCATCAAGACATTGAAGTATATAATTGATACAGACCCATCTCGTAAGACCAGAGTTCACGAAGTAAAAGACGTCGTATAACGGATATAATCCGAAGCACAATTCAAGGTTGAATGTCAAAAATCAGTTGAAGTGTACTGTGGATAGTAAAAAATATTTAATTTCAATCAGATAGATTTCTTTAAATCTCACAAACAGTTTTTATATTACGCCTAACCATATTTTAACAATAATGGTAATCTGAATCTTATTAGAGATTATTTTAATTTCGTTAGTTAGTTATTTTTATTTCTGTTTCCCTATTATAGTACCACGACTGCTCTTAGTATCGTCTATAATATTTTTGAATTATGTGTGAATTAAAATAATAATATTTTTAAAATATTTATTGTTCAGAAAGGTATATCTTCATTTCGTTAATGAGAGTTTGTTGGGTATCCTTTAACCCTGTTCACATAAATAACAGTCATAGGGTAATTCTTGAACTTTATTTAAAAGTAATGTATGTTGATTTTGTTCTAAAAGTAATCGCATTTAACAGACGCCACATGTACAGAATACTTAAAATGTAACGCTTCTGTACTGCTAAGAATAACATAGAATGATTGGCACATTCTCCCCTAAAAGCACAAAGACCCCTCAAATAATTTTCCATTTGAAATAACAGTTTTGTATTATATTAAATTAAATTTTTAACGGTTAATGAAAATTGTTTAATATGGCAAAAGCGGCACCTACCGGTTGTTTCATTCACATTGAAAGCTCAAGTTCAAGTTCTACTTAAAAAGCTTCACAAAGCCTTACAGAAAAGCTCAACGACAACTTTCTGTGTTTTCTTTATAATTATGTGCTGATTGCTCCCACTCCCTACAAAACAAGAAGTAAAATATCCTTCACATATAGACCATATATAAAAATGGTCTTAGAAAACTTTTGCAGGTTAGAACTACGAGCTTATTTAGCCTGAGATATGGAGTATGCAACAATTTTAAAAATATTTTCCATTAGTTAAGGTGGCTTTTGCAAACTGCCAATAAAATTCTAAGAACATTGGGTAAAAGAATTTCGTACGTCCATTAAAAATTATTTTTTAATAGACTAAAACGCCATTGAATCAAAAAATAAGCCATCCTGAAAATAAGCTATCCTGAATTTAAATGTGCTGACGGTTTTGAGCACTAAAACAGAAACTGTTCCTTAATGTTATCTGTAATCACTTGTTAAGCACAACCATTAAAAACTTCATCCAAAATAATCAATATGGTATTGATATATACATTGATGATCGTGAATAAAGCGCAATCATTTATAGTAAACATTATATAGCATTAGTGTTGAGTCTAAATCAAGAAGTCATAGGTACTTTATGCAACGTGTTACATGTTGTGTATCAATAATTTCGACAGTCATATTTTAAGAAAAGCACTTTCACCTGCTCCATTGGCATGTTCAACAGATGTGACTACCAGCAACTACTACCCTTGTCAAGCCTATGGTTAGGAAATACTTACTTGCTACTTGTGGTTACGGAATTATATGAGAAATAGAGACAGAAAAAATCGAGGAGAAAAAGTAATGACAATAACATTAAATAATAACACAAGGTATTTGTAAGATTGGTTGTGTGTTGAAAGAGTCCAATGTTCAAATAGACGTGGAGTTTTGACTATCTAGATGTTATTTCGATTATATAGCTAAACAATTAATGTTCAATAACTGTTTCCTAGAACTGCCATTTTAAACACGTACTATGATTAGTCATTCTCATCTTCCTAGTCAAATTCACAGTGCTGCCAGATGGGACTACCGAATATCGTCAATCCTGAATAACTTCTTGTTTAGACTTTAGACTAAAAACAAAATATTTGTTTAAAACTTTTGCCTTAGTTGAAATTTCGTTTTTTTTGTGAATTATTATGAAGTGACAAATATCAACAAACTTCAATTAGCCAAAATTCAAAGTGTCTAAATTGAATAAATGAATTAATCTATCCTCTGTACTCTGGCGCAAATGTTATTCGAGTAATTGTTGGATTTACTTAACCTATCCTTGCACTGTTCAATGAAGTTATTGTTTAATATAATACTTCTCAAAAATGAATAATTCCTCCAGTTAAAAAAATTTGCATAAATTGTATTCAATAAATCTATTCAGTTAATATATTTGCGTAAAATATTATACATTTTAACTTAATTATTTTATCATATATAAAATTTACATATATATATATTTACATATATATTTATATATAAGCAGATATGAATCGATTTTTTAATCATTAGCTGCTTCAATGAAACAAGCACAAATAATATAAAAATGATGACCCAATTTATTAATGCAGGCAATATGCACTTCAGTTCTGTAATAACCAATTACATTGATGAGATTTACTTTCATAAGCTAATATTTAACAAACAATAGCCAAGGCTTATTCAATTGAAGGCTTATTGAGTCTATGACTACATTAAGACTATATTTTTGCGCTCAGCTACATACTTTTATGTACTATTTATAATCATGTAGTATAGTATAATGTGAACTCAGAGGGTACATTTCAAGCTAGAATCATTTTATTTAATACAAAACAAAGTTCATTTACATTACTAATATTAATTGTAATAATACTGCAATTTTATACTTTGTTCAGATATTTTATTAATAGAGTTATTCATTGCACTCCACTTGATTCCTTTTTTTTGTTTAAATCTTCCCTTTATTTATACAACTGCCAATATTTGGCATCTAGTATGTATATATTTTTACATAGTGGAAATAAAAATAATAATTCAAATCAATATTAAGAATTACATGTATAAACTATTAACAATATATATTAAAAACTTGTTTTAGTATAAGATAAATATAAGTTTTAGTAGAAGTAGATGAGTCAATTCATAGATTGGGATTGTACTATGAACATATTAAATAGTTATGAATTATTATATTGCTAGTTCTGATGGATATAAGCGTTTCAATCGTCTATTATATGTGTCTTCGACATTTGGTAGTTGCCTCATTACTGGGTTAGGTTGGGAAAGTAATCTATCCGTGTGATTTTTACTATTTATTCGGATAACGTCTGCAACGAAGGGTATTTTTAAGTCACGATGAATGTCGTAGTTTGAGATGTACCAGTCAGCGTTAATAATAGTCCTAAGTATTTGGATTGTAGTCTTTGCAGTATTTGTAAGTTAGATTTGCATGGTTGCATGCTGATTTAGTCATAGTTTTTTTGTTTTCAATAACAAATTTTACAAATATTAACATAAATACTCTTTTTAGGACTCTTAAAGGACAAAATTTTATTTTTATTCACTGAAAGTTAAATAATCTTTTCCAGAAGCCGTTTTGATTAACACCGTAGTCAAATAAAAATATTTGCGCTAAGCTGTCTTAAATTTAAGAATTTGTTTAAAGCACTTTATAGTACATACAGTCAAGTTGAGCAAAATGTTTTTCCGATGGATTGTGTTAAAGTTAAGAAATACAAATCAGATGTTAAAAAAAATCTAAACCAACGAATTTGAATTTCTTTATACCCGTTTATACTATATACTTGTATATTTTCCAAAAAGACAGACATGATATTATTGTTTGTAAAATGTATTTGAAAACACACAGTAGATTTGACACAGACTGATATTTTAATATATAGAAGAATAAATCCTTATCGAAATGATCGAATTCGAACAAATAGTCTAAACCATTTAAAAGCTTACAGCAGATCTCTACGTCCCAATGTAAAATCCGTCAACTCAATAATAATAACAAAATATAGTGTAATTTCTAGTTTATATTACTACACACTACACCTGAGCTCATAATCTAAAATGAGAATATTCAGACCCTAACTTTAATATAGTTTATACATCTCGTAGTACGAAATATTATTTAAGTAAAATCTTCGTGATTTGAGGATTAAACAATTTTAAAAAGTTGTTAAATGTTTGTGAAACTTGGTCGAAATGGAACTAAGCGTTAATTTTCCCATTGAAAGTTATTTCATCATTTAGTGCCTGTTTGAAATTTTATTTTATTTTTTGGACTTACTATGTCAGGAATTGCAAGCGAAGCTGCTAAAGATACAATATTTTGCAAGCTTTTATCAGTTGATACAGTTTTAAGGGCAACGTGTTTGATGCGTCCTTAACAAGGAATCTATTAATTACTTCCCGCCTGAAAAGAGCTAACCTTTCAGCCATTAATTAAAATTTAATAGTTTCAAGTAAAAACCCCAATCTTCTTTTTAGTAATCTGATAAAGTATAATTGCCTACTCAAACTCTTAACATAATATGGAATTAATTTTATTTGCCATTACACCTCTTCAGAATTAAACTATAAGACGCGAAACATCAAAAAAACGTTAAACCGCTTTTCTGCCGCTTTAACGGTTAAAAATATATGCAACAGACTGTAGAAATTAAATAATAATAATAATAAAAATAATAGAGCAAACATAACAATTCTATGTTAGCATTATTATTATTTATATAAATAGTAAATATATGATCTTCTTCTTCTTCTTCTTCTAGGTGCCTTGTCCGCTTCGAACGTTGGCTAACATGATTGCTATTTTGACTTTATCTACAGCCTCTCGAAAAAGTGATCTTGTACTTATGTTAAACCATTGACATAAATTCTTCAGCCATGATTTTTTCGTCTTCCAGGGCCACGTGTGCCTTCAATTCTGCCAAAGGCCGTACTTTTCGGAATGCCTCAAAATATGACCAAAAAACTCTAACTTACGGCGTTTTACTGTCTCTAATATTTCAGTCTCTTTGTTGACACGCCGAAATACCACTGTATTTGTAATTTTTTCTGTCCAGCTTATTTTCACCATACGTCGATAGCACCACATTTCAAAAGCCTCGAGTTTATTCATCGATGCAACAGACAGCGTCCATGCCTCTGTCAGTTGGAAAACTGGACTTAAATGTTATTTTATTAAAAGCATTAAAGATACTTGAGATTTGCAGTTTAACATTATAATTATCACAAAGTCACACTGGACAAAAATTTGTTATAGTATGAAATTAAATAATATAATACAATTTTTTATTTAAAATTCAAAAACCAATTTACTTTAATTCGGTTATTCAATAATTTAAATTTTGTGAATTGTTACGAATGAAAGAATTTTTTTCTAATCTATTTTATCTAATTAGCATTTATCAAATAATTATGGTATTCTACATTCAAATTAAGATCAATAAATTAATGAGCATTTAATGCTTAAATTAACATCATTAAACAAAAATGAAACGAGCAGATAATATTTAATAAAATTAAGCTTAATTTATGCTAAAGCATTTAAAATAGCAACAATTTATTTTTGTGTATTTAAATGAGGACGACACAAAACCAAGAACAACGGTGGACATTAGATTATTTAATTATATTTTATTAAAATTTTGTTTTATGTGGTTATCAAATAACAATAATTAGTCCTAAATCCGCAAAAATGCCATTAATATCTACATAATGAGATAAAGTTGTGTATGCAAAAGTGTGGTAATATTTTTAAAATGGGCACTGTAAAATTATTTACACGCAGATAAAATTATTTGATAAAAAATAATTTCTATTAAATAGGTTTCTCTCTTAAAATTTTATAATACCTTTTCGATTAAAGGATTTATGTAGTTCATCAATATTTCATTTTTTGGATAATGAAACTCACACCATTTGTAAAGCGAGCAAGTATTCAGAATAATACACCACTTGTACCCAAGAAACTCCTCAAATTTAACATTAAACACACATTCAAAAACTTTTTTGATAATAAAGCACAATGAAGTTGCACAAAAAGGAGGATTTGCTGTACATACTTCTGTTTCATCACTGAAGTCCTTTTTATTGAAAATTGCTCTTAATTAAAAATAGGTAAATTATTGGGGTTGAACAGAAGGAAACTTGCTTCTACTTGCACCTTCAAGGTGCTCTTAGTAAACCTTTTTCCATTCTTGAGTGCTACTTTTGTTTAATTGCTTGTCACTTGATTTTTCGCAAATCATCAGACTCAAAATTAGTGATAAGGGTTTTTCTCAAAATAAAATGGGATGCAAAATTTATTTTGGGAAATCTTGAGGATGACACTGTTTTTAAAAATGTTAATATAACAGATAAAAAGCACCAACTTATGAATATTTAAGTGCATAACAAAAAATTATTATCCCAAATCCTGTCAGCAATAATGTTTTATCAGTGTTACAAGACAGAAAGCGTTTTCGTCGGTTGCTCCTTTGAAAAAATCAACATAATTTTTATAAGGACCCTTTATGTTAATATAATAATGGCAAAATTTTTGAAATTAATTTATTTTAGTTTGAAAATTATTTATTGAAGGTGAGTTATGGAAAAAATATTCTCTAATTAATGCAGATAACTCATCAGCTTTTTTAAGTAAGTATATCGTAGAAACTAATAGGTCTTTGTGTGGATTGCAGTCAGTCAGATTAAGCTTGTGCTGCAGTATATAAAAAACTGTGTTGCAGATATATTTAAACAGTTTCTAACAACAACTTTAGTTCAAACATCATACAGTAGTTACAGTAAGGTGGCAGGGATAATAAAACCATCACATTCGAATTCAAAGACTTTATTATTAAAATTAGTAATGAGATTGGTGATTGTGTCATAACTCAACAAAAACTTAAAACTTCTATTCTAAATTACATATAATTACGTCGATACAATATTAGATGTTAAGTTCAGATATTTGAATAATGTTGTTAAAGTGAAAGTTGAATTCACATTGAAAAACTATATATTGTACTTACCCAGTTGTCATCAACAATGGATTTCTGGAAACGCTTCGAGAGCAACAATTTTCTGAAATGGTAAACAATCAGAATAAAAACGTTTTAAAGTAAACCATTTAAAGCACAGAGATTAGTTAAATGAAAATTTGTAATTAGCATTCACCACGCCGGAAGTAGTGCAGCCGTTCCCACGCGTTTCTTAGCAAACATCATTTGGATGTGGTCACATCTCCTTTCTGGTCATAATTGGCCATTGACTGTGTTTATGAGAAAGTGGACTATTTGTAGTCAAGTTTCTTGAGTTACACGGTTACGAAGAAGAAGGGAAGAAATCGACACTAATGCATTTTATTTGCATAGTCCAGATGTTGCATCATAACTGTTGTCCTTTTGCATATTGCAGAGCAATTAAAATGTCATTTAATGTCCTTTGCATAACTGCTTTGTCTCTTCTTTGAGAAATGTTATTTTTCTTATGTATATAATCCAATAGCATTTTATCTATATAAATAAAGTATATATTTATTATTTATATATATTTATGTTTATATTAAACTTCAATACCCTGGCCTAGATTCATATAAATTCCATAATAAATATTTGATCTTTTACAAGTATTAACCAAATTTTTATAGTGATATTCATATTAAAAATTTAAACAAAAATGAGTAAAACATATAGAAATTAACAATTCTTTCAGAACAAGACTTAGCTTAGCTTAGGTAAATTTGTAACTACAAATACTAAGCTCCTTTTACCTTATCCCCCTGATATTGTTACAACTGCTGAACCCAGTAATCTTCCAACAAACGTATCTAAGGCGTGGTTTTAGTGAATTAAAGTCTTACACTATGTCTGTTGATGATTTCCAACTACTGGATAAAAAATGGACAATTTTTGTTCACTTTCTACTATTTTTAAATGTATTCAGACATACGATTAAATTATTATTAAATTATTATTAAATAATTATTATTATTATTATTATTATTATTAAGGTTATCTCATGTCTCCGAATCTGAAGAAATGCCTAGGCGGTAATAAGTGTAAGTCAAATGACGATGGCGTAATTGAAACAAATATCTATTTAAGGAATCTTCAAAAAGTCTTTATTAAAAAATGGATAAAACGATGTCTAAAAGGAGATTATGTTAAAAAATGAAATGTTTTATTACCAAAAAAAACATCTTTCATATAAAAAGTAACTTAATCATTAAATTGGGCGCACTTTAAATAACAATTTGAACCAATTGAATCCAGTGAACCCATGAAGTCCTAAGTATTAAGGCAACGGTAAGTCAAATACATCACTTTTATGACGTTTTATGTTTTCTTATTTATATATTTATAGATTATATAAATATTAAAGAACAAATTTTTTTTCCATAAATTACATTATTTTATTACGTGTTTGTATTTTGCAGCTTATGCACAGTCAAAAGGTTTTTTTATTTTATTTTACTGGAGAATTCAATTATTGGGTTAGGTTATATGAAGTGAAGAAAGGTACCAATCCTCCTCAACTCGCTAAGAAGCTCGTTTTGATTCCACAATTCGTCGCAATAATGGGTAGAAAAGTGCTTAAGTTAGAACCAGCTAAAAGCATTTATAAAAGCAAGAGTCAGGCCAATGCTAATGTTGGAGGTGTCGCTGTGTTAAAGAAGGGGACCCCATTCAATTACTACTTTGTAAAAATAATTATGGTAAGACAAACCAATTAGAATTCCAAACTACTTGTATTGACTTTAACTTTGGTCTAAAACTTACATTTATCTCAACAATGTTCTCCCACTGTGAAATAGTTAACAACTGAAGAAGTCGCCATAATTGCGTACATGTATAGAGTTAAAGACGCTGTAAATTAATATTTTATTTTGAAGAAATAAAACAATATTCACTAAATATAATCTTAGATTTTTCAAACGAAATAGTTTAATAAACAACGTTTAAGAATCAGGAATTAAAAAATAGAATTTATTTTTAGTATTCATTTGTTAAATAATACTACAAATAGCTCATTGGAAGTGAAAGTTATACTAATTTAATATAATAATACCCCAATTTGTGTCACCCCGGTTTTCGTTGACTCGAATTGCGTTGCAAAAAAAAAGTTTTAGCTTCGAATTGCGTGAATAGTATTTCGATTTCTGTTGATTTTTCAATACATGCGTATGTTAGTACGCCTTTGCACATTTGAAATTGAAGGCTTGAACGGTTTACTTCTATATCTGTCGTTTATTATATATCTTATAGAATATGCAGTCAAAACAGAACTAACATAAGGTTTTACAGGAAATTTAAAAGTGCAAAATATAGAGTAAAAAAGAAATGTCAAACAATAGAAGTTGTCATATTCGAGAATATTATAAGCACAAAATACAGATAGAGAACACATAAAGTAAAGTTAAATTTATTATTCACAAATCTCTAAAATTTTCACGGAGAAACATGAAAACGAATAAAGTATTTAAGTATAAAAATTTTTCAAGTAAACTTTAATTAAAAAAATCATATTAAATTCATTCATATTGACTATGTTTAATACAGTTTAATATTTTTCAAGTAGTTTTTATTATATTAAAGATTATAAAATATTACTATAAGTCCGCATCTCAACTTTGCAGTAAAAGTTGTGGTGTTAAAATATCTTTATTTTGCTTATTCGTTTTAAAAGAATTCACAAGATTTGATCAGATTTAGATGGATCGTAACTTCGTATTTAATAAGACTTTAAAAGTGATTGAAATAAAATTGAGTTAATTATTATAATATAAAGAGACATTCCACATATTTATGGCTCATAGGGAGCTGAAAAAGTTTTGATTATTTTAACAACACTTCATCTGAAAAAATGTTTAAGATATTTTGCGTAGAGTAGCAATATATTAACCTACACAAGACATTAAATGAGGACTGCCTTAAATATATCAAATATTTTCAAATTACTTTGTCGTGGAAGGGAGACAAGAGAAATAGGAAGGAAAGTTTCCAGCACCTGAGAAAAATAAGTTTGTTGATATGCATTCGTTCTATACATTTAGCAACTTTAGTAGCTTAAAAATAAATCCAAAAAAATGAAATCATTCTCTGGGGCAATTGTGGTATTCACTTAGGTTTTATAAAAAGTGAGATGTGAACTAAGAACATACGAAACAATTAACAAAGTTAATAAGAGAAACAGAAAAAGAACAATTTAATAGAATCAAAACAAAACTCGTACCTCCTCAGGGAATTCCGGAAACATTATATTTTTTACAAGGATACCAGTAGGGTAAGAAAAATGTTTTTGTGCATTTCCAACTTCACTTGTAAATATAACACAAAAATTATTATTGAAGTATTTTCTTGAAAATACACAATCTTTAAATTCATTTCAAATATTTGCTTGCATTTGAGATGTTTTAAATTTCATTAAAAAATTTGACAGATTCATTTTTAACATACAATAATTAAATTCCATGACATCTACATCACATCATTTGCTTTCATTCCGCTGAAATTGTGCAGGTACTAAACGATTGAGTCAGTTATCCAAGACAATAGAACTGAATTCAAAATAATTACTTTTGGCTACAATTTTAAAAAATCAGCACTCAGAAATGAAACTTCAATAAAATTGATTTGATTTTATGATTTGTTTATGAACGTCGACAAAGATATTTAATACCACAAAATTTGTTATAAAGCCCGGACACGTGTCCTGATGTTATCATACTTACCAGTTACTACGGGAACGCTTTCTCGTGTTCCAACAAAAGTGTTAATTTTTCTTGGTAAAAACGTTATAAATATTTAAATAAGAAGAATAAAAGAAATCAGAAAACAATTTTAAAGCAATTTTTTACATTTCCACTTAATATTCCTCTATCTTTAGACAAACACTCGAATTTTGTTAGTTGGTTCAAACAAGGGAGAAAGAGTACACAGTCAACCCCATTTAAACAACAGAAGTGCAGAAGTTCTAATAAAAATTATATAGAGATTTGCAGTTTAATAACACTGAGGGGCGAACGCCTGTCGTTTTACAAAGCAGAACCATAGCAATTGGTGTTGTTAGGGGATAATGTGAGATACAGCAGCCTATTAAGACATTTATCACGCCGGAAAATATGCTTCATTAATCTTTATTCTACATTTATATCCGCATAAGAGTGTTCCTTAATATTTTCTCCTTTGATTTTGTGCTGAAGGCATACTTTAGAGTCAATCATGCAAAGATAAAAATCTTGAAGCAACAAGCAATAGTTGCACGCATACTGACGGTTGCGATAACGACCAATCTTAGTTTAAGGGTTGAGATAAGATTAATTTTTTTTGTTACTCCTTACGCAGTACATGAATATCGAAAATTAAAATTGTAAATTTAATAAAAGTTAAAATCTTTAAAAATTTATTAGATTGGGATGAATGTATTGTAAAGTTAAAGCATCAAAAGCCACTTTGATCTATTTAAACCACTTTTAAAACAATGATTGCAAAGTATATAAAAGTCTCTACGCAACTCCTTTCGCATAGTGTAAATTCACTAAGTTTCTAATTCAAGGCAGTTAAGGAAATTTGGTAAAAAATTTAAATTTAATATTGCATAAAGCAAATTACATATAAAAAAAATGTTTCTAGAAAAATTATAATATTACCAAAGAATCTTTTTCTTCAAATTAGCTAACTTTGCTTAAGTTCATGCATTTATTCTCAACACTACGAACTCTAGTGTATATGACATTTAAAGGTGGGTCTTTATCTAGACAAAATAAATCGTAATTAATATTACGCTTTTCAATAAATATTAAATTAGAAAACTTTGTAATAATTTAAATGATTATTAATTTTAATAATGTGCGATTGTATATCAATCACATCAAAATAATAATAAGTTGAGAGATTATTTAAAATACCTTATGCACTTAAGGTTTTGCTAGAACATTTCAACACATTAAGCTGCTTTCGGAAATATTTACTACTTTTATGTATGAAAATTACACCACAAACGGTTCACTTAAGATACAAAATAAAAATTTTGTGAACGCACCGACAATGCCGAAATGTCTATTTGCAGTCGCTATCGCTGTTAATGTGACCTCTCGCAAAATCTGCACTTGACAATATCATTTAGCCCCGACATGCATGACACAGATGACACACGTTTGCCATTGACACCACAATCTGCATTGCGGTCACACGCAAAAAGATTTCACTCGAATCCTATGAAAATGGGAAAGGTCAGCAAATACAAAAGCTCGATTTTTTAAACAGCAAATCACTACAAAGGAAGTTTGGTGAGGCGAGGCGAGGCGGGGCGACACGAGGTGAATGTAGTTGGCACGGACCTTCCTCTAGTCTCGTAGCCTCAATATGCGATTGTGCATTTTTTGAGAACTTTTAAAATACGCAAAACCACAATGTTTTTACATGTGTGACCATGTTATAATCGTAATTTCCATGGAAGATGTGTTAAAATTTTCAAATATTGTAGCTTTTATCAATGTTGCTTTTGTTATTGTTTTTGATGATGATTTTTGCGGTTCTGTTCGCCCAAAATGATGAGAAAACACTTTTGTTTTTGATGTTGTTTATGTTTATGTTTATTTTGTGGTTTTTTAAAATATGCCTTTTGTCCCTGATTTGTGAACTGAAACAAGAAGAATTCTGGAAAAAATGTGGGATTCCTAAAGTAATCCCTAATTTTTCGCGTACTTTACGATTTATTTCCCTTTCGCAAAAATAAAAATTTTTTTAAATACGATTACTCAAAATACTTTCATATTTTATATTAATTAAATTTACTCGAAACTGCTCTCTATTAAAGACAATTTTTTTTCAAGTAAACTATTGACTACCGTCATAACTGACGTTAAAATGCTATTTAAATTTATTTTCTAAAAGTACAGCAGTGTTTGTAGTATACTTTTGGGATAAAAAAAAAACTCTTGTTTCATTAAAACTGCAAGAGAAATACTAAAATTTTTTATTAAAAATATAAACTGCACTAATTTATAAATTTTAATAGAGCTCAACAACGAAGCTAAAAACCCAATGAATTTCGAAACAGTTTTTTTAAAATATATTTATTTTAACTACGATATCATAATTTAGTATATGAATTAATTTTTTCTTCTTCTTTCAGTTTAGCATATAAAATTTCAATATTGCCAAAATACAAACAAATTCTCGAATATCTTAAAACTGAAGTCATGTTTCATAAATTTTTCTAAAAAAAATAATAAAAGAAATGTTCTTATAAATTTAAATCATATTTTAAGTGCTATTTTGTAAAAATTAATACGAGAAAAAATAAAGACTTGTCGTTGAAAATTGGTTCATTGTGTCTTGAAGCATTCTTCTTTATGATTAATACACTTTAGCATGTGTTCGAACCATTTGTCAAAACATGCTTCCAATTGTCTTCAGACACCTCCAAGACATGATTTTTAAAAAGCAACAACGGCTTCTTCCGCCGCTGTTCTTAAAGATCTTTGTCCACGCAATTTATTCTTGACGTTTAAAATCAAGAAGAAGGCATTGGGTGCCAAATCAAGACTCTACGGCCCTGATGACCCATCAATTTGACTTTTTGAATATTCAAATAATCGGTTGTTGGACAAGATGTCGCATTGTCTTCATAGAGATGGAAAATAATCCGACGGCGCTTGTTTGTTTTCCATATTTCACTGAAGACTTTCGCTAAATAAATAGTTGTATACCATTCGGAATCGACCGTTTTACTTTCCTGTAATGGTAAACTCGTAGTTGCCACATGACCAGTTTTCCCGAAAAACAAGCGACTATTTGTTTCGAAGTTCTCCGATTTTTGTTGGATTTGGTTATTCTTGAAACACCCATACATTCGACTGCTATTTGCGTTCCAGTTGATACGCATATATCCATAATTCGTCACATGTTACAATCTTATATACTCGTACGTCTATTGAAGCACTGCCATTGTATTTCTTGAGCATTGGTGTGCTGTGTGCACCAATCGACACGAGCATCTTTCTGAGATTTTGTCAAATGATGGAGGATCCAACGAAAACAAAACTTTCTCACGGCTAAATTACCGTGCAATATTTTATACTTATATCTGTTGGTGGAACAAATCCCTAGGGTTTTCTTATCCTATAGTATGTCGCATGACGATCTTGCATTTCAATTTTTGCACAGCATCAATATTTTTAGACACAAGAATACAACAACTGATTTTGGACGAATCAGTTGTTCACGACTTTCGTCAGCGAACTGTGGCCATGATTAAAATCATATTATCAGCGTTTCACAGTGGTGTGGGAAAGGATGGAGGTTCATCGTCAACTGTGAAAGTAAGTTGATCGATGCACTTTTGTCTTAATAATCTAAGACGAAAGTCGTAATATCATCGCACGAAAATGTTCACGAGTTAATTCCATCTTTTTTTGTAAATATTTAATTAACTATTTAATTTAATAACAGAAATAGTTCACGTCAACAACCGCAATAAATCATCGCAGAAAAACTTTCTCGCGTAATTTCCAAGTTTTGCGAATATTCAATTTACAAACCTCTGTAAATAGTATATACATTATATTATAATCTTAAATAAAAAGTTTTAATTTTCTGTTTTGGAAATTTTTAACTTTAGAATGTATTACATTCATTGCCTTTGAATGTCTTTTTTTTTGGGAAAAGACAAATTAGACGTAAATATGTAAATAACTTACTTAACGCAAATAAAAGCTAGAAAGCTACTTTTTAGCAGCAAACTTAAAAAAATGTTAATATTCTATTCCAGAAACAAAAATTATGAACTTTCCTTTATCCGAAATCCGCAATATCGCCAAAGTTATTTGCTACATACCATAAACTCGGATTTCATTTACTTTTTGTACAAAAAAAAATTTTTCTTTTCCTGGATTTTTTACGATACAATATTTATAAAAAAATAACTAATTAAGTTGCATAGTGAATTATACATCGTTAGTTTGTAGTTTTTATATCAAAGTTATGTATATGTTAACATTATACAACCACTGCTTCACTAAAGCCACGAACGAAGCTTCTAAACGAAAAACCGTAAAGCAATTCAGTTGCAGTTCAAACCAAACCACCCAATCAAAAATGCGTACCATGTGATGGCTATAAACAGGAATATCAAAACGTTGTGAACCCGTCAAAACCACAGCGAAGAAAACTAAAACACTCAGAAATTGCAAAAGGCCACATGACAAATACATGCCCTCTAGATGCCCATGTCCGCGCCTCTCAGTACGTGCTCCACTATCCGGATGTAGCTGGCCAGTTACTTTAAGCACGTAATATTAATCCTCTATTTCATTTGGCTAAAGCGTCAAGTAAAAATCTTAAGTGATGCCACATTTTTTCAATGCAACAAAAAAGGGAAACATTTCTCAATGAGTACTCCATGAGTGTGACTACAATTCCTCTATGCAAATATTTTAAGTTATTAGCTAATAGACAAAGGATATACATAAATATACCACATATGTATACTATATAAACTAATGCCGAGGTTACTTGAAAACCGGCAGTGCTAGTGTCACAAATTATGACGTGGCGTGCAATGAACGAGTTTGTGCTGTCGTCCAAACAAATTCGCAACTGCTCGCCTTTCTCTGAATTTGGCCTGCTATGTTGGCCTGCTTTATAGCATTTGAGGGACAACTGCAAATCCGCCGGTTAGTTGGCTTACCATAATATTTTATCGGACAATATTTGCCAAAACATTAATCAAAGCGACTCTGTTACAGCACACATTGCTGCCATGCAGTTGTTTGCTATCTGGCAACGCAGTCAATTTGCATACTTACTCACACATAAGCTAAGAACAAATTGAAATCAAAGGACACTGATGAATTCCTCAACACAAAATTAACTCGAGCTGGTGACGTTGAGTGCAACAGTCATAAGCTTCATATCAAGTTGAAGCGTTATCAGAGCCATGTGAAGTCGCACAAATGCATTCGTTTGTGTGTGCGAACCTGCAGATATAATGAGCCAATGCTTGCACTAAAAAATGTGCACTATCAGACATACTTATCGGATGCAAGATGGCTGTCATAGGAAAAGCATTTGCAGAGTATGATACTTTGGTTCAACTGGACAAAAAACTTGTGATTTATTTAATTATTATATGTTCAATAATATTCAGCAACATTAAGCATAATGTACTTTTTCGCTTCTTAATTGTAATTTCTAAAATTCGGTATAAACTCTGATAAATATCACAAACAAATTATAATTATATTTCTTTATTTGTTTTTTTATTTTTACTTTATAAAAATTCAGTTACATTTATTTTTAAATAAAACTGAAAGGACATAACTAATTATAGCATATATTGCTAGTTTGCTTGATATGAGATTTAGTAATCTATAAGCCAATCGATGTCACTGAAGTTTTATATACCTTCAGCTCAAAAAGTATCCGGATTTTGTAAATGAAACACACAAATTTAAATTTTATTCCAAATTTATTTTATCTCCTTCGAATTATGCTCCTTCTGAAGTAATACACATATGCCAACGTTTAACTCAATCTTCCATACACTTTTCGTAAGCGCGTGCAGGTATGGCTTTTTAGTTCCTTCAGCGAATTCTCTTTCACCGACCCAATCGATTCAAAACGCATACCACGAAGGGGCAATTTGAGTTTCAAAAACAGGAACAAATCGCGTACAACAACAATTTTTCATAGTAAAAATCGATTCACTTTAAAATTTTGTTAGCCTTTGTTTTTATTATTTGAGGAGCTTCACATAAGTTAATTTCTTAAAGTATATATTCTTATATTGTAATAAATATATATATATATATATATGGTGGCACATTGGGACAGCGCACCGTCCAACAAGTGGCCGCACTGAAGTGAAAGACTAGCCAAAGTGGACCGCGAAACTACTTGTTCTCTTGTTAATGCATGCAACTCATTTAGCTTCAGGTTGCCTGCTAAATCATCAACCTAAGACAGTCTTCCTCCTGCTTGCCAGTGTTGGACATTGGCACCATATATGCGCCACTGTCTCCTCTTCTTTTAGACATAGTCTGCAAATGTCTTCTTCAGCAAGAGTAGATTTATCTTTTTGAGGTGATACTTGATGTTTCCATGTCCACATACAGTAATTAGTGAGGTCAGCCAGCTTAGGGTGCTCCGAGGATAGATAAGCACTTTTATCGCTTCCCTGAACAACGGTTTCGACATCATGACTTTAGTCTGTTAACAAGTGGTCATCTCTATCCATATAAAAAGATAAAGTGAAGTCATCCACTTATCGACATACGCTGCCGTTATGTTGTAGCCTAATGGTATACTGGACTCTGGGCCACAGAAGTTATACTTCATCTGCCTTTTCGTTTTACTCAACACCGATATGTCTTTTAACACACATGACTGTTACCTCATTTCCATGAGCACATTCCATGGGCTTCGTGACACATTCTTGTACTAAGCTGTTAACTATTCATCTCGTTTGCATGCTTTTGATATCTGCTTGATTGTCCAGCGCTATCAGAATCTTTTTCTAATACACCTGACAATTCAATATGTGATCCAGAGCATGTGAGACCGCCATAAGTATCGACTGATAGACGGAAATATATTTTCTTAGATGTAGAGTGCACGTTACATTTAGCTCTTTCGAGTAAGCCCCAGCTCCAGCTCTGCCATCCATCAAGGAGCCATCGGTAAACACGCAGATGTCATTCCTTTCGCACTTATCATGTGGAAGGCCGTCTACTAATTGATGTTAAAAATTAATTTAGTATAGAATTATAATGGAAAAAAATATAAATAAAAAATATTCATTTAACTTTCCAGTTTGTAACGACCTTTCCGGCCTCTACCGCGGCCGGGGTATACTCAGCGTATACCAGGGTTCAGTACAAAAAAAAAACTCAACAACCAAAAAATTTAATAGGCCATATTAAATTACAAATAATTATAAAAAAAAATACATTACACGATTTAACATATTTCAAATAATTATATTTAACTATCATGGATATTCTTAGAAAATTAAATAATACTTCAAAAAAAAAAAAAACTAAGTACTCAATTTTGATTGTAAAGGCTAAAATTAATGCGCACATCGTGATATGCGTCAACGAATGCAATTCCCGGAAAATTGCTCAACGATATTAAATCACACGATCTTAGTGGGCATGCAACGAAACCCTTTCTTGAAATTATCATCAAACCATTCTTCTATTTTATATTTATGTTTTTATATAGTGTTGATAAAGTATGTATCACCACCTGGTACAACAAGACGTAGATTTTGGAAAAAAATATTGCCTAATATGGCTCGATATTGAGTAACAAATGTTAGTGATCAAATGTTATAAAAAATTGATTTGGTGATGAAATCCAATAACTTGGTGGGTCGTATATCATTGCGTGACGTGTACATATGACACATTTGTTTTGCATATACATTTGGTTTGTTGACAATCTTTCGCTTAGGTTATTAAAATAATCGATTAAAATGTAGCAGGAAAACTTTTTATAAATCCATTGAGTGAGAACCTATTTCACTGCCACTGACGAAATACATATTCACTAGTTTTTATTAGATCTGATTGAGAATACATATAAATAACTCGATTACCAAATTTGACATTAAAAACATTCAATTCTCGCATAGATAAAACGTTCTGAATAAAATAGTCATCATAAATATTAGGGCAGTGGCGGCGCTAGGCATCAGCGATATCGGCGACCGCCACGGCCTCGCGCCTACAGGGGCCTTGCTAAAAGTTAACTACTGTGAATTCAAAGTACTTAATGAATATATTGAACAATTTGGTTTCATATATGGCATTAATCATATCCGAAGTATATCCGAATGTTTATATAGTAACCAGAAGCATGTTCACAGTTTCAGTCAGTACAGCGTGTGCGGAAAGAAACTTCTCAAACTTAAAATTGATTAAGACTAACTTGAAAAATATGATGATCCAAGACAGACTATCTCTCTCTCGAAGGAGACAATTTATTTTTGTTGTAACTTTTAATTAACTTGTCGGTAAAAAAATGGTTTACGATTTGAAGTCGCTTTATACACATAGAAGCTTACGAAAAAGGCATTTAACCTATTTACGAGCTGAGAGATCTTTAACAATGTAAGAGTTGGCCAACTTCAATAAAAGATTTTATTTTTCTGCTGGTGGTAATCTGATAAATAATTTTTTTTTTATATTGACTATCCTAAATATTGACCCTAAATAAATATGTTATTTTTTGTCTTTTTTTAAACGTAATTATGCACTATAGATTTTTTGGAGACAAATTCTGAGGTTTAAAAGTCATTTTGTACAGAAAAAATAATTACATTTTTATATACACTATTAATATAGATTCAACCAGAATATAAGGTAACTATAAAAAAGTAAAATATATGAAACCATAATTTAGTAATAACAATTATTACAAGGTTTTAGAAACATAATCTACTAAAAATAACTTTAAAATTTTCAATACCCACATCTGTAATATACTTTTGGCATTGCAATTGACAATTTCCATACATAGGAATTCATTATTTTAATTGGATCATCTTTAATTCCATATATAAGAAAATTTCTACAGATAATACTGATTAAATTCACTCAAAAGTAGTGGAGGAAAGAATTAATTTCTTGCCATATTTCCTAGCTCTGCAACTTAATGCAGTTCAATTCCGAAAGTGGAAAAACAAAAAAAAATAATTTATTGCAAATGGGAAATTGAAAGTTTTTCATTGTCTATAATGTGAATTGTACTGCAAGTAAAATGTAATTAAAATGCTCCAAAACAAGTTGCAGTAATTTTTATTTTTCATTCAATTTAACAAATTTAACAAATTAGTTGAAATATTTTCCTTCTACGGCATCCGCAATGGATACTGTGAATGCTAACTCACAGCTTTGCAGGTTTGCAGGTTTCCTACAAATTCACATACAAACTTCACACCGGCGAGTCTTTATCATTTGCTTTCAATTAGAAATCTACTAATTTCTCTTGATTTATATTTTCCGAATTCCCTTTCTTAAGATACTTTGTTTCTTTTCAATAGAGCTGAGTAAAAAATGTGCTTTAAAATGTTGACCACTAAACAATTCTAAACTATTTACTCAGAAGAATCAATAATGAATTTGTTACCTGGGGCACGTTTGACACTAAAACTAAAAATTAAATAAAACAATGAAAATATTGTATTTGCGTAAATCTAAACAACTTTAGGTCGTAAAAACAAATTTGAAGTGAATAACTTTCCATAATAAAAAATAGAACGCTATCACTGTTATACCATACTTTAATAAAAAAGTGTGATGGTATAATTAGCTTGAGGTCTCAGCAGGTCTCTGCGTATAATATACGACAAAAATATGATAACTATTAAATTTGAAACATAAGTAAAATTAAGTAAAACAGTTTATATGTGAGAGAACATTATTGAGACGACTGTTTCCAATGGTGGAGCAGTTCAATCATAGATACCATAGAAGAGATGAACAATTACTCTGTAGCCTTTTTAAATATCCAGCAAATCAACGAAATAGTACGACCGCCTGACATCTTTTCTCCTTGATAAACATCTCAAAATCTTAACTGTTGCTAATAGTGTAGCTGTTATAGTGAAGAGATTTACCAAGTGGAACGTAGGTTTCTTAAACAGTAAATTAAAATAAATTAAGCCAATTCAGTTTACGTTAAATTTGAGGCAACCGACAAGATAATCCTGCGATGTTCCTTAATAAATTATCTATTCTTAAAGAATATTATGTAAACTTCAGTGCCATATATTAAATTGTCGTTTCAGTTAGACAGCAGAAATATCAAAACTAAATAAATATAATGGCTACCTGTACACATATATCACCGCATTCCTAGAAATTTCAAAGAACTCCAATATAGATGTCAGTCAAAATCACTTGCGAGAGCTTGTAACAGTGTAGGTGCTTATATTTAGAATAGCTAATACCTAAACCGAGTGTTATTAGACATACAACTAAGATTTAGTATTCAAAACTTTTGTAATTTTATTCTTATATAAGTTTTCTGTGGTTTGTTGTACTTTGAAGTAAACATTAAGTATCTCATACAGTTATACCTTTAACCGCGTGTTGTCAAATCTTGTCGCATAAAAAATAATATTTACACAAATAAATTCGTCTTCTTTGGTGCCGTAACCGAAATTAGCATTCAATTTATATTCGCCACTGCCATTTTTGTCAACAATGTCGTTTGCAATAAGATCAGTAAAAAGGTCGAAGTTAAGGGAATACTATAATCAGATCAATGTTTTAACTATACTCAAAGACAACTAAATTATATATAAAATGCACTCACATTTTTTGGAAATGGACATTGACGTCTTTTGATAGATAATTGCTGCACCATTTTACTCCAGTATTCGCCTGGTGTAAACAAAGCAGTACACAAATCTGGTCGAGCGAAGTTGTAAATTGTGTTTACCCATTGCCCTCGGGATTTCTTGTAAATCTGCCCATAAACCTATTAAAGTTTCATATCGTTCATTATACTCGTATATATGTAAAGGAGTACAACTAAGAAATTGAAATACTTTACCTTGATGGGTGTATTCTTCGGCAATTCCGCGGTCATTTTTGCTTTACCTTTAACGTGTATTGTATCATTGTTCATTCTTATAAATTTCAAGTCCTTTATATCCGCAATCTTATCCAAAAAGTTTTTGGGATAATTTTTACATTTGCTTAAGATATCTTCATCTTTGAATTCTATTTTATAGCTGTAGGTCTACAAAATTCTGTATTATTTCTTAATATTTGGCTTTTATTTTAAATTTCTTACTTCCACACTTAAAAGAGTTGCTCCGTGATGTATGATACATACTAGAAGGTAAAATATTACCTGCCTCATTTCAGGAAATTCTAAATTTTGTCATGGCATGCATTGTGCTTTATATAGATTACAAACAGACAATTAAGAATAATTTACGTGCTGTAATTGAACATTTAACATATAACAAAAGTAGGAAATGTTAACATGAACGGAATAAATACAAATCGAGATTAGAATCTTATGCTGATGCGCATCTGAGCTTTGACAATCACACCAACCGCTCCAAAAACTTACCATACAAAAACTATTATTTTATATTGTACAACATTTTATTATATATTATGTTATTTTGTTCTTAGTTCAAACTGAATATAGATATTATTAATATATATTATATATTATTAATAAGTTATTATATTTCAAACAAGATTTATTCGTGAAACACAATTTTTTGAGTGAATGACTAAATTGCAGTTTTTACACGTTCTGAGGTTATTAGGCGATTCATATCTTAAAATAACAAACCTTTAGCTGAGCATGAGAGTTAATACACCTCTGTTTGATATCACTGATGTCCTACAACATTGAGTCCAATGGGACTCTTTATAAATAAATTTAAATTCTGTTATGTTATAAAGAAAATTTCAGAGACATTTAAACCACATATATTCCAACTCCATTAAACAATAAGAATAGATATGGCGATATCTGTATGTCTCTCCATTAATGTATAAGCACATTTCTCAGTTTCTAAACTGATCGAATGAATATTTAATAAGTAGTTTATATAAATGTGGTTTGAATTTCATGTCGGAAGTTTTTTAATATAATAAGTTTATATGTATATATAAATATTTGACAAAATCAAGAATAATTATAATATTAATTAATAATAAGTTCTAATAAGAATTAGTTCTGTTTTCAGATCAGTTGTTACATTTTATACTTAATTTCAAATAAAACTAAACGATAGCGATCCATATTTTAGTAATATATATTAAGTCAACAATTTGCAATTTTAAGAAATTTGTTATTCCAAACACAAACGCTATAGTTTATATGTATGTAATTATAAATTATAATTTACGTTAGAATATTATTTTTTTATGTACTCGCTACTATCTATGTATGCCTAAAATGTTGTTTAGTAATAAAATATAAACTTTATTTTTATCATAATCATATTTAACATATGACGCTAATAAGAAGTCATAGTGTACTTCTATAATATTTAGAGACATAAAAATAAATATTTACATGATAACACAATATAAATTATTTTAAAAAATTTTGAGAAATAGCATGAAAGTACAATATTTAGTAGCAAGTTCTATGTCAATATTTCCGGAGTGAACTAATCGTGCGGAACTTCATAGTACACAAATAGTGAATTCTATCGACCAGTTTAGTGTGGCATTCTTACGATATAGAAAATAAGTAATAAATTCTAATGTTTATAAAACGATCAACTCGTACAGATCATGAGCCTCAGGACGGTGAGAATTACCATAAACTACTTTTTAAGGAAACAAAAAAGCAATAAATGACACTTTAATTCAATCAATATTAATTTGAAACAAATAAATTTTGAATTATATTACTTATCACTGTTACATTTCTTGTCTGGATTTATTCAAAAATTCAAAGCTACATCTATTTTATATACCGTAAACCTAATTAAACAGAACACAATAAGAATCTGTTTAGTTAATATTACACAAAATCAAATAATATCTCAAAATCATTTTTGGATTGATTGTGTTCTGTAATAACAACCACAAAATTTGTTTCATCAACAAAATAGTTGATAGTGACAATAATTTCTCATGAAGAGGAAATACATTGATCATGCATTAAGGACTTAAATACTCAATAATATAATCAAAGTTAATATGAGTTGTACCTTCTGCTCAAAAAGTATCCGGAGTTTGTTGTTTATTAACTACACCTTAAGTTATACATCTTTTGTTATGTTGGTACACCCTTTCTTGACATATGGTACGAATTTGAGCGCCATCTGTCAATTAGTTTGTTTACATCAGCTGTTAATGTGAGACTACCTCAAGTGCATTTAGCAATTTTTACTATGGGAAATTCTTGTTGTACGCGATTTTTTGACCAAACACGGCACCACTGTCATCGCTCAGGCACCATATTCGCCAGATCTGGTGCCGTGCGACTTTTTCCTGTTTCCGAAACTCAAATTGCCCCTTCGTGGTAAGCGTTTTGAGTCGACTGAATCAGTAAAAGAGAATTCGCTGAAGAAACTAAAAGCCATACCAGCACGAGCCTACGAAAAGTGTATGGAAGATTGGGTTAAGCGTTGACATATGTGTATCGCTTCAGAAGAAGCATATTTTGAAGAAGATAAAATAAACTTGGAATAAAATTTAAATTTGTGTGTTTTATTTACAAAATCCGGGTACTTTTTGAGCAGAAGGTAGTATTTATTTATAATATTAATTTTAATTTAACGTACGATATGAACTATTATTATTTAATTTTAAAAAATAATTTTCGGGTGAATATTCTTTGAATCACATCCAACTTACCTGTGACTAAAACTACACTGTAACCAAAGACATTATGCAAACAGATCAGAGGGTCTGGCAGTAGATATAATCCTATACCAGGAATTCAAAGCCGGAGTATAATTTAATTATCTTCAATATAATGGCATAGCGTCATTGAGAGTAAAGAAAATCGACACGTGGAAGTAATGGAAAAAATTGCGTTGAATAATCGATTCTACCAAAATCACTTGTCAAATCGTAGCGTCTAGAAAACTGTAACCGTAACTTTATATTGTACATCCGGTTAGTAAACTATTTTAGAGAATACTAAGTTATGGCGATATCACAATTTTTAACAATTTCTCTCCAGCTTAGTATTTTTCCCAATGCACTGAAATGCAACACAACATGACCAACAAAAACCTGTTTACGCTTTACTGGAGCGTTGCCTAGCAGCGAATGTAAACAGAATGAACCCATAAACAATTCTCAGTAAACGCTTGGAAAGCGAGCCGTACGCATCATGTCCACTCGGTGAAGAAGTGAAAGTAAAATTCATATTTTTAAAGTAAAAACAAATTATTTAATTCCAACAAAAATGAATTAATGGGTTTATCACTGTGCAAGTGGAAATGCTGTTGTTGTTGTCAGCGGAACTCCAATAGAATTACTAGGTATTTATTCTAAAATATACTATGTAAAATGTAAAATATGTAAAATTTATGAAAAATGTGATTTTGACTAGTGCGCCAAAAGAAAAGTTAATAAAAGTTGTGCTGCTCGGTTTGGAGGGCAGCGGTAAAACCGAAATAGGGTGTGCATTAGCTGGTACACAGCGCTTAGGTGACGACTCGACCAATGGGGTCCAATACTTTCGAATGAAATTGCCAAGTGTTCAAGTGTCAATTACTGAAATAGGAGGCAACAAAGAAATGCAGAAGATTTGGCATCACTACTTCGATACGGTAGATTGAAAAGAAACAATCAATTTTTGCATGTTTTAAGAGATCTAATCAATTTCAGGCAATGGGTTTCATTTTTTGTTTTGACATGTCCGCAACTTATGAAGAACTTAAAGACTCCTTCGAGGTGCTGCAGAAGACTTTCGCACATCCCTTTGTAAGTGGCAAACCATTTCTATTAATTGCTACCAAAGCTGACTTGGCAGATCAGAGCGTGCAGCTGTATGACATAGAGAACACATTCCAACTGGAAACATTGGCGAATTATTATTTCAGTAGCCTTCGTTTGTGCTGCTATTCGAGAAACTCATCAAATGCAATTGTAGCAAATGAAATTTTTGAGGGAGTAAATTGGCTTACTGCGTATATAAATAAAAATATTATTATGCTCAGAAAACGTGTAAGATGTGATACGAATATGAAGGTAAAGTATTATTGTTATGGACTATAAGTCCAAAAATTATAAATAAATAAAATAGAATAGCGTTTTAATTGTATTACTTCTTATATATATAAAAAAACTAAATAAATCCATTTTGAACAGATTTGGCAAAATCAAATCAAAAAAATAATACTTGAAGGGAACTCAAGGAGAGGCAAATATGAACGCTTAAAAAAACGTAGAAGGGTAAATTATATAAATAACTATTATTATGTTACAATAAATAATATTTGCTTTAATAATTCTACGCAGCTTTGGGCGACAACATATAGGCGATCAAAGAGAAGAATTCGGCCATGTACAGCACCAGCTACTATTTTTTCTGTATGCCAATCAACTGAAACTGTCGAATTGTCAACTTCCAATGATCTTCTGCCTTTATCAACTCAATTGCCAAACAAAACTAATGTATTTTTACAGCAGCAACAAAATGGATCTACTGTGGCATTATAAATTCGGGATCTGGATTTTGTTTTTCTCCTCACCTCCAATATTTATGGATTGTACACAAAAAACACGTAATTCTTAGAGTAATTGAGTTTAATTTAGACTTATTTTGCTTAAAGCTATACTTAAGATGTAGAGCAGGGTATGAAGATGTGCCGTATTTGTTAAAGTGCTTTAGTTTTTCTTAATATATGAAACGATTATTATATGTTTCCATAAACATAAGTACAATTAAAATAGTAAACAATAGTTTAGATTTAGAAATGTGTATTTTTTAATTAACTTATCATTGTAAAAAATAGTGTTTTAATCAATCGCTATATTCCTCTTTGTAACATTTAGTAATTAAATACAAGAAGAGACAGACAGACACCCGTTAAAGTGCAGATTACCCTGTATCGTGCTTTTTTATAAAAATGTAAACAAATATAAGCAGAGACAGACAGACACCCGTTAAAGTGCAGATTACCCTGTATCGTGCTTTTTTATAAAAATGAAAACAATAACTAAAAATAGGGTATTCCACTTATAAAACCTTACTAAACGATGAACTGTAATGAAATAATGTCAATAAAAAATTTTTCGGAGATCCAAAATATTATTATTAAATTTTTTCAAAAAGTTTAACTAGATACCTTTTTTTGCTACAGCTTAAACAAATTTATCTATACTGAATTTATTTATTGACTTTTTCTCTTAAAAATTTACAATATATAATTTAATATTTAAACTACTACTTACGACTACATCACAAAGATACACTAGGAGTAGAGAATCACAAACCACCTATAATAAATAATTATTATTTTTCGGGTCGAAAAGAGGAGAAAATGGATGTAACAATAATATTATATGCACGAGTATATAGATTTTCAACGTATTTTTAATTTTTACGAATTCTGACTTCCTCATAAATACTTGAAGATCAATGTAGATTTTTTCCTTTTTGATAAACCCTAGTGAGCTAGAGCTTACCCTGAATATATTCAACTATTGCATTTTATCTGCTTGTGTTAATACTTATTCGTAATAATAGCTTACTTTAAAACGACCTATTTTTAATCTTAGGACATTTATAATTATTCATTCTTATGATATTATTAATATATGGACTTGATAATTGGAATAAGTTGTTCGTTTTGAGATTAATGTCGCAATGTTTCAGCTTTTATGCTAATTCTAACAGAAGATTCTATTTAGTCGTCGAAGCATTAGGAAACTATATTTCTTTGTGGTTTCTGTACTTGAACGGAATTAACAACACAGAGGCTATATTTAAATTTGAAAATTATTTATTTATTGTTCTGTTTATTTCCTTAATCAGAAAACTAGAAACTTCTTCCGGAAATATAATTTTCTTACTAAAATTTTTCTAATTTTGTATTGTTAATATATTCGAATTGAAATCAAGCTTGCTGTGATGAATGAGAATGTCGACGGCTACATATATATGAGTTTATTTAAATTAAAACTGTATTATAAAGTTTTTATTACAGTTTTTGTTAATAATTATTATAAAAGTTTTGATCGAATTTATTATCTCACAAAGACAATTAAAGATATTTTTTTATGACTATCTAAAATAGTTGTTTAAACATTTAATAAGTTGACTTTATTAAATAATTTCAATTTTATTTGTCTTATTTTAATTTTTTCAAACATAAAAACTTGACTGTCTTCATAATAACTAATACATTTTAACTCTTAATATTAATTAAAGTTTGATATATTTTTATTATATTTTCGTTAAAATAAAAATATTGAAATATTTGAATAATAACATAGTATTAAAAAAAAATATGAAGCTCACTTTTGTTTAATTTTGATTTTTGATATATTTTTATTATATTTTATAGCATAAAGAGTACAGGAGAGTACAATTAATTTTACTGGAAAAAAAGTGAAAAAAATGAATAAATTAAATGTTTTGGATTTGCATATAAAAAAAGTTACGAGCTCACCCACCATCGGAGTCAACACAGCAACCGCACTGGTCATCTCCTGGACATGTTTAAATCTTAATCACTTGCGCTGAGCTATCAGAAATTAGTAACCGGATTAAACAGTCGTGCGAATTTCGCATCAATTCCACACCTGTGCAGGACAATTTCCAATTACGATTTCATGTTTCATGTTACGGTCTGTGGCTGCAGATTGACATTGATGCTGAGGCGATGGACTATAGTCGTGGTGGTGGTGGTGATGGTGTTACAGTCCCATTATGCTTTGGCTAACTTAAGTAGCTGTCACAATTCCTTCAGTAGACGGTACAGTAACCTTGCCAAAGCGATACAACTAAATAACTGCAGAAGGGTTAACAAACTTGTTTATGTCTTCATGGTTGTGTGCGCTTATTTACATTTATCGGTTTTATTTTATCTTTACATATGGAAAACGCGAAAGTGCACTCAGAAAATTAACTGCTTCGCTGCACTTACAAAATGTATTTTTGCTGCCCTTTGCAGTGAAGAGAAACTCTTTTGGAAGTT
>NC_051846.1:138899785-138903136 GCF_002237135.1 Teleopsis dalmanni | reverse complement strand
ATTTGTTGTCATTGATTTATTCAATATTACCAGATCCATTTTTAGCATATTATCACCACAATTTGCGGAAAATTCATACTGGAACTAATATCTGAAATTGCGTTTGTGTACACTATACCAAACTTCATTTAAGCATACCAAAAAAAAATGCTGATAAACCTTCTCTATCAACACGGAAAGATTAAAAAATAATAGAAACTTAAGCTTTAACTCACAAATTATTTTCGTGCGCTGAAGAAAAAAAGGAAAATGTTGGGTTTTTGTTGCAAATATAAAGCACTTCCTGTCAAAAAAGTAGATAATAAATTTTCATAAAGTCACTTAAACCAAAAAGCTGAAAATCCAAAAACACCAACGAAATGAAATGATACATAAAGTGGAAAACATATTAAGAGCGAAAAAATTAGAGCAATGATAATATGACACCTCTTTTGCGTAATGCCAAAGCACAGAATGGCATAAAAAAACTGATTTTTATCTGCTAACCAAGCGTTACCCAGCCAAACACTTCCTAAATCAAACAAGAATACAAACACGAACCTAGTAGCGCCACACCAAGTCCTCAATCCACGGATTGCATGGAAGATGGAGAGCTAGCGCCAAATTTAATACCTAAACCTAAACCTAAACCGCTAAACAAGTAACAAAACGCTTCCTGCTAGAAATCATAAATTATTTTTCCAAAACACTGCAAAGAAACAAACAAACGGAAAAACTTGAAGGAAAATCACACAAAAATAGAAAAATAGAAAAAATAAAAAGAAAAAATGAGAAAAATAGAAAAAATTATGAAGTACTTAAGTGCGGCACTTCATTAATTTATTTAAATGTAGCGTGTTTGGCTAAACTCTGTTTACACAAAGCAACAACACAACACAACACAACACAATACACTGCCACAGACGCCGCATACAGTATCTCATACCGCTGCGGATAAATATCTATGAGAAGTGCGTAGCGAAAGCAGCAGCGGAAATTATTACAGCGAAAACGAAAGTCAATGCGAAGCTTGGAAAATTTATTTACTGAGTTCTGCAAAATACATTTGGAAATTTTTACTGCGTAGACGCAGCGCTCAAGAATTTTCCACGAAGCTGCTTCTCAAGGGTGCAATAATTATGCCAGCCACTCGTTTTCGCTGCTGAACGAAACAAAGCTGAAACTGTGACACTCGCGTAGATACAAATTCATAAATATAAACTTTAAGATGCGCTTAATTTTTCACTTTCCAAGGCTGCTGGCTGCTGTTGGAGCTGGCAGTGGCGGTGGCGCGGGCGCTGGTGCTGGTGCTTAGTAGTTAAGATACGATCTACGCGTAATGAAGTACATGAGGGACATATTTATTTTGCTATTAAGTGAAGAATATTCCACGTGTATAAGGAGGTTCCGCTTCGCTTTGCTTGAAGTTTTTTTCTTTTTAACTTGCATTTAATAACCAATTCTGAGCTTTGCCTTAATTACAAAACTTGCACAAAGTAACGCTAATTTGCAGTTGATTTAAGCTGTGATTTGCTCGCGCTGCATTTATTTTGATCACTGACTAACCAGTCTAGTCTGCAGACACGCCCACCCAACGTATGAAGCTCATAAATAATTTTTAACTACAAAGCAAAACAGCTCAAGAATTACAAGCGTTTTCGTTTTCGCTTTCAGTTTTTTGTTTCTGCAAATTTTGTTGTTTTCTCGGTGTCGGTTTCGGTTTCGGTAAGAAAGATACTCTACTCGTACCAAAAAATGGGGTAATAAAAAATGATATATATCAAGAAGACGATAAAAAATCACTTGGTACTAACTTTTTATTTAAAAATGAAAAATCGTTTCTTGCCCCTTTTTCCTTGTAACAAAAATTATTATTTTGTTTTTCTGTTGAAGTTCCAATGTAAAAAATATAATAAATTTCGAAAATGTTTTTATTTTTGCAAACCAATTGAAATTGTTTAAGTTTTTATTGGCAAAAGTGAAAATAATAAAATTCTATATATAAATACTATATCTAAACATAAAAATATTACATAAGTTTAAAGAATATTTCCATGCAGCAAACATAACTGCAAAAGAAGTCATGAGATATTCTTCTCTATTGGCAAAAATCTTTATCAGAAGAATACCCCTTCCAACATCATTACCTTCTTTAACTTTTAAGGCGGATGGGGACTTTATTCCGCACAAAAGTCAAATGGAACTGGTTATAATGAAAAAAGAATAAAAGCCAAGCCCTTGCGTTGTATAAATTTCAACAGAAGATACAAACTTAATGAAGTTCAAATGCAACCATATAAAATATATATTCTTTTAATGACTTAAATGAGATAATATTAAAATGGCTTATAATGTCGTTATTAAATTCCTAATATACATTAAATACTTTTTTCACAAGGATATCAGGACTTTTGTTGCCTTACTAAATAAGTATTATCAAGCTTTCAGTTATATTTTAAATGGCAAGAATAATTTTCTAAAAATATCGGTGCATGTACCAATACGAGATAAAAGGATTACGCTTTGAAAATCGCAGTTGATATTGGAGATATTGAACATTAGAACATTACTTGATTCTGTCGAGTGTATTGTCAGTTAAAAATGCGTTTGTTTATAGACATGGTTATGTCAACTACTTAATAATGTATTTTGATCAATTTTTGATAAGGTTGGTGCCTGACAAATATGTTTTTTCAAAATTTTGTAATATTTTGACTACCAAATATTGATAAACTATGCTAGAACTGAATCAAACATATATCCAGCTGTACAAAAATCTTATCTTAAACACAGAATAAATGTCAGGTGTTTTGTTACTGTATCTAATATAATTTTTAATTAACTTTCTCTTTATATTTTAATTAAAATGCAAAAGGAGTGATGATTATATATATTATATATATCATATATATTATATCAACTGATTGCAATTGTTTGAAAATATATGTTACAAATAAAAAAAATTGTTGTTTTTCATACTTATATATTATTTTTTCATAGAAAAACAAGTTTTAATATATATTTTATTAACAATTTTTTTTTAATTTTTTAAAATTGTGTACACACTATTTAAATACAATAAACGAATAAATTAAAAACAAAACTCACTTAATTACTTCAATTTCTTTAATAAATAATTAACAAAATTTGAGTTAGGAACTGTGCCACCCCAATCAGCAATCAGGAATGACATTGAAGAAGTATGTGTGTCTCTGACAAAAACAACAAAAAAAAAATATATCGTATAGATAAATGACAGCTGTAGCTGAGCTATTTACAGGGAACAGTAATCAAATAAGCAACCCTCTTTCCCATTTGCCCTACAAATGCAATAACTAAACAAATAAAATATTAAAATTAGGAATGGAAATG
>NC_051846.1:138845402-138899685 GCF_002237135.1 Teleopsis dalmanni | reverse complement strand
TTAAAGTTCTAAGATTAAAATTTTAAACGTTTAATAAACAATTTTTTTTTTAAAAGATACTAATTTTTTTTAGGTAACTTACTATTATTGCATAAATAAACACTTTTGTCTTCTTCACTCATAAAGCTGAGTTTTTCTTAAAATATTTAACCATGTTAAGAAATTTTCGATTAATCTCTCTTTTTGTGGGTAAAGGAGGGGAATTTGAAAAAGGGTGTCGACGTCAAAAATGTTTATCTATTTAATCATAGAAAGTTTATTGAAGATACGATATTTGTTTTTATAAAAATAAAAATATCTTATTGACATTTAAAAACCCTATTTTTGCATAATACAGATTTAACCTTATAACATTGAAATACCAAAAAGGAGAATTGCCGTACAGTGTCGTACAGACGTATAATATTTTCTAAGAAAATGTTTTCTTGAGGACCCTGAAAATTAAAAGAGACTGATAAAATATATTTGATTTATTAAATAATGAAATTCGCGTTAATCTTCAGTAATTTATATAAACTAATCGTAGCTGAATATAATGTTATCTGATGGTGACAATACCTACAATTCTTAAAGAATATAGAATAATTCTAAAGTAAAATACTAAATTGGCAGAAATTAATAACTCTAGTACAGTTATTAAAACTAAAATTGTAATTAAAACCGCAGTACATTTGAAGTAGTTGTAAGGATTAATACAACACTCAATCCATAACAAGCACGAGTTCTAAGCGTGGCACTTGCAGTCCAAACAAATTATATATGGACTATAAACTAATTAAGAAACTCGAATATTTCCTAAGACCACTGATTATGAGTACTTGGCAATACTCTAAACAGCGTTGTGTGGTCACCCAAATTTCAATAAATTAAATAAATTTTTGTTCTTGTCTTTTCATTGCTATCCAAATCCGTCTAACTTTTAAATAGTTTAAATAGTTATAAAGACGCTTCACTCTCGACATGAAAAAATTAACTTTAATAATTAAAATAATTGTTTATTGCATTTCAAACTTTTTTGTTTTTATTAATATACACAGTTTTATTTTTTTTTACTTTTAGAATTTTTAAATTCATTAATCATGTTATGCACTTCACTCTAAGTTTAGAAACTTATTTTATAAAATATGTGTTATCAAAGCCATCATGAGTGCTTCCAAAAGGATGTGCTAGTTTACGCATATCTAATTTACTGGCATCCATATTGGCATAAATGTAGACCAACGCATTATCTATTGTGTATTTACACATTGAGAGCGCATTTCATGCCAATGTAGCGTCCATTAGTTTCAACTCCATTAAGCAATATTCCAGCAAACAGGAAAATCTCAAAGCCATTTATTTTTGAAATAAGGACATCTTCTTTTTTTACTATTAAAAGCTTACTATAAATGAAACAAAAGCAAGAGAAAAAAGAAAATTGATATGAAAATCCTTTGCATAAAGGTACATAAAGATATTGAGTACGGTAGTCTATTTTGGGAATAAAATTTAAAAATAATTTAAGTGTGCTCTGTACAAGAATTCACACTTAGATACAATTAGGTTTTGGGAAGTGAGGACGATTTTCTTTTGAAGTAACATGATATTTAATAGTGGGAATTTTTTTTACTTTAATAAATACATATCACGTTAGCAAACTTTTCAAAAGGAATAAAATAAAATGCAAAAATGTTATCCTTTAGCTCTACATAGTGTTTTCAAAGTAAATCCCTCACATATTGTTGGGTTCATGCAATTGATTCGACTTTTTTTTTAATTTTGAAAAAAATAGAAGAAATTCCATTTACTCTTACTCAATTTCTCTAAACTTCATTGATGTTTATTTATTTCTTAGGTGAAGCAAGAAAATCACAAGTGCATGCTTCAAGTGTGTTTGTTTGCCATTGAAGGATGGCAGAGATTCTGCTGTCAAAGCATTCTAAATTGACTTTTGTTGTACGGAAGTGCATAAGGAAACTTGAAAATAATTCACTTAAGAAGCAGAGTACATTCCGATAAAAATCATGCAATATCTCTTAAGGACTCAGAATCAAATACTTTAAATAAACTGAGCCAACAGAAGGAATTGCTTGGTCCACTGCAACAATTATTCACTGACTTTTGAGAATTGAAAGCAAATTTTGTCTGTCACGGTTTAAGTAAGTGAAATCCGTTAATGTATTAAATTTAAATAATTTTATGGTCTCTATCATACAGAATTTTAGAACTTTAGAATGAACTTTTCAGGAACATTTTCTTTTGTGTAAATTGAATTCGCATTTTCTCGTAGTAAATAATTCTCTAATGCACCTTAAAATAACTTTGCTTGAAATCTTTACTCAGAGAGAAAATAAATTTGCAAAAAGCGTAAAATATTTTATTCTAAGTTCTTTACAAGTTGAATTAAGAAAATTAAGTTAATTTCAATTTTCTTGTTATTTTGTTAGCTTTCACTGAGCAAAGTAATTTCAGGGAAGCCAAACTTTTGGACAAGAATAAAAGTTTCCCTGATGCAAGCACTGGGCTTGGACGAGCGGGCGCCGGGCGAGCTGCAGTCGCTTAATAAATTATTCAGTATTAAACCAAACACTTTCGAAATGAGTTTATGGCGAAAACTGCTGAATTCACAGACTCAGTCCTTAATTAAAATTTCTAGTTGCAAGTAATAAGTCCTTTTAACGTTGCAACGCGATTATTATTAATCAACATTAAGCCGTCCTTCTCGGATTAATGGCAGCATTCAAACTGAACAACAAAAAAGAACCAAGAATTCCGAAGAATATGATTAAATCGCTATTTTGCAGTCTTGTGTTTTAATTATGTGAGGAATTTCAGTTTTAAGGCGTTTTCAATTCCCACAGTCCATAATGAAAAGTTTCAAATATTTCTTCCGAAAATTCAGATTTTTATACTTTTTTGCAGATAATTTGATATTACAAAATTTTGGTCAAAAAATTTGTTGATTATGTATTTGTATTTTTTAATTAAAACTTAAACTTTAATTGTTGTTTTAAATTTTAATCACCTACATATCGATACATATTTTAAAATTATGAAAAAATAAATTTATAACACGAAGCGTTCGTGGAAGACAAGGGATGCATTCATCTGTGCTGAGAAGAATACATAAAAATAATACGATGTGGCGCAGCATAGAGATGGGCGGAGGCATAAGAAAAAGCACGGCTTGAGAATAGAAAAATAAAATGCCAGAGTAGAATTGACAAGGTTAAGATTTAAATAAATTAATTACTATTCAGAAATACATTATTTTCATAAGATGTATTTTGATATGTACACAATGCCAACAATCTTAAATCAAAAATAGAGCAAAAAATTATTTAAAAAGATTTAATATTATTATCAACAAATTATATATGGTATTTAAGAACTAGTATTTCCATGTAGGTGATTCTTCTTAATTAATTCATTGTTCTATTTCTTTCATGATCACAGTCATTCTGTCTTCATGACATTTGGCATACAAAAATTGATAATGGGAGCTTTTATAACATGTTTTTACGAACGTTTCATTCGTTTCTTTAAAGGTTGATAGCACCATCATCTAGTCAATCTAGTTAATGATTATCTTATATTCAATATTTTTCGTTATACTTTTCTTCTAACTCAAAATTTATGAAGGATCTTGTTTCCAACGCAATTAATCTGCCCGGTTTTTTTTCTCTCTTCTTTTTTCCCTTTCTCTCTGTTACTCTTCGTTTAACACCATATTCACTTCCGCATGAAGCAGTATTCACATGGTTGTCTTAAATCTAATACTAACATTCATTTAGCACAAAAAATTGACATAAATTTGCACATAAAAACTTTTTGATAATATCCAAATTTTGTGCGAAATGGATATTAATGGCGTTTTCAATTGGTAAATCGCGAGAAAAAATGTATAACACGAGATTAATTTATAACACTAGATATTTAGCCAGACTAGCAACATTACCCTGAAATTAACAACTGGTTTATATGACTTGACAAATAAAGTGTGATTTGATTCAATACATAAAAGTGTTTATGAAAAATATAATAGCCTACGAATACTACTACACAAATGTCAGATGGAGAGTAAATCTAAATTGAGTCCGGATTTATCATACATGTAATTTCAATAATGTAATGAATATTCCTTACTCTTCCAAAACAATCATATAATTGTGATTGTATTTAAATTTCTTACTTTTTTCTACTAAAAGATAGCATTACTAACTGTAATAAGTACAAAATTGTGGCTATATTTGTTATTTGAAAGATCACAGTATTTAATTTAAGTCAATTTATTACATAAATTATCGCTTATACATTTAACAATAAATTATATGCCCGTTCTTATTACAAATCAATTATATTCGTTACGTAACCTAATTATTATATCTGGAACACTTTTTCGCTCTCCATCCTTTCTACCATTTCCACCCATTCCGCTGCTTCTTTACAATATAAAGCAAATAATTATATTATCATCATTTCTCTATATCAGAGGTCAACAGAAGTCACTTGAACACTCTTTTATTGTTTCCAAAATTTTCAAGAAATTAGCTTTTATATTCTGCCGTTATCCGTTATTAAATGTTTTTTTCATCGTTGTATATTTTCGTAAGACAAATAGATTTGTACTAAATAACATTTATATATATATTTGCTAGGAATTATTAAAAAGCAGACTGATTATGACACCCGGCTTATTTATAAAGTGATGTTGCGTAATCAATCCATATCTATCACATCACACTTGAATCACACTTGATGTTGTAAAATTTTAATTTCAAATTTTCATTTCATACATAAAATATGTATATAAGTAAAAAATTATTAGCAAAAAACGTTGTAAAATATATAAAAAAAAAAGTTTTAAAGCAACCAATCATTAATATAGTACATACATATATGTATATATTTTTTCGTATTGATATTGCATCAAGCCTATTTAAACTAATTAGCAATATTAATATGACATTAATATAGTATGAAAAGTGTTTTATAGTTTTTATGAGCCGATTTTTTTAGATACATTCATTGTTGTATAATATGTTTTATATGTCACTCACATTCATAGATATATGTATCTTTACCACTATCAGTGAGGCAGAGATTTTGTTTTCTTCTCTTTTAATTAATATATGTTTTGCAACTACATTCAGCTTGTGTTTAAGTTGTTGTGGATATTTGAATTTTGCGTACCTTCGTAGTTTTAATCTAGTTGTCATTACATATTAATGATTTTATAAATATACATATATTTCAATTCGGTTACATATATTGTATGTATATACGAATTAAAATTCATTACACAAATTTTTGTTAATTAGTTTCAGTAGATTAATAGTAGATAAATACACATACTAAAAGTATTTCATTGTGTTATGGCCTTTATTGAATTAAAATTTACATATTCGTTTTTGATGCGTATTTTACGTTCAGTCAATAATTGTTATATATCAACATCTTACTTAAATTGAAAAACTGGATCAACATTCATATTACTTTAATAAAATTTATTTAATTATATATAATATTATTTAATTAAAAGAGAGATGTGTTACATTGTGATTTCGCCCTTATTGTTTCAAACCAGCAGAATAACTCTTTCTTTTGTGATTTCGTACGCACAACCGTAAACAATGTTTTGGCGCCTGACCAATTGTGCAGAAGCAAATGTGCAAAACCTTCAAAGTAGAAATGCAAGTAGATCTATTAAACATTAAAGAAAAACTACAAATATTATATATGCAACAGATCTTACATCTTTTAATCTAGTGATTTATAATTGTAAAACAAAATAAAACTTATACGCGGAAGATGAGTGTGCTATTTAAAAAAACAACGAAGATTGCAGTTTTTATTTACAATAATTGCAAAGTGCAAACTAGAATTGGCTTAAAAAACAGTTTTAGTAACTTGATATTTAAGCTGAAAACA
Source organism: Teleopsis dalmanni (assembly GCF_002237135.1). Lineage (NCBI taxonomy): Eukaryota > Metazoa > Arthropoda > Insecta > Diptera > Diopsidae > Teleopsis > Teleopsis dalmanni. The sequence goes on along the minus strand of NC_051846.1, from coordinate 138,893,775 downwards.
ATATTGTAATGACACGGGAACGGAAAAAATGCATTGGGGAAAGCAAGAAGTCAGTTAATTCAATGCAACAAGTACATACATATGTATGTATGTATTTTTGTGTAATACATACATATGCTAAGCTACTACTTGGAGGAATTGCAGACATGAATCAATAAAATATTAAATGATTCGTTTCATAGAGAAGGTACGTAAATAATCAAGTCCTTCTGAATATAAATAAATATATCAATATTCTTTCTCAACTCTTTTGTTTTTTTATTGTGAAATCTGTCAAATAACTGCATGTTTTTCAAAAAAAAAGCAAACCAATGCGATGCAGAGCAGAGTTGCCTGATTTGCATTTTTGGTTGTTTTTCCAATTTGTTTTTGTTTCTGTTTTTCTTTTTATGTTCGTCATTCGTTTACACAAATTGTGATAATTGAACCGCGAACAGCGCAGAAGAACATATCGTTTGTGTTATGATTTTCGTGTATAAATGTTCATGTAACTATTTTTGTGTAATAACTTCAGAACTTTTCATTGTTATTCATTCGAGATGGCGCGTACCACTAACATTTTTTTATTTAATAAGAAATCGTACATTTATTAATAATTTATTTAATTTAAATATAAATTAATCGTAGTTAAAACCATTAAAAATATAGTACTTACTTAATAAAATGGTGTGTTTATAAAAGCTTGCAATGGTCTTATAAAACTGGTCCAGTTTTTCTGCGTACTTTAGGTTTCATAGAAAAAGGAAAGTTTATTTTAAAAAAAGCTAAAGCTTTTTTGATTAAATTATATTTCACTTAATATTTTATTTGGTTGCAATTTATTTTTGTAACATTAAGCAAATTTTTTGTTGAAAGACTACCGTACCAATTGCGGGTAGTCAAACACCATCTCTTATACAACAGCTATTATAAAATATAATGTTGGGTTTAGAACATAGACTTCATATTCGAAACCTATGCAGTTCGAGCATTGCTTAGAAGGTTTATAATTAGTTTATTCAAATGCCAATATATCTTTCCTATGTATTTTTTACTGTATTCATGAGTTTCATCCTTTTCCCAAAGATAAAGAGGGCAAGGTTTTAACAAAAACGAAGTAGTTTGATATATATCAGGGAATTATGATTATACGAATGTATTTTACGTTTCTAGTATTTTTATGTAAAAGACATTTGCAATGCCTCAAACACATTAATTTTTGTTGAATTTAAAAAATCCACAATCAATTTTTTAAAAATTATTATTGGGTTAGAGAAAACATTTAAAGCAACTACAGTCCTTATACGTAAAATATGTGGTTTAATAAACTGTAACAACTATGGTGGTATCCTTTTTGCAATCAACAACGTCTTACCTATGACGTAAACCTATAAATAACGTAATTTAGACAATGTATAAGTTGCCATTAATCAAAATATTGTATGAGGCCTAATGATTGAAAAGTATGATTAATTTATTTGTGTTGTATTTTGTCTGTTTATAGAAATTAGTTTCAGAGATAATGTAAAACTCCTACATGAATATCTACACCACAAATATTTCATTGCCAAGAAAATATCAAACGTTTTTTTTTTTCAAAGATATAAATACGAAATTCAATATCATTTTCAAAGATTAGCAGAACATGGCCATGTGTTGTGCTAGATTACAAAATATTAAATTAACTTGACCCAGATATAATCTATTAAGAACGAAGCTTATTCTGAATATGGTGAAGATTGAAGTAGCACAACACGTGTTGACTTTAATAGATACTAATCGATAGATATCCATGGAAAACATAAGCCAAAATATATTTGACTACGCTATTGAAGCCAATAAACGAACGAGTTAAGCGAACATTTTAAATGTAAGTTATTACAAAATCAGATTTATCAACCATGCAGTTCAGCTTTCCGAAAAATTTTCTTTTAAATTTAATCTTTGGGGGGCTTATTACACAAAATGCCATACATGCAGTATTTAATAAAAAGAGCAGGTGTTCTTTTACCAAACTGTGTCAAATTTGCGATTTTTTAAATGCGTTTATATTTAATGTTTTGCGACGCAGTTCCGTAAAAAGGTGAAAAGTGGGATCAACTTCGTTAAAATTACTTATTTATATATATACAGCGATCACTTACCTCAATTGGGAAAAGTTATTAGATTCTGCAGGGAATGCGAATTTGCTTCTTATTAAATGCGAAAGAATAATCGATATTTTGAAGTCCAGATGTAGAAATATATCTGTTGAACGTCCTTCGTTGCTTAAGAGTATAGGTGATTGATCACATGCCATAAGAAATACTTTTATGCAAACTAGGTATATTATATGCGACATTTTTAAATTAAAGTTGTTATCGGGTAACTTGAGGTTGACTTTACAAAACATTGCTTTCTTTGGTGCGCAAATCTGTTTAATCTGAAGAAAATCAACTTGAATCCTTTTTCAAGCTGAAAATTTTTAAACAAAACTTTCGAATTCTTACATTTCGTTTTTTAAGAACTGTGGAACTTATATATTGTATGACCTAATGCCGCCCCAGTTGTTGTCGCAATTAATTATAAGTAATTTCTTAAATATATGATGCTACTTTAGCAATAATAAAAGTTATAATATCAAAAAAAATTTTATTGAAAGAATATTTGCTTAACAATGCACTGCTTTAAGGTCAAAGGTTTGGTTTTGATTCTTAATTTTGGAACAAACTAAAATTGGTTAGTATGTCTCTATTCTTTATATTGCGCTAATATGCAAGTTTTTTCTGATTTGAACGGCATTAATTCATTATATGATTTCATGATTCAAGAAATGAAAAAAATCGTTGGTTAGTCAAAGAAGAATTCACCTGGCAGAACACTGCATTAAAACGCCCTTAATATCTCTAAAATGTTTTAAGTAATTAGCTTAACTCACATAATAGTTTTTAAACCTTATAATTTGTTTTCTAATAATTTATTGACTTGTTCTCACAATTTACACTTTAAGTTTAAAGCAGACTTAAAAAAGCGATTTATTTTTTTATATTTTTTTTTGCACCCCTCAAGATTTGCTCTTTCTTTTTATTTTAGCTAGATTTTAATTTTAAAGTCAAAGGCATTTATATGAATACTAAATTACCCTCAGCACTAGATTTTTATTTTTTTCCACAAGTTATTGTTTTCGGTCTTCTCAATATTTAAATTTAAATCGAAAGCAATTTGCTTTGATTTTTTCCAATGCTTCTAGGTCTTATAGCAATACAAAAGAATTTAGAATTTATGTTGTACTACAACTCTTCAATGAGAAATATTTATAAAGATATACTCAAGCAGGTACTTTTCGAATAAAGGAAAAATTCTTTGTTAGTTCTCGACATGCAACGCCTTGTTAACAATCGTACGCTTCTTTTCTTTCCTGAGAACTTTTCTCTCAGGAAAGTTGCAGTTTTATTGACCCTGTTTCGGAATAAAACATATTTTTACATAACTGCAGTGCTTTTTATAGAACTTTAAGTAGAAGAAATTTTCTTAAAGAAATATATTTAACTATTTTAAAATATCAAGTTTTGAAGTAGTTTTAAACTTATTACTCTTACCATAGTTCAGTTTGGAAAATAAATTTATTTTTTATTTTTCAGCCATTTAATAGTGTATGTTGTGATATAAATATTGAGGAAGGAATGCATATATAGTTTATTTGAAGAATATTATTGATAATTACAATAATTTGACACAAATATTTTAAATATATGGATATATATATATATATATATATATATATTTGCTAAATATATTCAGATTTCGTTTTTTGGTTCAAAGTATCACAAGTTTCTACAAGTAAGAACACATTTTTTAAAACTTGCCGTTTCATTTGAAAGATATTTTTAGTATTATTATATTTATTCTTGTATTCTTATATATATTTGCCATTATAAAAAATATACTACTGTGAATACCATAGTATTTACTAGATTTACTGCCGTGTAAATTCTTACTATTCCAGCTACGGCATTGAAGATATAAAAATAGAGTTATGGCACACTTTTGAGGCTTTTTCGAAAATTGCTTTCAGGAATGGAAAAAACATTGACATATGTGTGTTGTATTGGAAAAGAGTTTAGGTCGCGAAATATATAAGACAATAGACAAGACATTATTTTGAACACTCCTCAGCGAAAAATACTACAAGTGTGTTACATAATAGAATTATGCGCACAATGAAGCTATGTTATCGCTTCCATGACTTAAAATGGAATGAAATTTGTATGGAAACCGACAAAAATCCGAATCAAATCAAGTGTTGCTACCCGCGCTATCCGCTTTATATTTCAACACATTGTCATACAACAATTCCTTAGAAAAGTCTTCTAAACTTAACCGGAAAGCTTAAGCTAGTCTATAAATATGACATTGATTTTTGGTTCAAAATGACAGTAGTCATTAAATTCAATTATAGTTATATAGGTAGTGATACTGAACTATTTTCTGGCGATTTCAAGTCACGATTTGATTGGGTCATAGTTTCACTGCATTCACAAAATTAGTTCTTATACTTGATAGTTAACAGCAGTATTCCATCTTGGATCTTTATCAAGTTTGAACTTCATCAGAGTGACGCTCATTTCATTAGTCGAATATTTCGGTGTTTTTTCACAGCTAGAAAATATAACAGTCTTTCTTTTCCCCCTTTTTTGTATAATTAGTAAGTTTCTTTATAGTATAAAAATTAAGCGTGAAGTGAAAAAGTACTAGCAGTAAAATGATGTCCTTTAAAAAAATTATATAGTCTGAATATATCGTTCATTTTTCAAGTAACAGCCAGAATATACTGTATGTGACTACCTCAATAAAATCGGATGCCTTGTTATTCTGATTTCATTTCCTGCATTGCATGAAAATTGATTTTGTGTCCGCCAAAGGCTTATTTTTATAACAAAATAAGCTGAAATAAATCATTCTTAACCGTTATTGAATTTATAAAAATTACTTCAAATATAATTTTTTTGTTGTTATTATAAATTTTAAATTTCAGAAATTGCCTACTTTTTTGATTGAATACAATTGTGAGTGTTGGCAATGAAAGAAGGAGGCCCGACTCACTCTTTCCATTTTAAAATAATGAAATAAATAAAAATCAACAAAAATATTATGCAAACAACCATTGTTTGCAGATATTCATTGTTTTTCTCGTCCTTTGCCTGAATTTGTTTATACAAATGCCCTATATTCTGCTTCTTATAGAATTGAGATCTAAAATATGCAATGTAATATTCAAAATAGTTTAGGTATATTGGAATCATAAACATTATGGATTGTGTTAAACAATTCTAGGTCTACTTAACAATTTCCTAAAAGAAATTTTAAAATAATATAAAAAATACTTAAAGATGCTAAGTATTTTAATTGAGTTTTGAATGAAGTGCTCGATAGACACAGTTGATGCTGTTAGGTGTATCAGAAGGAATAATTCACAGGCTTGGAAGTCGGTGTGTGCCTACAGTAATATCTGTATACGGAAATGTAAATAGTGATTTCGAGAGTATCTTCAGCAAAAACAAGACAAATAGAAATAAAAACGTGGCACAGAGCAAAGTGTTTGGGATTTGCCAAAACGAGAGCACTTCACAGCATCCAAATAAGCACACTTTGTTTCCTTGAAGTAAACTTGAAACACTTATTATTGTGTTCCTAAAAACACTGAACAAATATACCGAAATATTAATTCTTGTTTAAATTAAATGAAAACAATGTTATGCATAAAATGTGCTGCTTAACTATGTAAAATTTATTCAAAAGCGACTTAGAATTCATTCATTTACTGTTTGCCGAGCACGTAAAATGCTCCTGCGAAGACAATGCCATTCACAATTTGCAATTTGAACAATTTCTTTTGAATATACATATATTTACATAATTTCCTTATATGCACAAATATATAATTTTCGGCAATTTGCATTTTAAGTGTGAATTTTGCACAAATTTAATTGGTTGTTATGTCTTCAATTTGTGTCCTTAAAGTATTTACTTTAACTAAAATTACAAAAATTGTTTAATAATTCGTTTCACAAAATCTAATATTATACTTTTAGATTTAGTTTCTTAATTAGGCCAAATTTTTTAAGCAATGCAAAATCTATATTCTAAATTTTTTAAGTTATAGTAGTTCTCAGAAGTTGGTACTTCTTACATTCAAACGAAAATTTAATCTTACGTTTTGCATGGAAAATGAAGTAAAAATTTTATTTGAGCCTTTAAATTCTGCCAACAAAAACAGCGTTGATAATCACGGATATTACAAATCAACATTAGTTGCGGCCCATCTATGCTTATCTATTCTTTATTGTCTATGCTTATTGTAAAGTATTTGAACATAAAAACTCTCAGCTGTATGTCATTAGTTTGTCTCTATTCTATACCCTCCACACTATTGCAAATAAACAGTAAGATGAGCAAGATGACTGTATACAAAAGGAAAATCGAGATCATTTAAGATGCTTCAAGCTTCTATATTTTTGATTAGATGGATCACTCTACCTATATTCGTAAATTGACCATTGGTACGTTAATTCGTTTACTTATCTGTCTGTAGATTGCATTTTATTCGGTAACTAGGGGGGGCCAATCGCTTAATACTTTACATTTAGACTGTAGATTGAGGCTAAAGACGTATAGCTCCAATTTAAAATATATGTTCGTCCTAGACAATATACCAAAGTTAATAAAAACTATACAAATCCAATATACTTTTAATAGAATATTAATTTAAAAGAATATTATTATTACTATCATTGTACACTAAGGTGGTCTACAAAGTAGACCAAAAATATGTAAATATATTTTATAAAAATTAGTTAGCTAAAATATTTTACAAAGGAAGTTTTTCGAACAGTAGTGAACTACAACAACAAAAATTCATTTTATATTATTTAATTAAATTAATTTTTGGCTGACCATACAGCTGGTTCGAGTATTGCCAAAATATTTTACATAAATACATTGTGACCGAAAAGTTTCCGGAAATAAATAAATAAAACGCAAAATTCTTAATCTTCATCAATATTTATTTTCTCCTAAAATATCTCCTTAGAGCGATACACAAATGCCAACGTTTCTTCCAATCATCAAATTTTTTTATAGCGCTTTCCGGTATGGCTTTGAGTTCCCTCTGCGAATTCTGTTTTACGTCTTCTATGGATTCAAAACGCGTTCCTCTGAGTGGTAATTTGAGGTTGGGAAACAGGAAAAAGTCACACGGTGCAAGATCAGGTGAATACGGTGGCTGTTCGATGGTATTTATTGAATGTTTGGCCTTAAAATCGTTGATAATGTTGAACAAATTGAGGTGAATCGGAACAAGCCGGGCGTTGACACGTCGCATACACAAATTGTCCACCAAAATCAAACGAGCCATCTCACGACCGATGCCTAGCTCTCGTGCTATCTCTCTAACACTCACATGAGGATTTTTGAACACGATTTCCTTTGCCTTTTCAATGTTTTCGTCGGTGGTAGAGGTCGAAGGTCGTCCAGAACGCGGCATGTCTTCGACGGTCGTACGACAGTCCTGAAAGGCTTTGTACCACTCATAAACTTGAGTTTTCGATAAAACTGATTCCCCATAAGCCTTTTGTAGCATTCGCAACGATTCTGCACACGAAATTTCGTTCGAAAAACAAAATTTGATAAACTCTTTGTTCAATATTTTTTTCCATTGTTTTTTTCGCAACGCACTACTGAGGTGAACTGGTTTCAACAGCTGCCGTAAACGAACTGTCCGACAGTTCGCTCAAATTTTTGGCAAGTATTTAGGACAGTGTGCCAAACTACATAACTTAAATATCGAAAAATATACAGCGCGCGAATTTTAAATGAGAATTTCCGAAAGCTTTTTCACAATGTAAATAAGTGTAATTTTTTATTAAAAAAAAATTTATTTATTTATTTTATTATATTTCGTTATTTGTTTTATATTTTTTATTGTATTACAACAAAGGTATGTGTTCTTATCATCAACGGCACTATAATCGGTATCCGGTCTTTTCATACTTCATCAAGTCATTCCATCGATCCCCATTGCAAGTCGATGCCACCCAAAAAGATATCTCGTGGCTCCGAACAGTCTGATTTTATTACAATAAAATCTTCCACAAAAGGTTTTCCAAGTAGGCTTCTATTACATGACCCACTATCCGGAAGCTACTGAGCTTAATTTGTGTTCTTATATCTTTATCGATGTAGACCGCGAACAGTTCGGCTTTTTTCTTAGCATTGAACTTTTGGATTCAAATGTGGGTACTGGTAAAATCATAGTGTTACACAGCACTATCTTGGATCTTAAGTTAGGATTTTAGACTGAAAGAGTAGCAGGTTTTCTTAAATATAAGTAGCCTGTATATATTGTCATCCAAATCATTATCAGGAATGATTGCTTAAATACCCTGGTAGCGTTTCCAACTGTAAATGTTGTTCTTGCAGACGATACCACCATATATTTTCCCTGTCTTTTATTTTTATGCAGTCCCAATTTTTCTTTTGTATGCTTTATGTGGGTGAATTATTCTTGTGTAACTGATCTCCTGATGTCTTGAAACACTTGTAATTGTCGTTGCGTATGCTAATATCTGACTGGAACTGGACTACTTTTAAACAAGTACAGGATAGTCCTATTTTAAAGTATTACTATCCTGATTGTTTTTCTAAAGTCAGGTTAAAGTGGAAGCAGGCAGACGTGTGATATACATATATAAGTATTAAATGGTGATTTTATAGTTTTTTCCTCGTATAAATTCAGTTATATAAATATAAAAGTTTCATGTTGGCACTTATCGTGGAGAGTAGATAGGTAGGTTGCATACAAGAAAGTCCACTTGAACTCAAATAATGGTCTATTGTACCATAGTATCGTCTAAAGTATTCTTAATGAAATTCTATTTAGATTTTAAATAGAATTTTCGAGGACCTGTAGTAATGAATGTTTGAACGAAAGATTATCAAAATTATACACTATTTTTTAATACAATCCATCGTACACCACTCTAAAAATGTGTTCATTAAATTTCATCGATAGAGGCCCTTGGAAATGAAACTGGAAAGCCTTAGTAGGATATAGATAAGAATGTAGCAGAATTATAGAACAGCTTAGTCCTGGGTTGTGGGGCTATGTTAAAATTATGAACTTTCAGTTTTATTTTTATGATCGGCAGTGATACCATTAATTGCATGAAGATTGTTTAGACTTTATGATTTAGCTGTGAGCAGAAAGGATAACAAAGACTCGAATTTCGATGTCATCAAATTTCTTTTAATATAATTTGATAGGAAAAAGTTGTCTTGAAATATCTATTAGGTTTTAAGCAACGTTCGACAAGGAAATTGCATACGTAATGTGCAAGAAATGATGAAGTAACAAATGTTTGACGATTGATGTTTCCATAGAATAGAAAGGAGTTAGCTAATATCAGATAACATGGTCAAATCAGGTTTTACTGTTCTATAATGAAAATATATATTGATTGATTTGTTTTAATTCTGTTATAACACGATTTTGGCTTTGCATTCTGTCTGAAAATCACCCATTATCTATAGGATGCTGAAACTTAGAAATAAATCTTGTATTATTCATCGTACAATCTTTTAATAGGAATAAGATCATCTAAAATTAATAAAAAGTGCTAATCAGCTAAAAAACAGTTAATTCGGAAGTGCTGTGTATTTTATAGTATATGAAACAGTGTTTCTATTTCCGAAGTAGAAATTATGATATAAATCCGTTGAGGTAAGGTATCAGTACATAATTTAATATCCTTAACTGCGCCACACTAAATTTAATACCCGCAATGCGGTACAAAAAAACAATTTAGGAAATGTTCTTCATTTTCAAAAGATTCCCAAAAATACAAAAGAAATATGAACGAAAATACATAAAATGACGTCTACTGCTACTTCTAATACATTTAATAATAATTCTAAAATTTTGTATATAAAATAATATTGCTCTGAAAGAACTGAATTGAGCTTGTTTACATTTTTCCTTGCAAAGTATCTGCTTAGAGAGTGAATTTATTATTCGCATTGTCAGTCAACTATTGCACTGTGTTTTGTGCTTCGCATTTGAAATTTGTCAGATACAAATTTGGAATGCAAAATTTGAGAAGTTGCAGTTGCAGTTGCAGTTGTAGTTGTCATTTATAAAACAGCCATTCAAATTCAGAGTGCGCTCGTGTGCTTGCAGAATTTCAAGGATAATAAAAGGTAAAAAATTGGACCAGATAACATTGTATGAGAGTACGTAAATTTGGAATATTTTCTTGTTCGAAATATGAGAATGCATTGTGTTCCGTATTATGCTTTTCTGCCAGGATATTTTATTTGAACATTATTATGACTACTGCAATATTTACTGATTTCAACTAAGTTACATCAATTTAAATAAATTTATATTAGGAAAAGAAATTGAAAATCTTTAAAATTCTCCGAAAGTTCAACGAATCTATATAGATTTACTTTAATATGGTCTATAAATAAAATGATCACCAAAAACCAAATAAAGTATTATTTATTAGCATATTTTTACGTTGTTATGCTCTATATATAGTTCTCAATTTATATAGAATGTATATAAATGTTCTCAATGCCCACTGAAAAATTAGCAACGATTTTAAAGTTTAAACAACAATTTATTCTCAATCAAATTTCATCTTATTATAACATTAAATCATAATTTATTTAAAAAGTTATCCTTTGAGCACATATTTTTATATATAGTTTATATTTATATATAATTTAAAATTGTCAAACAATTGTTACAGTAGTAGAGGGTTCAGATACTTAGACCTTTTCAGTTAATATTATGGTGAAATGAAATCTAATACACATGATCAAAAGTAAGATTATAATTATAGAACGAAAAATTTGCTATAGACCTTAAATTTTCAACTCCTATTGTTTATTTTATATGGTTTATTATTTTGCATTTGAATGATCTTTGAGTTCTTTGAGGTAAATTTTTTAATATATCTTATAGGCTGTTAAAATGAATGGTCTTGAATCTTTGAAAGATAAAGTAATTGCTGGAAGCGAATTAGGTGAGAATTGATGGTATTCGTACTTGTTTTAGATCTCATAAGGGCCAAATAATAAACTTGATTGACTGTCCAATTTTCTAGTAAGAATTTATGACACACATAAATTCATCGTTTTTATCCACGATCCTTATTTTTTCACTAAAAAGAATGTGGCTTTTTCGATCTTGTCTCATCCGGTGAATGTCATTCTCTCGTTCAATGCCGGAATTGTATGTCGTACTTATAAATTCACGATTCGCTTTCAGTAATTAGTGTTTAATGAAATCATGTTTTTCGCGATGTTAACAAGGCCCCTTTTTTGTGACACGTCTGAGGCTCAAACATTTAACCAAAATACCGTGAACTGATCTATAAGCAACAGTTAAATCCTGCTCCAGTTCTCTGATTTGCAATTTGTGGTTTATGGACAATATTTTTTTGATTTTATCGATGTTTTTTGTATCGATTTTCATAGTCTTTTACTGTATTCGTCATCCTGAACGGACTCACGATCACTTTTAAAGCATTTGTGCCACACATAAACGTTCTTTTTTTCTGAAAGCCTCGTTGTTAAAACTTTAAGCGCTTTTTAAGGTGTTTACACCATTGAATCCATTTTGTACTGAAATACATACGGATGTAACAGATGTAATTTTGACAACATAGCTTTTACAAATATCAAAATATAGGAAAAAATTATAAAGAGAAAGTTAGTGTCACTTGCTGGTAATTCTTGAAAGCGCAATTTGGTGGTAATTCATGATGATTAAGGCTCTATATTATATGTATGATATTGGACTTGTTAATGATACTATTTGTGTCTGTGTTTTCAGTTTGGTAGCTTTTTACATAGAATTTATTCTAATGTTATTAAGCGATCATTAAAAGGACCCATAATAAAGGGTTCATTATTTCCAAATTGCGTTTTATTTTCAATAAATAAAAACTTCACTAAAAATTTGGTGATTTGTGGTTTTTGTATCAATTGAACGTGTTGGTAGTTTTTTTTAAAAATTCATTATAAAAAATGAATTATTTGAAAAATGAATCATTATTTTCACTTTTCGCCAACTTATTTTTAGCGCACAGCCCAAGTAATTCCATCAAATACTTCATTCCAATTTAGAAAGGATTATAATTTAACCCAGAAAGCTAAATAATTAAACAACTAAGAACAATTTTTTTCCATTATTTCAATTAAAATTCTTTGCAGCAGAAGTCTTGACATATAAATGTACTCATAGCTTCAACAGACAGATATGGCGCAAGGACTATTTGCGGTTGGATTTACATATGCAAATCCTAAACACTTCATAAACACATGAAGTATTTTTGAACACGTTTTTAGCAAAAATTTTACTTTAATTTCTTCTTTCTATGCTAAACTCATCTGCCACTGGAGAAAGTTTTTCTTTCGCAGAACTCAAAAGAAATGCAAATTAAAAAGTTTAGATAAGTTTGTGAACTGCTCGGGCTTTGTGTGTGCACAATTTTCAATGAGAAAAATTTGGAATGGCGAAGGCGTTACGGAACCATCAGCTTTAATAACTTACCACATCTTAGGCAGGGGCAGCAATGATAATGGAAAAAAGGATATGTTTAGAATATTTCTGTGGAATTAGAAGAGTTAATCTTTTGCTCGTACGTTTGCACTCACATGCCTGTATATTTAATCTTACTCATAAGTATAAAGGAATTCTTAATTGGCTAAACAAATTTCGTGTGTGGATCACATGACAGGCGTTGGGTGGGAGGCATCCTTTTGACCTTTACAATGAAAAATATCTTTCTTGGTTTTCAGAAACGTAAACCCAGGAAATGTAAACTATATTCTCAGGCAAAATAAGAGAGGAATTCGTATTTAATTTTAATTCATTTGCTGTTGATTTATTTGGAATTGCTTTTCTGTTTATTTTTCATTTTAAATTTTAATTAATTTTTATTTATAATGTCCACAGAAAAACAGCCGTTGTTTCAACAACATTTAATTGTTGTACTTGTATTAAAAGTTGAATTTTATTTAATTTGTAGTACTTAGTGCGCATCCGACATTCTTTAAACTGCCAATGTAATTACACATTACATATACGGAATATCGAAGGATTTTTATTTTAAAATATAAAGTAAAAAACTTGCATAAATGTTTTTAACCATCAAATGTATTTATAGTGTATATTTATAGGAGTTTTGTGTCCATTAATATTTTTTTATTCACTCACACTTAATTATGTGTGACAAATCTTATAGTGATCTTACAACGATCGATCCAATTTATCAGTATTATTTTTTCACAGTTTAAGGTGAAATAGCAAACACCTCTCTGAAGCTAAATATTCTCTTTAAAATTTGGAACATGGTTTTTGCGGTTAAAGGTACAAACAAACATAGGTTGTTGTTTTCTTATCATTTTTCAATAAGAAATGCAGTATTTTATTTAAAAATTAGATAAATCACGTTTTACAGATTATTGCAATGTTCTGATTTTAAGATGGTTAGATGGGTTATTAGGTATCTGGATTATAAAAAGTGTGGGTGAATACTTCAGTTTAATATGCTATTTTCCGTATTACTTCATATGGAATATCGTATACTCTTAGTACCAGTGACGACTGCTCTAAGGTGCGGAGGTGTGCGGCGCATACCCTAAAATAATTTGCAAAATGTCCTATATAAATTTGTTAAATATCTTTACATCGAGAATTAATATTATTTATTATATTTCCACATATATGTTTATTATCAAACATGAAAGTTTTAGCAAAAACAATTAAATATAATTGTCTATGAAAACTCAATCAATTTTCTTCTCTTAGCTGCTATAGCATTTCTATTGTATTTCATCTTTCCCCTTTGCGTGCGGAAAAATTGGCCGCACATTTATACGTTGCAACTGCATTCACAAATTTCTGTCGTTAGTTGTGCTCAACAGAAAAATTAACAAAATAATGTGCGTGTGCTCACATTTGTAATATCAGAAATAGAGATTTATGTAGTGGGAATTGTATGAGAGTAATTTTCTGTTCTATTCGAATATCAACTGCATGCATACGAATCCAACATGTTGATTTGCCGAAGCACTTGGTTGTGCGGTTAAATTTGCAGCTCACATTTTAATACATTTCTTTCCAATTTCGTCTCTCCCCTTTTAGCTGTAGCTCCAGCGAATAATAGCCGCTTTGTGTGCGGAGAAGTTGGCCGCACGTACAAACGTTGCAAGTGTCTTCGATTTTGTTTGATCACTGCATAAACATGTATGGTTCTGAGTTAAGACTCTTTTGTTTGAAAAATGTTGGTTTGATGTTATGAGAATTATGTAAAAAGTTTTGTTTCTACCACATTGAGAGATATAATATTAAAAAATATATCTACCATATTGATATAATATTATAGACACATCAGGTTGGTTCACTTTCATTTGAATAAGAGAGTCGTGCTAATATAGCTTACCTCTTCGAGCATGTACACAGAATAAGCATTCTTGTTTCTTTTTTTTTGGTTGGCCATTTCAAATATGAATTGTCTTTGGCCGCGTCCTGTAGCCTCCTCGAGCTAGCGCGATCAATGGCTTGCTGTCGATAATAGTTAGTACCGTGTGCCTTTATATCTTTGGTCACCAACTGCTTCCACCGATTATGTGAACGTTGCTAATTAAACATCTTTCTACCCCGATCAATTTCTTTCATTCACACGACATGACCAAGCCAGCGAAGCCGTTGAATGTTTAAGCGCTTAATTATTTCAATGTCACGGTATAGCTTATATAGGTAATTGTTGAAGTAATGTATCTTATGATAATTTTAATGTAATATATTCTTTAAAACTGCTTACTTGAATTTATATTATAGCTTATTTTTGTAATAAGATACCTGAAGGAAAAATTATACTACCCAAACCCTGACACCAAAAAGTTATATCAATATTTTTATTATTCATGTTCAAATGAAGCAAATTATGAATTTCTCCAAAAGCTTCACATACAAATGTTTTACGATCAACATGACCTACTCCATTTAGTAACTTCGGGTCTGTAATTTAAAGTAATGTTTTCAATAAAAATTTTTACCATCACTTCAATGTGCATAACAAAATAGTCACCAGTAATAAATGAAAGTAAAGTGAAAAGAGTAAAAATATTTACCCTTTGACACTAAAAGTTACATGCAGTATTTTTTGTTGCGGTGGCTTGCGTGTATTCGTGTAATTGCATATGTTTGCGTTGCACTCAATTACACAAAGTCTCCCAACGTCATGGTAAATATGCTCCTCTTTCTTTATGACGCCCGACTATTACGATTCCATTTTGAATGGCGCTACTGGTGTGCGTCTGTCTATGGAACTTACAAATCTAACAAGTTGAAACAAGCTTACAAAACGCATTCATTTCGGATGAAAAATGGAAATTCTTTCCCTTTTTGCACGAATAAAAAACGCCAAAAATACTGAAAGTGTGGCACCTTCCAACACGTTCGCATACCGAAACTGTGGCTCACTTTCGCTGGGTGCTTTTTGGTGCTTCGCTCGTTCTGGAAATGCATTTTGTGGAATATTCGTGTCAGCATCTTCAAGAGTTTGTCTGCAGTGCATTAAAAATTTATGAAATTCATGTATTCATGCAAAGATACGTGCATCTTAAACTAAACACTTTTTTCTAAATTTCTGCATGTCATTTGAAAAGCTTCCCCCATTATTGCCGTTTCAGCACATAGTGGAGCTGGGGGCGGGGATCAGGGAGCGGGGGGGGGCACATGTTTGCTTGGGGGTGTGTGAAGCTGCAACTGCAATGGTTAATTTATGAGTACTTGAAACTCGTGGTACTAATTCGAATTATGGTTGGCATGGCAAATGAATAAATTCCAGCAAAAACTGCACAGAAGCGTGGAAACTTTCGAAACTCTGCTGCTGCGTGCAGAGGGCGCTGAACGTAATTGAGACTTGAAATTATATGTTACTTAGGAAAATATTGAAAATTTTAAATTCTATTTACTGGAGTTTGGTATTGTGGTTCATTTGATAAATCCTGGTAAAAAAGAGATCCTCAGATTAAATTTCCAGCTTTTTAATTATAAATTATTAATATCTGATGTCTGCCATTTATCCCTAAAGGCGTTTACAGATAAAAATTTGAATTCAATCAACTGAATGGGCACCGAAATTTGTGCGATGCTTGGAGAAAATTATATTTTTTAGTTCTTGGTTGCTTGTAAGAGAGAAACAAAGAAAGTTAATATTCCTCGGGGACTTGCTTTGCGCTTTGGCACAAGCTTTAAACATTTTTAGCTAATTAATTCTGGAATTGTGTTTAAGCTAAAATTGAAATAAAAAATATAAAAAAGTCTGAAGGACTCGTTACTTAGGTTTCAGCGTTTCAAGTAAATGCTTACCGTTTTGAAAAGTATGTTATTTTTTAATGAATATTTAACAGTTTGCGTACTTAAAGTTTGTGGTAAATCCACTAAAAATTAATTCGTCCTTTAAACTCATTCGCATATGCAAAAGTTCGGTTGCGCCGAATACCAGACGCAAATTCAGGTTCGTCGGAGTGTAAGCGTAAGTATTCGTGTATAAACACTTAACTTCTGAATTAATTTATTTCATTTCAGTGCGATTTCATCTCATATTAATGCCACGTTTAAGCGTAAACATTAAAATTTAAGTTTCGCTTGGTTTTTTTATTCAAGGAATTTCAATATGGAAATGTTGAAAACGTTTTTCGCCACTGCCTCGGTTTTTAATGCAGTGTTGAGTGCATTTAGTAACCGAAAGGTTTTTTATATTTCCCTGTCCGCACCTCAAGTATCACTCAGTTCACATTTTGGTGAATGTGTGTGAAGGTTTTTCCGTATAATTTTCATTTCGCAACAACCATGAAAACAATGACAAAATGAATCAAAATATTTTAAATAATTTTTAAATTTCTTTCAATAAATGTTTTATTCTATTCAGTAAGTATTTCGGCTTTGTTATATGAACATTAGAGTCAAGTCATAATTATTTTTCCACACCATATACTATTATAAAAACTATTGAAGTCATTCATTCATAATATCACACTTGAAGGGTTTACGAATTTCCTTTTACAAGAAACTGTACAAATATATTCTAAACCTTTACAAATAGTTCTCCATAATATATACTATAAACTCATAGGTAGTTATAGGTATCCATAAAATAGAGTATATGTTATAAAACTTGGAAGATCAACGAAATTTTTTTTCACTGCTAATTTCTTATAAAAAATCATTGAGAATATATGCATGGCCTTCATAAATAGAGTCCTCATAAATAT
This sequence comes from Teleopsis dalmanni, assembly GCF_002237135.1. Taxonomy (NCBI): domain Eukaryota; kingdom Metazoa; phylum Arthropoda; class Insecta; order Diptera; family Diopsidae; genus Teleopsis; species Teleopsis dalmanni. The sequence continues at coordinate 138,876,465 of NC_051846.1, read as the reverse complement.
TCTTACTAGTTTGTTTCTTCGGTACATTTCCTATTTCTGGGGCGCTCCAATTTTTTACTATGTCGTATGCCACATGTCGCGATGCCAAGGCTATCAAATACGACTTTTGTTATTATTTGAATTTAGCTTTCTTTTCTTATATCTAAAAGTAATATTTATATATATGTAGTGCTTTTTTTGAAAAAGAATTAGTGTAAGTAATAAGTAAGGGGATTTCGTAATGTGAAATTGTGCCTTCCATAAAATTAAATTATTGCATTTTTGAATCCGAGGATATTTTCACTATTTGATTTATTTGTTTAAGTAAATGATGTTAAGGATTTTTTTAGGATTTATACTCATCAGTGATATCAACATAAAACATTTGAATATGCAGCTCTGATTTCAGCTTTATAAAAATTTTTCGAACTGTTCTTTAGTTAATGAGATTTACAGTAAAATAGTAAATTTATTATAAAAAAAATACATGTTTAATTTATGCTAGAAAGAAGTGCAGCGCCTTAAGTCCTTAAGTGCAGCGCAATCGGTCGTTCACTGAACTCAAATCAAATAACTGAATTATATGATTTTATTTATTAAATTTATATTTTTTGCTTTTTATAATATTATAAATTAATAAAAAATTTCGATTACCAATAGTTTGTAATATTGTTTTATATTTTTTTCTCTAACATACCTTTATACAGTTTTGTTTTTATAATTATCACGGACCTGTATATTAGAAAGTTAATTTGTGTTTTCATTGGTCCTCGTGATAGTTTAAGGAAAGGATGTCACAGCTTCTGGTGTTGTCTGTAATTTGACACTATTTTAGGTACTTTTTGACATTATTTTAGGTACAGACGGTTTCCTACGTCTCTATTAAACGTTGCTTAAAAAATATATTTATTCGGCAACATTAAAAAAATTGTGTACTAATTTACAATAAGAGGACTCAGCTATATGTATTAGTTGTGAAGAAAAGCTAGTACATGAGCATCCATCATCATCAACATCCATGCATTTTTAGAGCTTCTGTACTTTCAGGGGGACTTCAATTTTTTCTATAATATAGAATTTATTGGTTGCTCCATTACCCACGGTTTTAACTTATGCAAGACAGCCATTTTTAAACGGATTTTTTTATTTTTATATGCAAAGACTAAAAATGTATGCAAAGTTTTTAAAATAATTTTTTTAATAATAGTTAAGTGTCAATTTCGTTTCTTAGATATCTCAGAAATATCATGCAGACCTTGAATAAAGCCAGTTTATATATGCAACAAAATCAGTAACTTACAAAATGATTAGTCCTTTATGAGAACAAACAAATATCCTTTATTAGTCTTTTATCTCTATCGCTAGTTAAGTGTGATATAATATATTTTGTAAAAATTAATTGGTATGTTTTTAAAGCAGGATGTTTAAATTTATTAATTAACTTTAATGAAGTGCTAATTAAAATATTATCTGTAAAAAACTAAAATTTATTTCTATATATGTTTGTATAGTTTCTAGTGAAGGCAATGTTAAACAAATAACCCAATCGAAATTCCAATTAGATTTTCGATAAAAATTCCATTTAATTTTGTCTTAATAGTTAATGATAGGAACTAAAAAAAGTATAAATTTAATTCTTTCTACTGTTTTTATTTATTTTGTAATATAGCAAAATATATATGATTGAGTGTTGTTTGTCGATTACTAATTGATTTCTCGCCTTTTTCCAATATTTTTATAAGAGAGTTTTTCTGATAAAAATCGAGAAAACCCACACAATTAGTCTGTCCTCGTCAAAAATTTACGACGCAAGTGAACATGTCAAAGTAATTTAATGCGTCGGTAAATATTCAGGCAATCCTTGGTATCTAAGCGCTGTTAAACGCGTATTTCTCGCATTGCATTTGCCGACACCGACATCGACTTTGACTTCGACTTCGACTGCGTCGTTAAATGTTATTCCCAAAATACCTCTAATACGTATTTTACAACATTTGCATGGATATTACAGGCAGTTTTATTTCTACCACTCAAGAAAACAGCATAAAATAATAGCTGTTGTCCTCCAAAGTGTGTGGCTTCTATGACGAATGTAAATGTCCCTGGCAATGCCGCAACTGTTGCTGCTGCTACCATAAAAATTATTAATATTTTTTTTAATCTTTACGACATTTTTATTGGTGTATATGCTAAATTGCTAATGTCAAGGAGTCAGTCATTCACTTTTCTATTGTCTACGTTAGCGAAACTCGGTTCTTCGGTATTGTGTGCCGCTGAAATGATGACTTCTTGACATTAAATTATTTGCATTTAACTTTAGTCTCCTTGGCAAATAAGCCACTGAAAAGTGAAAAAGCTGAAAAACATGACTTGACTTTTAAACCACTTTAAATGTTTCATACTTTATCCATATACACACGCGCATACATACATACATACACATGTACACTGCAATGACTTTCAATTTCAATTTAGGTTCCGAAAAGTGCGTTCTTGATCCTTGTCTACCGCGTCCTGAGTATAAAATTATTTCAATTTTTACTTTATTTCATACCAAGAACGTCGCAGGAAATAAAAATTTATGTCTTTACGTAGGCGACTTCGAATTATTAAAAAACAAAATGTCATGAATACATTTCCGCCGCAATAAAAACAATTTTATTTGCTTGTATGTAATCGTATATAGTGAGTGATATATCTCATGTGTAGAACCAGTGAAGTCCCAGAAAGGCAAGACTTGACGATTTTTAATATAATTTGAAAGAGTACTCTTGTATCAATTCACTTTTGGCATTTCACCATATTAATTTTGAATGACCGATTTTCTGTAATTATTGTAATATATAATTGCTGTACATAATGGGTAAATGCTCGAAAATATGAGTTAAATATTAAAAATTAAGCAGCGAATCATTGAATCGTGTATCTGCATTCATAAATGCAAATAAAACTTTTAAGAATAAGTTCTTTTATATTTTTGTTATAGCAATGAAAAAAAAACCAATTATGGAACACACAAGGACGTTTTTATTTTGCATAAATTTGTTCCAAGAAACTCATTGAGCTTCTAACCATTTAAGTTAACTATTCATATCGAAATAAACAAACGAGTATTAGCCTATGGATAATGGATGCAGGTGCGTTTAATATCACTTTCCGCGAAAAATATGCCAGCCAGTTCTACAAATCATCACTCCAAATGTTGTCCAGAACACAAATTTGCCAAAGCGGAAGGAGCGAATGTGACGTTGTTGGGCAATCATCGTGTGAACAGCAGAGTACATACGCATAGTTTCAAGGTAGAGACCTTCGATTCGATCCAAAATTCTTAAATTAACATCTGTGTCTGCTTCACTGACATCACTAAAACTTAAGTAATCGCTATCACTGTCTGAATCTTCAACATCCATTATCTGTAAATAAAAAATGTACTTAATTCTGAGTTTTATACCAAATAATTTCAAGTACCAACCAGTAGTGCTAATTCAAACTTCCAAAATATCAAATATATGTTAAGAACTTGATCTGGGTTTGGTTCATATATAAATTTTTTTTTCTGTGTGGAAGATTAAAAAATATATTTTTAAATTGTTTATGAACAAAAAAATCAGTGAAAGGTTGATATATTTAAATAAATGTGTTTTGTAAAAGTATACACTATTTTACGAAATTACGGAAAACGAATATTATTAGAAGTGATATTAAGGTCTTGCACACAGCTGTCGTTTTCAAAAACACTTTTGTCATTTACTTTTCCATACAAAATAGGGAATTTATATTTTCAAAAACCAAAATTAATGTGAGCTTGGAATGAATATATATTTAAATGTAACTCACTGGAGAATAAGAGACTTTTCTGTTAACATCGAGAATAGCAGGTGGATTCCTCTTGCTATACTGATGAAGGTTATAAGATATATGTTTTTATCAGCGGTGGATTGAGCAATCAAGAGAACAAAATGTCTATATCAACATTTATCTTTTAGTTTGAATAGCAACCTTGTTTTCCAAAATATTGAAAACTAACAATTTATATTCTCATTTGGCTGTTTTATCCAACAACTCGAATTAAAGTTTATGAGTATTCTCTGTCTCGAATTGAAAAAATCGAACTCTACATGTTGCAAGGCATGTCTTTTTGGTTAACTGCCAAATACTTAAGTTTTTGACTGATTCTGATTTTCCGGTCACGATAACCAATTTTTTGAGTTTAACATTTTTGACAACTTTACGTGTAGTTCTACTACGGATAATGTGCCCTATTGAAAAGATTTCTGCTGGTATCAGTTAAAGTTAAGGACCATCTAAACTTTCTTTGAGTCATAACTTTGGGTTGAGAAAATTTAACTCAAGATTGAGTGAAAAAACACTCATCCTGCATAACTTTGGATGTTCCCCACAGCCACCATGATACTTCTTTAAACTAGAATCCAACAAAACAAATATTACAAAGAAAAAAAAAAGTTGTAGGCACATAAATTTAGTGGTACCAGTATTCCCATCTGTCAGAGTATCTGATGTGAAAACGCACTTGCTACCACTGATACTCCAATACAGTATGTGAAGAGTGGTGCCTAACAGATTTTAATTGCCTTAGCCGGAAGGCAGGCCATGACCATATAAGGCTTTATACTGAGCACGTTTGATAAATACTAAATTCTAGATACTAAATTTTCACCTTTAAAGCCTGATATCTCAAAAACTAAGTTATACTGACATATGTGTAATGGAAAAAGTTGTTCCAGATGCATAATTTTTACTAAACTTCAGGTAAAACGATTATGTGCACAAATTTCATTTACTCTGCGAGAACACTGGATACATTTTAGCAAGATTATTGCATATACTATATACAAGATTATTGAAAATAATACGCATTTGCATCTGCTTTATAACATAAAAATCATGTCGAAGTCTAGCCAGTGCAGATGCTGGTTTACATGAGTTTAGCGTATGTAAGAGATTGTAAGGAGACTTAATATTGATAATTCTTTTTAACAATAAATAGTCCAATATAATTAATAAAGCTAATAGTAATCATTTAATTATGATAAGTTATATTATTATTTATAAAAGCTTTGAATGAATGTCAAGTATTTCAACACCAATCAATTATTATTAATTTGGCATTTCTGTATAAAAATAACATTATAAATAAATAATAAATAATATTACAGAAATGTTTAATTATGCTAGATTTAAAAAACGTTAAAATTCTTTAATTCTTAAAAAAATTGCTTCTTAAAGGTCTACACTACAAATTTACCTCACTTCTTCAAATAACTTTACACTGTTAAGACTATTTACTTTACTCTCTTGAAGCATTTCATGGACTATATAGCTGTTAGGAAGTATTTCTCAATCACTTCTACTATTCCATTTTCTCGGAAATAGACTCGATTGCTATAATCATAATTCAATCTGCTTAATGGATGCCATTGTGCTCATCATAAAGTAATTTAATACACCCGCAACTTTGTCGTACCCCAATTACAAACACAATAACAATTGCAAACAAATTTGTAAAATCTACATGGTGTCAATTACTTAAATTACTGCTCTGGAGCGAATTATTGTAATTATTTCAGCTCTGTGAACTGAAGCTCTGTGCGTAGCAAACCCCACTGCTGACACAAATATGCACTTGACGTGTGTAGTGTGTGAGGATATGTTGGCCGTGGTTCTCACACATCTATTACATATAACTGTTCCCACTTGCCACCGGAAAAGGCATAATTAAGGCACGCAGGAATTCACACCAAAGCTTGACGTCGTTCTTCGTGCCGTTTCTACGTGGGCCAAGCTATTTTTGTCTGCTGACGCTGAAGAGCTGCCACGGTTATAATTTGGAAACAATTTGGCCAAATTTAATCCAAAGCGTTAAGTAAATTGCAGAAATTCGAAATTGAAAGCAACTTTGACTAAAGCAATAAAATCCTTGTAAACGAAATGCGGCGAACAAAATTCAAAAGTTTAAAATGAATTAGAATAAAAATTATTCCTAAACGAATTTCGCTCCATCATTTTAGCAGGAAAATCTGCTGTAATCTGTATTCTTTGAAAATACTTTGGAATGAATTTCAGATTCTTATCCCTCGCTCATGCCCCACCGGCGCACATTCCACTGAAGAAGCACGTAAACCGCACCCTTGTAAAAGCCATAAAATAAAATGAAGTTAACATTATTATGACTTTGGAACACTGAGCGTGGCGCTGCTCCTGCTTCTAGTCCCTCACCCTCACCCGCTCCTGTTGTAGTTCTCATGTTTGTTGTATTTGCTCTGTTTGTAGTGTTTGTTGTTGCAAATTTGTATTAGTGTCACATTTTTGACACCTTTTGCAGCGCATTAACATTCTACTACATTTTGTTGTTGTTGTTGTTGTTGTTGCTGTTGTGATCCTTATTTTATTTTATTTTATTGTTTATTTTTGTTTACCCAAAGTCAAACAAACTTTGTGAATTGAATTGTGTTGCTGTCAGGAACTTTGAAGGCTCCCACTTTTATTTTGTTTAGAAAAATACTTAAATTCTTATTAAATCTAAAATATAGAATAGACTAAAAATAAATTTAAGCATAATCTTAAAGGCACCCTTGTATGCGGAAAGATTAGTGACATACTGACATGCATTTAAAACGTATTATCTTTTACATATGTATATAGTTTTATTCAGTAAATACCCACAAAAAATTAAAGAAATTAAGTATATCTTTATTTGTGCCGTTCAATTTAACCATTCATGAATTGGTGTCCAAACCTGCAGTCAACAAGCTAACTCACAACCCCTTTCATTACTACAAACCCATGTCCCCAAGGTATGGCCTGTTGGCATTACCCGGACACTATGGGATCTAGTCACAGGAAAAGTATTATTTTATAAAACATTAAAGCAAACATTAATCCTTAACTTAACCCTACCAATTAACTACTTGATAGCATAACATACCCATTTTATATATCTAAATATATAACAGCTAATAAATAGATAAGTCTTTTAAGTGTAGAACTCAGGCTTCAGCCTTTCCAGAATTCGTTTAAAATTTACTAAATAATTTACCGCTTTTTTTGTTAGTTAGATGTCTATGGTGTAATGTAGTCTGCCATAGAAAGTAATCCGATTGCCTGTTCTGTTAAGTGATATCTTGAAGGTATACATACTGTGTACTAGGTGTACTGTGTACTAAATAATCAACATTTTTAAAGAGTCTACATATAAAAGTATTAAAAATTAAAAACAATTTTGTTGCTTTTAAAGTTAAATACTATAACATACTTATAGCATGGTTCCCATCAACTTATTTATCCATTTTTATTTTATGATAAATTTAGCTTCGGAAATAGAAAGTAAAACTGAGTATATTTCAGTCTGAAACAGTATTTAGTCAATCACATTGGTTGAGTTTTCTGCCAAAAGCTCCTGCAAAAAGCGGATAACAAGTATTTAAGTTGAAATTTCTTGATAATTTTTACACGGAATATATAATCAGTGTCGAAACTCAATACGATCTTGGTTACTACAATTTAAAAGATTACTGTTATGATTATAAAGTCCTAGTAAGTTTCAATTTTCTTGATAAGAGCATAAGGCGAAGAATGCCTATTACGGTACCTTCGAAATTGAGTTGGATAGAATTGGTGTAGAAGTCTTCAAACGAAGTGCCTGTTCTTAATTCGAAGAGGGAGGATATTATGGTAAAAATAACTATTTATAACCCAATAACACAATTCTAACAAATTGATCTCTGACAGCAAAAGTCCTTTCATAGAATATTGTTACATGAAACTATAACTAAAACTATAACTAAAACTATAACTAAAACTATAACTAAAACTATAACTAACATCTTTTCCCTTTTGAAGCATAAAGTAACAAGACTTTATTTACCCAGTTTTTTTTTAAAAGATTAAACACAAAAAATATTTTTGTGTATTATACGAATAAAAAGGAAAAAAAGTGTTTTCAACGCATGCAAATTTATTCCAGAGAAGCTTTTTTTTCCATAGGCTATAGGCCAATATAAAAAAGGTAAGCCCCTTAGCGCTTGACTATAACCCATTTTCAACACTTCAACACTGCCCACGTTATAATTTCTTTTAAATATTTTAACACCTTTTGTAAAACAAATAGAATATAAAAGGAACAACAGCATAAACATGCCTCACGCGAAAAATAATGAAAATATAATTAAGGACGAAAAAAATTCGCCCACAAACCGTAATAAAAAAGCGTACTTTCGGTGTTTATATCCACAAAGGACAAAACAGTTTTTTATGCCTTAGCGTTTCCGTTTGCGCGATAAATCCGCTTTCACAACTTTAATTTTATCAAAAGAAAATCTTTAGTTTGCTAATATTAACACGTTCGTGTGCCGCTTTTGTTTATGCAAAGCGGAAGCAAAGTCGAACAAAAAGACAAACTCAAAAGGACAGCTCAGCGCCACAAAGCTAAGCTATGTTTGTAGCAATTTTCTAAAGTGTCCTGCTTGTGGGCTGTGTTCCTTCTTTCTCAGCGTTTCGCCAATGCTAGTTGTTCGCTTTTAATGAGTACACTTCATATTAAATTTTTGCGTCAGTTTTTTATTTCTTAGTTTTCTGTTTAATTTTCTCTTTATTATTTTATTTTCTATTTTATTATTTCTAATTTTTTTTTAATTTTTTCTTAGTTTTTTTAGTTTTTTTTTTAATTTTAAGTTTTTTTTTATTACTTTTATAGCATCGTTTTTGCTTTCAAACATCACTAAATTCTTTTGCACTTCCTGTTTGTTGTTTATACTGCATGCTGCATGCTGCATGCTGCATGCAACATCCTTAAAGCAACTTGGCCTATATACGATATGCATGTGTGCGTTCATTTTGCCTTTCTTCGCTGTGGCAGGCTCTTCAGTCATCATGGAACGTTCTTCGAAATTATCCTTGCTGCAATTGTTAATTTTGTTTGTTTAGGAATGATGCGCCGTAGAAGCTGAGCAGTGTTTTTAATTTTTTCGTCTTCAAATTTATTGTTGCTGCGTTAGTGCTTAACTTGCTTTGCTGCGGATGTCTTTTAGTTTTGCTTTCCTTCCTAGCGACTCGTATTTGTTCTATACAGAACATTTATTTTGTTGTTTATATGAAATGAGACTAATTCACAAATATATTTTGTTTAAACTGGAAATCTTTTAATGTAAAAAATAAATATTTTCTTTAAAATTATTTCGAATTAAACAATGTCACTGTTTTTGTGAAAAATAAACCCGGAAATAAAATTCAAGTTCACAAAAAAAAAATAATATATAATTATATTTTGTTACTTTTCTTTTTTTTTTAATTTTAGTTTATAGAATAAAATATTTATTTTTTGAGCTTTATATTTTACATGAAGAAAAAAGAAGAGAAACTAAAAATATATATTCATAAATATAAAATAAAAATATATATTTATAAATATAAAAATATATATTTTTTTTTCTCTTTCAGTAAAACACAGTAAAAGTGAATATTAAATTTTAATATTTATAAAACGTTGTTTAAGATTTTAATATATTAACGTTTAACGACAGTAAATCCTTTTATTTCGAGAACAACGAAAAGGAACACCTGCCCTGCCCGACATGTTCTCATACATTTTGCAATATGTTATCCCTTAGTTCGTCATTAAATTTTTACAACAACCCAAACGGCAGCAAATGGTGTATGGTTAAGGTAATCTCAAGTACTCAAGATACGAGTATCCTGGTTATGTTTTGAGTTTTTGTGTTTTTGTGTTTTTGTGCTGTTTCAATTTACGACACCAAATGCCTTTATGCCTAATGGTATGTTGTGGTTTTGGTTTAACAAGCAAAGTCAAATAATCAGATGACATCTTTATAAATGCTTTTGCCAAGGATCATGCTCAACCTGCCAAATACACACAAACACAACATACCCACACACAGATACAGAGAAACAAAAAAGAAGAACGTCAAAGATACTTTACCAATCCTGCCCATTGAGGAGGTCTGACTCCCACACTAATTCGTTTCACTATGCAAACTGATGTTTTAATACTTCTGCTTCGTTTAGTTTTATGTTGCAATATTTTCACCGAACTATGAAATTATAACAACGAGCGCCATTAGTCAAGATTACAGGTTATAATGTCAGACGTCAATTGGATTACAAATTATAAACGCTCAACGCGCTTGCCGTTACACTAAATAATAGGTAAAGTTACATTTTTGACATAAACAAATTGTACATTTGGAGTTGGCTATGGCGATGCTGAAGCCAAGTCTGAAGCTGATGAGCATACAAGCTCTTGTCTGCTAACATTAAATTTATGATTTATAAGTGACTTTTTGCACATTATACATTTATGTAGACATTAGTAAGGCAGGATGAATAATTGCCGTAATCCATGTGTGTGCATGTGCATGTCGATTTATGTATCCTAATCGATATATAATACATATTTTGTCATTACTTTAGATGTATTTAGCAAGATATATATCACAAAGATTAAGTTCACCCAAAACTGTAATGCTACTTCCGAAAAGTTGTGAACATTCTAGATAATAATTATTTGTGTGTGACATTCTGAAGTACATATAACTACTTTTATATTTATTTTACCATAAAAATGCACACAATACTTTCTGAGTATTTATACAAAAAATTTTTTATTTCTTCTTCTTTTAAGTGACTTCGCTTCGAACGCGGGCTAACAAGATTAATATTTTTGTTTTATCAATAAATTCGCAAATCTATTATTTTCCACGAATTTTTAAACCACGATATCCTATGTCTGTCGGGGTCTCGTCTTTCTTGAATTCTGGCTTCAATGATTAGTAGACCGTATTTGTTTCAGTGTCCTAAGATATGATCGAAGTATTCTAGTTTTTGCCTTTTTTGAATTCTGGCTTCAATGCGTAAAAGTATCCAACTATTTTTAACATATATCGATCACATCACATTGCGAAGTATTCAAGTTCATACATCGACAGAACGGTTAGCGTCCATGCTTCTACAATATTATCTATGTACAAAAATATATCCCATTTCAACACATTTATTCTCAATGTAAAAGAGCTCTAGAAACTATAACAATTTTTCACCTATCTAAAAGCGATTCCCCTGTTCCCGATTTGTAAGCTGAATAGATAAAGCAAAATTAATAAAAACTCGGCTACATTTATTTTAAAATTCTGAATATTAACGAAAGAAAGAGGGTCAACATATTTATTTAATTTCTTAAAGATCTTTTAAGTAACTTTTCTGTTCATAGAATAATTATCCCTTCAAAAGTGTTACTTGAACACTTTTATAATCGTAGAATTTTAAATCCTTCGACTCGTTCAGTTTTACTTAACCGCCTGCTAAACGGTACAAAGATCCTAATCACCATTGCATCTAAAACAAAATTTATATATAAGTTGAGCATATTACAAAGCCCTGCTGGTCTCCGGCTTAATCATAAATTAGTTGTTTTATTCCATTTGATTAATTGAAATCAAGTGCATGTCTTTAGTTTAGATAGAAATTTGATTAATTGTGTAGGATTTCTCAAAATAAGGTAGTTAAGGCAAGAATGAAGTCGTTTGAATTTGATTCTTATATTAAATTTGGTGTCAATATATCAATATCAACTGATGTACAACATGCCCAGAAAATCAAAGTTTTGGTGCTGAAATATAGTCGAGTGACAATAAGTGGCCTCGTTGATGCTGTTAAGATTTCATTTGGATCTGTGTACACAATTCTAAAAGCCGCTTTATTTATTTATAAACTTTTTCTTTAATTGTTTATTCAAAAATTGAATGTTATACGATCATATAACAATTATAATATTTCTAACATAATGTTTTTGATATGCTCTATGTCTCTAGCAGTATGCACCAAGTCTCTAATCGTTCTTAACCCAGTTCAGTGTCAGATGTTCCTCAACCAAGACATTTGTTTTCTTCCCTTACCGCGTTTGCCTTCAATTCTGCCTTCCACAATCAGTTGCAGCAGTTCATATTTTGGACCTCGGATGATATTACCAAAATACCTCGTTTTTCTTATTTTTTATAGTTTTTTGGAGTTCTTTATCTCTTCTTAATCTTGTTAGAACCTTTCCATTCGAAACTTTGCCCGTCCAAGAAATCTTCAGAATACGTCTGTAGCACCACATGTCAAAGGATTCCATTTTGTTCATTGTTTGGATTTTTAAAGTTCAAGATACCAAGCCATAGAGTAGAATGGACCAGACATAGTATTTAACGTAGCGAATACGTAATTTGATGTATTCTGAAGGAATTACTAGCCATCTCTATTCGACATTTGATTTCTTGATCTGATGTCCTCTCTTCATTTAGCCAGCAAGCAAGGTATTTAAACTTAGCTACTCGTTCAATCGTCGTTCAGTTAATGTTTAATAGCCGTTAAAAGCAGACAACCTCGTGAATTTTTTCGAAAATGGAAAAAAGTGAATTTCGTGTGCTGATTAAGCACGATGGCCAAAATCCACGAATTGAGATACGAACTGCTACCCCATCCAGCATATTCTCCAGATTTAGCCCCCTGCGGCTATTTTCTATTTCCAAACCTAAAGAAATGGCGAAATTCACTTTTTTCCATTTTCGTAAAAATTCACGAGGTTGTCTGCTTTGACCGGCTATCGAACACCAACTGAACGACATAGAGTGCTCAAAATTAGAAAGTTGCCCACTGGTAGATTACAGCTGACGGCAGCACTGTTGCATTTAGAGTAACTCCGCGGGAAATTCAAAAAGTCACTGACTTATCAAACCACCCTCGTATTATAACTAAAAAAAATTCATTGGTCACTGGTAAACATGTAATGCCAATAACATATATTAGTCGTATATATGAATCGACATGAGTTATTTATTTTTATATTGTATGGTATACCCATTTCAAAATAACAAAATTTATTATATACATCGAATCAGTACCAAAAAACTATTTGCCGACTATGTAACAAATTAACAAATTAACATGTAACAAATTAAAAATAATTATTTACGATTATAACAAAATACTTAACCTTTTATTAACTACAATATTTATTATTTATTTTATGGATTTATTGTCTTTTTGCTGGGACTTACAATCTACAAATGAAATCGTAAAGATGTGAAGTAAGTGTTGTTTAGAAAAATGACTTGAAAAGACTATCTGCGGATTTAGTTTTAAAGTCCACTTAATAGAATTGCATACAATTATGAGAATCCTTCTCTCGTTTTAGCATCTCAAAAGCGAATCAAAAATTTATGGTTCTTATGCTCCTTTCAGAGTGAATTTCGTGTTTTGTCATGTAATGAAGTATTTTGAGGTTTAAATCGAAATGTCAATTATGTTGTCATTAATTGGGCGTGTAAAATGCATTAACATTATGATAGGTGACATTAATTTACATACAATTAGGGGGTGTGTGTGTGTGGTAAATGTGCACAATTATAAACAATCACCGGCACAAGTGTACTTAATCCCACTTTGACTGATGATGGCGCTGTTAGTCCTTTGGCACCGAATTGCATTAGCACTCATGCTCCGTGCTTAGCACTGATTGCAAATTATTCCATAAGTCCGCAAAGGGTTCAAACTTTTAGGAATTACTCTATTGAGTTGTTAGTTTATGTTTTAATCGTGTCATCTTCTGTATCTCAGGTGTGTTACATATGTATATATATGTATATATATATGTGTGCATGTTGAATTGATAAGGAAGCCATTATTCAATCAGTTACAACTTACGTCCTTGTATGGGAAATGCATAATATTAGCGGTAAAATATATTGCTTAAGATTGCCTAATTAGATATTTTAAGTTGGAATGGGGAGAGCTAATTGAAAGGTTAAAATGTCATTAGTCACTTAATTGTATAAATTAATTCAATTTATAAAACTTAAGTGTCAGAAAGTATGTCTTAATTTGTATCTACAAAATTTGAATCAAATGCAAACTCTTGATAAAAAGATTTAGAAAGTAGACGAGAGATAAAAATTAGTTTTTGCTTTCGAAATCGTTTACATTAATATCATTCCACTTTCTGAGAATTATTTGTTTATTAAATTTGATTTTCTTCTAGTCTAATTGTATTATTTAGTAGTAATAGTAATATAAAAAATACTCTCGAATGAGCTAGTTAACAGGTTAAGTGGTTGTCTTTTAATTACATACCTTAAAATGTTTACATATAACTTAAGACAAATATAATCCATATAATATGTGTATAATATGTACAATAAAATATCTACTTTGAATATTTATTAAATTTTAAGAGAAAATTATTTCATTAAAACCTCGATAACATGCATATATAGTTTTGCTACTCATCGGGACTTATTAGAATACTAGAGTGCGAAGTACTGATAATTAGTATCATTGAAAGCACAATGCAGCCTTCCTAATGCATGAGACGAGATTGCCTTTTTTAATTGCCAAAGCCTATTTGAACTCTTTTTGCATACGACAGACATTTCACCCCATTTTTGCATAGATCGTAAATCACAATTAGGGTTCGAAAAGCAACTGAGAAGGGACAGAATTCTTTAGCATACGCCATCATTTCACCATTTACCGCATTTGGAGTGGATGTGTTGCTTTTGCTGTGTCGAATAATTTTGAAAGTGTCACATTTTGTAATTAATAATGCGTTCTGCTTAATTAATAAAAACAACATAAAAACAACAAATCTTTTTTCAAAACGATTATTTTTGTGGTTTGAGGACTACAGTAAATAAATAATTTCTTTAATAAAAAAAGCCAACTGCTTCTTTAAAAATGCTTTATTAATTGTAATAATTTTTATTTTTCTCTATCATTTCAGCATAAATATCGTAGGAATCTCAAAGCAAATGGCGTTGCCCCATGCCCATAAATCACAAATCCCTGCAAGCTTACGCGCACAACACTTTTGAGTGCGTGTGGAGTCCTAACGACGTTTGCATTAGCGTCGGTTGGAAAGCAGAATAACAACAGCAACAACAACAGCTAAGGAACAGCCATGTCCAGTCATTCCGGTACAATAGGCCGCAAACGCGGTGGCAGCAGTGGCAGCGAATATTATTTTAATGGAGGCGAACAAATGCGGCGGCAGCGCTCAGCCGAATGGCATAGCCGTCATGGATACAGCAGCAGTGAGGATGAGTATCAAAATACGGGCCAAGCATCTGCGTTTGATACCCAACTGCTGGCACAGCTGCTGCTGCAAAGTCAGCAATTGGCAAGTAAGTTATGAGGATTAGTGCTTTGCAAGTTAATGAATGCGCGGGGGTAAATTAAGTAAAATTCTATTGCACACTTGTGCGTCTTGTTCGTGGACAGTCAGTGGACTTAGGTACTACTTTTTAAATGAATGGAAATAGTGCTAATCTGATTAATTAAGGGATTTGCGAAATGTGCAAAAGTGGTAATAGAGTAGAACTGGGTAGTGGGGAGTAAAAACCAGATAGAAATAAATTTTCAAAATCAATAAATTAACTGAAATGGTCTTAAACATCGAAAATAGAAGTGCTGATGTAGCTTGGATATAAATTATGCGATATTTTAGTAGGATTTAAAAAAGTAGTGCTTACTTAAGTTTGTGTTTTTTTATTATTTTTTTATAACAATTTTTAATTATTATTTTGTTTTATTTGAACAGATATGGATCGCTATGGCTCTGATTGTGACAATGAAGAGATTCCTGCTTCACTATTAAGTGACTATACAAGTACGAATCGCGAGAACAGTAACGTACACCTATTAAATCAACAACTGCAACAAAGTACCGGGCTTTGTTCGCCAATGAAACAACAGACTGCAGCAATTGCAACAACTGCAATGCTAACTACAACAACAACTGCCAATAGTAAATATCAAACAAATGCCAATCTAGGACTTATACCCTCCAATACTCGGAGTACAAATCCATTTCTTAATACAAAATATGATTCACAATCGAATTCGGACTCAT
The DNA here is from genome assembly GCF_002237135.1 of Teleopsis dalmanni. NCBI lineage: Eukaryota > Metazoa > Arthropoda > Insecta > Diptera > Diopsidae > Teleopsis > Teleopsis dalmanni. Next base: position 138,860,567 of record NC_051846.1, on the reverse strand, counting down.
TGAGTGAGCATTTATCATACTCGGGTAGTGCAGCTATGCTGGATCGTCTACAAGCAGCCAGCGACTTCAATGCATCAAACGCCGCAACAACACTGAACTCTGCTTATCTAATGCCAAACAGCACAACTGCAGGCAGTTTAACACCAACCATACGCGAAACCACAGCACGTACCCATCGCTCTAAAAGCGGTCGCACTCTTAATCGTGCCAGCGGTATGACATCATCTAGTAGTGGCACATCATCAACCGGTAACGCGTCCTCATCGACGGCTGCAGTAGCTTCCGCCGTTGCTGCTGCTATTGCTAGTCGTACCGAACGCGAAAAGCTCAAATTACAGCAAATTCAAATGGAACTACGCGAATTCGCACAGTCTACAGCAGAAAGCTCCGGAGCTTCAGCTTTGGGTGTCGCAGATTTAGACGAATTCGGTGGCATACCGTCTGGTGGTGAGTCCGAACCACCACCAGAGCCAGCTCCGCCGGAAATTCCGCCGCGTACACAGTCGCTGTTATTATCGTTTCGTAAACATTCGGACTACAAACTTAAATACGAAGAAAAAGGGGACCAAAAACATGAGGAATTTATTCCAACAAGTCAATTACAACAACAATATCAAAAGGGTGAGTTGAAAAGCTTTTGTCTGCTAAGTGTTAAGTCACAGAAATTTTATAATACTGGAAAGAGTTTCGCATAAAGCTTTTAAAAGTTCTTACCATAGTAAGGACATTTTACTGTAAGCTTTTGTGAACAGACATGCACTGTTATGTTATGGGGAAAAGTAAAAAAGCAACAAAAAGAACAAATGTTTTTGTTGTCTTTATTAAAAATTTTTTTAAACTTAATTTTTTTTTCAATAGTACGTTTTTTTCAGTGTTAAAAACAGCACTTTTTATTAATATAACAGAACCGTTAATATAACAGAACCGTTATTAATATAACATAACTGTTAATAACATTTTGTTAGCAACAAGCTTGAAAATTAAATAAAACTTTAAAAGCTGCTGTACAAATAATCAAAAATTGTTTAAATATGAAAGAAAGCTTTTTTTTCTTTTAAAGAACAAAAGAAATTCTTTTAAAGAACAAAATGCCTATTTTACAAAAGCGCCAAATAATATTTTATTCATTTATTTGTTCCATTTTAAGTAATAGTACTTTTTGAAAAGTTAATCCAATTTTTATATCTAGCATATTTTAGTTATTTTGATATAAATTCCAGAAAATCATTTTTACATTTTTTTTTTCAGATTTCTTAACTACTGAAAACTCGCGATCAAGTGAGAGTCAATCAAAGTCAATTGCTTCCAGTGATTCTCAGAGTCAACAAGGGTGAGTGACAAACTTTTCTTAATTATTCTTTGAAGCATTAGGTATTAAAAAAACATATCACCTGTATTGGTGCCTCTTAAACAGATTGTAGTTATTTATTTCTTAGAAAAATACCAACTTTCTTATAAAAACACGTCGTATTTTGTCCAACTGAATCAATAGAAGTATTTAGCCTAAAGTAACCAAGTTATTGAAAATATAATAATGATCAATATTTTTCACCCTATTGAACTGACCAAGGAGCGTCTCTTTAATAACACTGTCCAGTTACTTCTTGAAAAGTTTGTGTTTATTGGAGTACAATTGCTAATTTTTTTATACTAATATCGTGTTACATGTTTACTTTTTTACATTTATAACATTCATTTAAAATAATTTTAGGAATCATAATTTCTAAAAACTTCTGTCATCATTTAACGGTTATACCAACATTTTTTAGTAAATATATTTTAGCTTAGTAAATATATTTCGTTATGTACGTCCAGCAAATCTGTTGTCTGTTAATGTTAAATGATTAGGTAGTATTGCTTACCTAATAAGAATGTGATGAATTATACTACATTTTAAGCTTTATACAAACTATATATAATTTATACATAGTTATATAATATATATAATATATGTATATTTTAAATATATATAATCAACAATTTCATATAATTTTATCAAAATTTTGTTTTAAGTATCAAAACTTATATGCAATAGTTTTAAAGAAAACGGAAATTGGAAAACATTTCATTTAGTCTAATTAAAGTACGTCCATTAGATTTATTGGTTGGTGATTCTTTTTTATTTCTAGTGTAATATATTTTTATTCCTTATTTTTACAACTAGACAGATGAGATGCTTTCATTTTTAATACAACTAAAAATATTTGAATTGCTATAAGGAACACATAATCTTAATCACCTTGAAGACTAAATCGATTTAGTGATATCAACCCGTCTGTCATTCTGACATTCTATCATCTGTTAGTATTTTTATTAGGTAATCGATAAGAACTTTCCAATAGTTTCATGTGAATACAGACAGAACAAATTAGGAAATGTAGTATGTGAAGATATTCAATTAAATAATAAAATAAAGTGTAAACAGTTCCATGTTTATCGAAATTTCATACAAAATTATCCCACGTGGGTTAATTCCGTCTGTCATCCGTTTGTCAGTTTCAGTTTTCGAGTTATTGAAATGAAATTTTCGGCTAGGAATATCTGAATCTTACTCAAATATGTACAATATAATTATAATAGATAATCTGATATTTTTAAAGATGTGTATAAAAATTAATATATTAAAATGAAGATAAAAAGTTAAGAAATAGAATAAAATTAATTCGTAATATTGTATATAAGGTACTGCGGTTAACGTGGATCTAATTTTTTTATTTTATTTTAATGATAAATAAGACTTGAAACATAAAAATAACACTTGTTTGTGAGTAGGATATTGAAATTCGATAACATCGGAGCTATTCTTTTTCTTATTTCTTTTTTTTCTTGGAAATTATGTAGTTATGTTATTCCCATTACCTAGTAATTCTATTCTAGGCCTACCTTTGTTAACCGATCTTATGTATTATTTTATTTTTTTGTAGTTAACTTTGCTGAACTAGTTTCTAACGATAACTTTTCATTTCAGTAGAAACGCTGTATCTATAATAAATATCTTTCGATAAATCGAATCAATCACCAAAGGTGATTAAGGATTTAATTTTGGGAATTCTTGTTAATTTTTGAGTTTATTGATCATTCCAGCAAAAGTTTCTCCGCTTCGTTCTTCTGAAGTATTTTTAACTAATAACATTCTTAGTCTATTATATGATTGTGGAAACCAAAATGCAATTTCAAATAAATAGATGCGAAAAATTTTGTATTTAACCAATTGTTGCAGAGCAGAACAATATCGACAAATACATGGAATGCACTCCAGTACATATTTTTGAGAATAAAATCGTTTTGTATATTGCGAAATTGTATTTTCCCTTTGTATTCTTGCTTTGTTGCACAATTGCCAAGGAAGTAAAATGGCAAAATAACTAAAAAGATAACCTTTCTTGCCTGACTTCTACTTATACTTCTACTTACATTGGGGTATTGTTGAGAAACATTATAAATTATTGCAATCATATAAGTTACATGATTGATACGAACTTCTATTGTAGTTCGCATTTCAATTAAAGTTAATACTGAGTTTATAGTACTTCATGTGTTTTGTATTGTTGAAATATGATTTGCCAAGCTTATGGAGTTATAGATTCACTGAGGGCAGTTATTTGCAATATGACATATTAAAAATACCAGATGACAGAGGAGCTGAAAATGCACTTCACAAAAAGAATAATAGTTTAGCTTGATATTGTCGCAGTTTATCAGACAATTTCGTGTGAATAAATTGAATGCTTGTACCTACACGTGCTATGCTCGACATAATGCAAGGAAGCTAAACCCGTTGCCACGCTCGCATTCGGATTCGAACTTGCGTTTAACGCAAAGCCCAGCATAATTCAACTTAAATGCAACATATTTCAATGGCATGTCAGTTCGCTATCAACCCAAGCCCTGCCAAGCCGTTTCATTCATTCAAAGTATTGTAGTATTGTAGTGGCAATGAATTTCTCAGACACGTCTGCAGAAAAACATGCAAGCGCAGCAACATACGTAATGTGCAAAAAATGCTAAGTATAAAAACAACAGACACTACTACTACTACTACTACTACTTACCTACCTACTACTGCCCGAGGAGAGGAGCAACGCGTCATAACCACAACAAATGACTACAACAGGCAGCAAGTGCAGTCAGTGCTCACAGAAAGCCTTAACCTTAGCCAAGGGATTACGGACGATACGACTTTTTAGTTTTGCTCCTGCTATTGGGAATGCTGATGCGGATGCTGGAGTGGCTATGCTGCTACGATTTCTTCAGCAACGTACACAATAAAAACGTATGAAATCACAGCCGAAAAGAGTAATTCATTACAATAACACCACGAATAAGCAATAAAATTCGAATGTTTCCACTTGTGACTCGCCTTCGATTACACATTTTGGTAGTATCCACAACCTGACTACAAGGAAACACATAGTTGGCCATTATTGCTTGATGTATCTGATATTCATGCTCATTTTCTTAGTCGTAGCCCGTCGATATAAACATATTTACATGAGAATGCGATACGAGTGAGTGGGTATGTGTAGAATGGCATTATTTTATATTTTGAGAAATGCTTCCACATCACGTCGCCAATGCAATGATGATAATGCGCTTCGATGAGTAACATATGCAACGGAAACATGAAATATGTAGTTCGGCTGAAACTCTTGCCAGCCATGAAATTGGCTATTTCACGTTCCTCTTCCTCTGCTTCTGCTCTACGAATTAAAAATTTCTTTCTTGCTTTTTCTTTCTGGATTGCAGTTTATCTAAAATTTGTTAAGTAGCGGGCTACCCTTTTTTGTTTTTTTGTGCATAGATAGCGGCCTTTTTATGTTGTATTTTTTTATGACTAATATTAATTTTCAAGTCTTCTTTAAACTCTTATCGCAGCCTCATTTGAGCGGTTCTGCCTCTACTTAAATTAAAACTTGATTTACATGCTATCGCACGTTTATTTACATTTTATTTTCTAATCGGTCAATATTGCCGGAGTTAGGACATTCGTTCTTATGGCATAATCCTAATTAGATTTTCTAAATTGTATTATATTAGCCGGCGCTGTCATGTCGCTTAGTGTCGCTTCTTTATTTACTCGTTTATGTGCCCTCGTTACTCGTTCATTGCTGATGTGTGTTGGCTGATTCATCATGCCAGCTCGACGATTTTCAATGCAGCATCAAATAATACTACTTAATAAGTTTTCAATACTCTCACCCCCTGTTTAAAACTAATCGGTTTTTGTTTGCTTTAATTCCATCAATAATATTCCATTCTTGCCTTTTTATATGTTGATCTATGGGTAAGCATTCTTATGGCTGTTGTTGGTGCAGTCGAATGTGTCCATTTACCCTCAGCCGCTATTGTTTTGCAGTAATCATCCACCATACTTCCATAATTCTAAGTACCGCTTTCGTACTTCTATTGGCTTAACTACTACGAGTAGAGCGCATCGCTTCCTCTTGGCATATCCTTCGCATAAATCATCCGTAAACCGATAATAATGTTTGCCAATATGCAATGGAACGATTTTCATTCGTTTCCCAGCATTTCGCAATATGAATTTAATGCGGACAAGTGTCTAAGCGAGAGTTTGTTTTCTTTTCAAATCACTTGAAATGCTGAAGTAATTAACTCAAGATTTGCAATGATATTCAAAACTCACAACTACGCAAATATTTTAAAAGAAGAGGTTTTCTCTTCTCCATTGTGGGTAAAAATGTGCCAATTATCGCAGATGTGCGATGTTTTCGTTTAAGTTTTAAGCAAAATTTAAAGATAATAAAATTTTTAATTAATTCAAGAGTAAGTGCTGAAATCCAAAATAATATTTCGAGAAATCTGAGTTTCTATAGACGATATAAACAGCTGTATATAACCTATATATATGTATGTAGTAGGTACAAGTTGTTAGTTTAAGCAAAATAGAAAAATGTCTTTATTATCTTGTTTTGTGATTATGCCGTTTATTTTAAAGAAAAACTTAGCAAGAAAGAAGAAAACGAAATCAATTTAAATAATTTAAAATAACGAGTACTTACACCAACGCATAACTCACTGAGTTACTTTTTTCGATTTTTTATTTAGTTATCCTCGCGGTTCATTGACTCTACCTACCACTTTAGGTACCTTGAAGTAATCTTTAACTTTATCACACTTCTCCTTGAAATTATCTTATTATCTCCCTTTGTAATGCAATATCGTTCTGAGTAATTGCTTTTTCATTTCGCGTGAACATGTGACGATCTGCACTAAACACACAATATTCACAAATAAATCGAAAAATAAAATCTTCATCAGCATTCACTTGGCCTATTAATTGAAGAAGAGAAAGAACTCGTTAAGAAAATTATATGTTTACATTAGCAGACGGCAGCATGTGGCGACGACGTGGGACAAATGAAGATGAAGATGCGTCTCGAAAAGCCGTTATCGCTTACCACTTACTTCTGGCAAGATACGTCGATGCCTTTCTAAAGTAATACCATACTTGCTGTACGCCTTGGCTCAATGAGACGATTCTGCGAGCTGCTACAAGAACCAACGCAATTCGGAGTCGGAACGCACAAAATTCTCGAATTATACGAATTCCCGCTGTTAGTCGAAGGTGTGCAAAAGTCATTCCATCTCTGCTTTCTTATTTCATTAAATTTCTGTTGTCTTCCTCACAAGTTTTGTGGTTTTTATTTATCAGTTTCATTAAAGTTTTTAATCATTTTTATCTCTCAATCTGTTGATACATTGTGTATGCCTGCCTAAGTGTTTATGGTTGTCTTATTAATTTGCGTCATTTATCTTGTATATTACAAAAACAACAACAACAACAACAACAACAACATACATAAAAAATTACAAAAATACAAACACAAGTTATTTGCGTTAAAAACCAGCAAATTTACCCATCAAAATAATTTTTGGTTTCTGTTTTGTGCTGTTGCTGCAGCAGAGCGCAGAGCGCAAGGAGGGAGAAGATGCCAACCCGATATCTATAAGATACAAGTTGTAAATTAAACAAGATACACGAGTACGCATTTGCGGGCAAGGGCGACATGCTGTGGTCAGCACCACCAACGTAAGCATTTGTTTAACATCCTGTACAGGCGTTTAGGTTCGTAGATTAGTATTCGTACTTAACTTGATACCCTGATGTATCTATGCTTCCACGGCCATTACGTGCTCTTCGTATGATGCAACTGCAACTGCAGTATGCAACAACGTACTCAGCGTATTTGTAATCAGCGTACATTTTTGAGTTATTGTATCTCGCTGGCGCTTGCTTATTGCTTAGGCAGTGCCCAGCTGATTCTATTCATGTGCGGACCAGCCAACAACACTTTTAATTTCAACTTCGCTTTGTGAATTTTTGTGGTTTTTTGTCTTTTATTTATTATTTTTTTATTTCTGTACAAGACACAGTTGTCTCTAACAACTTCAAAATTTGGTGTGAATTTCATTTAAGCGTTACTGGCGTTGTTTGACATATCCCCTAACGCAGAACATGTGTGCGTTCCTGGGTTTTGACACGATCCCTGACAGATTCATGACATATCGTTGTTGATATGTCATGCTGAGCGTGTTGATTAAGTTAACTGAGTGCCGCTGGCCTCGCTCCATTGATCGCACAACTGACTGACTTTGTTTTTGAAGTCTGCTTCAGTTTGCTACGGATAATCCTGTTTAACTGTCATTCACGTATGCGATCACTCCGAAGTGTGATCCTGTTAATCGCATGAACGAGTTTTGCGGAATTCTTCTTTCTACGTTTCATGAGTAAAAATCGTTTTCATTTCAAGCCATAAGCAGATTATATGCAAATTCGTTTGTCGACAAGGCTTATTAAGTAATTGTGTTGTAGATTTTAATCTGTCTCTAATGTTTGTACAGTTTCTATTATATAATAATTTTTGAATTTCGTTTCTTTTTTTAAATTCACTTGAAAATATCTCAACTAAGTAGTATGCAATATTGTTTTAAATAAATGCGCTTCTTTAAATGAATAGTAAATGTACTGATTAAACCAGTTCAGTGTTTTGAAAAAATATTTACCATAGGTTTCTGAAATGTCAATGTTCGGATACTTTTAGATATACTCGTCCTACTATTAAACGGCTAAGTAAACAAAATTAAATGCATTTATGATTTTCATTCTTAGAAAAAAAACAGGAGTAAAAAACATGTCTTATAAAGTAATGCTTAAGTACTTTTACTTTAGTATAAAATAAAATTTGATTTTAAATTCAAAAGAGAAACTATGGTTTCAGTTTATATAAATATGTTATCTATAATATATTTATAAAAGGTTTCTCATCTTCTGCAATATATAAAGAGCAATACTAATTTGATGATTTGCTAGTTTGACAAATAAAACAAGCGACCATATCTTTTTTGTGTGAAATTATTATTGATTCACATTACAAAAATATGTGGAAATAATTAAAATCCAGAATCCATTCACTCTAAGCTATTGCCCTGACTATGGCCTTCAAACGGTTAAAAAATGAGTTGCATGCTTCAAGAATTTAATCTTCCGTTATTTTGGCCGATTCCTGAACAATGGCTTTCTTCAGCTCATCCATACTGAAATATTTTTTACGTTTCACCTTGCTCTCCAAAATGATTCAGATGAAATAGTCCATCGGAGTTGTATATGTTCAATTCGAAAGCCATTGTGTGGACGAAATGAAGTGTGGAACATGATTTTTTAACCATTCTTGGTTCAGACGAGATGACCCTTTATGAGACCGAGACCGGTGCCGAGTTTTGTTAGAACGTCCATGCTCTACGACCGAAATGTTTGCGTGCCCACGGCTCTAAAGCAACTTCCAAAATATTTTCCCTATAATGAATCGCATTGACTTTGACACTAGGCTCGATAAAAACGACTGGAGAGCGTTCATCGGCAGTCACATCTGCCCATACCAATACTTGAGATGGAAAATTACTTCGGGTAGCCGTTCGTAGTCTCAAATGGCAGTGCGTTTACAGTTTAATTTTTAGTTAACTAAACACGATCATTTTGAGAGTTTATGAAATGCTCAATGTGGAAATTCTTCTCATCAGAGAACACAATGTTTGGCAATTCGCCACGTTCATACAAGCGCAACAATTCATTTGCTCTTTCGACTATATCTTTTTGTTTTGGTGTAAGATTTTGTGCCTTTTAAAACTTATAAGGCTTTACCTTGAGCTCATTTTGGAATATTCGTCGGATGTTTCGCTGGGGTATTATCAGTTCTTTAGCCATTTGATTACCACTATGACATGAATTTCGTTCAATTTGAGCCTTCATTTTCCGAACCATTTTAGGTGATTTTGCTGTATTTTTTCGTCCACCATCCTAGCGTTTGGAGACGCGGCTTTTACTATTTTAACGATTTATGGGACGATACACAAACATTTTTACTAACGTTGAGTTGAACAAAGAAGAGCTGGTTGTGATTTTCCAGTCAAATATAGTGCAATCAGACTATTACGTTTGAATTTCATTTCGAACTACTTTTGTTTTATAAAACTTAGACGCAAATGTCTGTGGTATCTTGTACATAATATACGATAAACAAAGCCACATATCTGGGATTGTCCTAGATAAAAGGTTTAATTGGAACTTATATTTACAACATATAGAGATGGTCAGCTTAGAGAACATGAAGGTTGGAGCTCTTTACAAAATATTATGAAAATTTGGAGTTCATTTTGTTAACCGCATAGAAAAGTTGCGAACCTTGTTTTAAATCAACACGCAAAAGATAGCCACGTCCAAATGTAGGTCTGTTGCCTTTGATTTGAACAAGAAAAAACTCAAATCGCAAAGTTGCGATGAATTTAACAGCAAAGATTTAAAATTTATTGTTGTAACAAGCTCTCGACAATATAATTCATGTTCATTATTTCCACAATATACTGTCAACAAAGCTCCAAAGCCATTAGAGTCCATGGTTAAGCGTGGGGATGCAATCTCACAAATAACTAACTGGTCTTTTACAACAATAAATACCAATAATTACATACGACTTTTATTTCGTGGCCAAAGGTCAAACATAGATCCATTAAAACTATCCTAAGTAGATTGCGTAGAATATTGTTTGGAATTAAAATATAGTAAGTGGAAATCACGATTGGTTAATATTTTATTTTATTTTGTAATATGATATCTGTAGATATGTACTGTCATGACCTCCTAAACTCACTGAATGATCAAAAATTCTGTTAAAAGTGGGTTATAGTTACATTCTTGAAGCAAATTTGTTGTTGTAGTAAAAAAAAAATAACTCCAATTTAAAAAAATAAAAGGTTCCAACTTAATTTGAAACTTCAGCAATAACATTTAAATGAGCGGAGTAGTCGAGTGGGTTGTGGATTAAATACAAGGCTACAGCATGAAATCTTAAGTTCGAACTTAACCGAATTATATGCACTTAGAAACAGTTATATCACTGATAAGAGAAATATGAAATATGTCAAAAATTAAAAATAAATACAGTCAAACTTCCATAACTTGAAGTACCATTTTGCAAAGAATATGTTCGTCTTATGGAGGCTTTCATTTAGAAAATTTTTTTATTTTATTATTTTTTTTTTGTTTTTGAAAGAAACTAGAATGAAATTGTAAGATATTTATTTGAAATCAAATACAGCACAGAAATAATAGTGAAATAAAATATTCAAAAATTAGGGTTTGGAATTTTAATTTTTTTTTATTTTCAGTAAAAAGAGACTCTAATTTATTCCAAACCATATAGTGATCATAAGTTCAGAATTTTGAATAAGTCTTCTACTTCATTCTTGGAAGGCTGATGAACAATTTCATCCATCGAATGCTCATCACCGCATTTGTTGCGCTTAGAATCGGATCCAGTAATTCAGAGCTCTGAATGCTCAATAATATCGTCATCTGTAGGAAAACTTGATACGCAATTTTCATTGTCAAGCTCAATATAATCGTTAAGAGTAGCATTGGAAGTTGTAAATGCTACGCTGCCAGCTACTGGCATTTGCACAAAGAAAGAACTTAAGAAAAGAAAAATTAAACATTTGGTTTGAAAAAAGGGACTTCCCCTAACACCAATTATGAATTCATACTAAATACAAAAATTCGACTTATAGAATGCACTTTTCCACATTCCTTTTGGAACGTGACAATATTTTTATTCGAGTTATAGAGAAATTCGAATTATAGAAGTTCGAGTTATGGAAGCAGAATTGACGTATGTAATTTAAAACCGTATTGCACTCTTTTTAGTTCGAGTTATAGAAAATTCGAGTTATAGAAGTTCGAGTTATGACAGTTTGACTGTAGTTTAAAATTCGTAAAATAAAATAGATTTTACTTGCTCGATTCGTATAACGAAAAAAATTATATACAAATATATATTATATACAAAATTGTATGATAATTTTACAAGAATCAAAATTGAATTTAATGTATTTAAACAATAAACTGAAAAATGAAAATAATTAAATAATTTTTATAGTTATTTATTGTTTATAAAATCAAATTAAAATCAAGTATGTGTAGCTACTATTAAACTGAAACAAACATAAATTGTAATAGAGTGAAATAATTTCATGGTAATTTCAGCTAATTTCTAATAATTAAAATTTAAAATAATTTAGAGAAATTTTTGCAGAATTTGTTTGCATTTTCGGTTCGGCAATTGCAAAAAATTTTCTGCGAAGAAATTAAAAATTTATTGTAAATAAAAAAATTTGCTGAATCACGTCCGACAGTCAAAACATTTAACAGCTGCCCACAGAAGCAAAAATGAATGTTTACAGTAAACAATTTACATCGCAATTTATCTACGTTTAAAATAGTTATGATGTAAGAGCGAAAGAGAGCACACACAAAGAGCAACTAAAGAAATGAAGAGAACTGTTAACAACACTGTTACACCACAATGTAAACGCACATTGCCTGCAAACTGTTATAATTTTCACAACGAATTTAACATTTCTGCAAAGTTGAAAATAACTGTTATAATTATATTTTTATCTCTTTGATATAATAAGTTGACATTAAAGATAACTTCAACTTTGGATGTTGTTATCTTTATTACATTCTGTAAATTCAAAATATAGTAACCTTCTATGAAGTTGTGGCCATAAGGATAAAAAGGATAACAGTTGTGGATTATATTTTAATAAATTTATGGCTAGAAGAGTTTTAGCAAGCGATGTCAATAAAATAATATAAAATTTTCTTGAATTAACTATTTTGTTATAATACTGGATTCTATTATACATTTGCTTAATACGCGTTTGTTATTTCGTTATTAGTTATAACATCCCGTTCTGATGATGAAGTCTAAAAGTTTCAAAAAGTTGATAGTAATGATATGAGAAAGGGCTGAATAAATAAATATACGTGTTTAAATATATAGATGTTAAAACTGTAAGTTGTTATAATTTAACAATTAACAAGAACTTATAACACTTATCTCAAAATAAATTATAGTTGTAAGAATTTAACATAAGATGCTATAGCCATATATATAACATATATATAACTTTGTTATGGGTTTTTGTAAAATTTATTATTAACACCATTGACAATATCCTTGTAACCATTCTAAAAATAATGGAACTGTTATACGACATATGTGGTGTTAGAATATTTCTAACAGTTTACAGCGGACTTAGCCGTGTCTGCAACCAATTCACTTTATGTTGTTCACAAATGTTTTGTATTCTAGTGACATTAAAGATAACTTTACTAATGCCCAATCACGTACAGAATTGTGTTATATGTCCTGCTTAAGCATATAACAGAACACATAAATTTGCCATGTGTAATCTATATGATTCCACAAGTGTTCTTTCGTTTAAGTAGAGAACAAGTAATTACTAAAACCGATGAAATAATATCAAATAATTAAAATTTATTGTTAAATAATAAGCTTTCCACTTTCAATTAAAAAGTATTATTTCCAATAAACCATTTTTGTTTGCCCTGCTTATATTATATTAGTATAGATACTTATTTGATATACAATTTATTACTGCAAGACTTATGAGAGTTTTGAGTTTTGCGAATGAAGCAATGACGAAGTAACTTCCATAACTTCCAAGATATATAGCAACATAGACATATTTATTTAAAACAAAAAACTTCACATTAAAGTTAGTTTAATTTTAAGTGAAAATGCATCGTAATAAATATTATAACATTTTTATATTTAACTTCATTATAGGTAGTAAAAAAATTATAAATATTTCTCATTGTTTCGTGAGGTAATACCTTATTTTTATCATCGAAAACTATAGACTATTAGAAACAAAAGTCTGTAGCATTCAAATGTGTGTATTTGTACGTGAACACAATTGTTGTTGGGTGTCTAAATTAATATTAAAACAATTATGCGGAATTATTTGTTGTCATAACTCAAAATCGAACCAACATAATAACTTAAATAGACTTGACTTAGAATTGAAATCGAATAAAGTCTTCAACGAAACAACTAAGGCATGTATAAACTAACTATATATTATAAAATAATCAACAGTTAACAAATTTAAATAATGTAAATATCATATGATAATTAATTAATAACAGATGTCTCACGAATTTAATGGTTAATCGCTATGTGAATAGTTTCTGTTATATAGTAGGAGTCCAATTTACATGAGCAAATACAAAAATTAAGTAGCAGCAGATTCAAAGGATGTGAGACGTGTCATATAAGCAGGTATGGCCAATGTTACAGTTTTTTATAGACTTTTTTCTATAGCTAGAAAAAAATGCAGTGTGTGAAATTCCAATATATCGACATATAACAAACGTTAATGTATATGGTTTTACAGTGGTCATCTATAAAGGTTAACTGCCAAATCCAAAACTTTTCGTTCAAAACTTTTTCTTATGAAACACCATCTCTTGTTTTGTTTTTAATGCGATACCTTATTGTGATCTTACAGATTCACCATATTATAAGCATATCGTTTTCAATCTCACATGGTTTCAACTTTCAAAGAGAAGATTTCGGGTGAAAGCCCTACATTCAAATTACTTATTAGTTTTAAGATACTTTTAAGTCAAAAGTCAACACTTTTACTTATGTGCAAATATCACTTTGTGTTATGATTTAAATGTATCTGAATTTCTAGAAAAAACTAACAAAATCACATGGCTGTTCAGATGACGGGAAATGTAAATTAGAGAGATAAGTTTAAAACAATGGGATCATACTTATAATACTATTCAAAACTATACCAGATATAAAATTGAAATAATATATAATAAAACAATATGGCTTCTTGTAGAAACATTAATTTCAAGTCTTTAGCAATTAAAAATAAAGTAATTAAAAACAAATTTAAGACTTACAAACAAAGTTCCTTTCCTATCCGGACCATTCACTTGAGGAACTCACAAAGAGTTGTGTCCTTTAATAGTAACCGACACTCCAGATATGTGACCTACCAATTATGTCCTAAAAAAATTTAAAACTAAACTGTTTAGATATAAAATGTATAAATTTTTTAATTTAATTTTAAATAACTCAATGCCTGGTAGATCATTTAAATGATTATTTTTGAAATATATGTATGTGTAAAGAGATTTCAAAAAACACTCAAAAACTTATTAATCAAATTAATGTGTTATAAGTTAATTAATTAATTATTTACATGTGATTTATATAAAATAAAATATATTATAACGTGTAAATAAATGTGTTTATTGTTTATAGCACTTAATAATAATTATTGTCCTTTGAACGAACAAGTAATTAATTTTGCAGTTTATTTGATTTGATTTGACTGCAAGAAGAAGAGTGCATCTTAAAGGAGTCTTTTGCATCACATTTACGAATAGGTCTATTGTGCTGTGCTGCTTGTATGACTGTATAACTTATTGGCTTTTCAAGTCATATTTGCTAATAGTTTTTTGTGCTAGTTTCCCTCTTCCAATAATTGGTTGCTGTGTTCAGGGTAGACCGCAGCATTTGTCTTTAAATATTCTATTGGTCCTATCAACAAACTATTCTTAAAAAATTATCTGCTTAGCTAGCATTACCATTACCCCTCTTCCTCTAAATTATGCTGATTTAATAAGAATTGGAATACGCATTGACGTTTTTAGATACTTTTCCTAAAAATTTTCGCACACCACATTTGTGGTGTGAAATTTTAGAATCGCACAACATTTGTGCGTGGTGTTTTGCATTTTTGTGCACAGCACAGTGT